>NC_050450.1:3863669-4192987 GCF_903995425.1 Onychomys torridus
GGGATTTTATTAGTTACCAGTAATTATTCCACTGGACATATTAATACTTACCATGGCACCCCTGATTGTTCCTCCTGATGCTACCCCCTAAAAGTTACCTTCATGGAGGCTGGGAAGGCTTATTCAGCCTGGGAGGCGGGCCTCACTTGGGGCCTTTGTCTATCAGGAAGGAAGAGATATAGGCGTCACCTTTATCATCAAGCTTTTAAAACAGCCTGTTAATTCCCCTAATGCTGTTGCCATCTGTCCCAACTCTCTTCTCAGCAACAATGATTTTCTTACAACCAATATATCTCAGACATCCATGGCTTTTTCTCCCACATTCCCACCTCTCCCACCAACTACCAAAGATATGATTACCACCCTTATCGCAAAAACCTACCAGGTACTTAATACCTCCAAGCCTGATTTGGTTCACTCCTGCTGGCTTTGCTATCATTCTGCCCCACCACTTTATGAAGGAATGGCTGTTGATTTAGATTTCTCCCTAACCACTGACCCACATGATTGTCGCTGGCAACAGCCACCCACATCTCGCCTTACACTCTCCCAAGTTATGGGCTCAGGCCACTGCCTTGTCACCCGAGGTGCTATCATTCCCCCTGTTTATCAACCACTTTGCAATGTCACAGACAACCTAAGTACTTCCCTTAAGTCTGGATATCTTCTCCCTGCCCACAATACTTGATGGGCCTGTACTGATGGCCTAACACCATGCATTTCTCTTCATTTAAATAATCCCTCTGCCCCCTTATTTTGCATATTGGTTCAGCTTATCCTTAGGCTAACCTACTAGTCTCCAGATCAATTCTCTGGAAGATGGGAAGAGAAGACTCTGGCAGAGACAGCTGCCCTTGCACTCCCCCATTGCTTGAAAAGGGAGCCTGTGACCGCAGTCACTTTAGCCGTCCTCCTGGGGGTGGGGGATGCAGGGGCCGGTGTGGACATAGCCTCCCTGGTCTTATCTAATCAACATTACTCAGAGCTTAGAATTTCCATAGATGAAGATATAGCGCAGCTCGAGCGAGGCATTTCCGACCTTGAATCCTCCCTCACCTCCCTTTCAGAGGTGGTCCTCCAAAACCACCGAGGGCTTGACCTCCTCTTTTTACAGCAAGGAGGCCTCTGTGCCGCTCTTAAGGAAGAGTGTTGCTTCTATACTGATCACACAGGAGTAGCGAGAGATAGCATGGCTAAGGTCCGTGAAGGCTTAGAGAATGCAAAAAAGAAAGGAATCAACAGCTAGGCTGGTTCCAAAATTGGTTCTATGCATCTCCCTGGCTAAGCACCCTCCTGCTGTCCCTCCTGGGACCCTTGGTTGGCCTCATTCTTGTCTTGACATTTGGCCCTTGGGCTTTGTCTCGACTAACTCAATTTGTGCGCGGTCAGCTGGCCAAACTTCAGGCAAAACAAATTCAGGTTCATTACCATCACCTAGACCTCCGTGAACATGGTCTTGATGAACCAGATACAGACTCCATATCAGCACAGACCCCTCTGCCCTGGGGAAGGATGCACCTATGCCTGGGAGCTGGAGCCCACTGCTTAGGGGATTGAGGGTGCAACCAGAACTGCAGAAGGCAGGGAGACTAAAGTGCTCCACTATCCTGGGTGCCTTGGATGACATGCTCTATTGCATGGTGGTTATGCAGACCCTAGCAGACCCTATACTCTTCCCTTCCAGATTAAAACCCACCCCCTGTAAAAAACTGCATGGTTCCAGCTTCCTTCAGGACATGTGGGGATGCCTACATGAACCAACCAATTGACAAAGGAACTCAAAACTTATCAGGGATGGAGACTTTGTCACCCCTCCCCCATCACAGCGAAACATTTGGGCCTCCTTTCTTTGTTTTGCTATATGTATAGAAGGGGGAGATGTTAGGGACCAAGATTTCAGGAATCAAACATGAACCATGGAAAGTACTAGCTAAGCCAGAGAACAAGTCATACGCCCACTGCCCTTTCCCAGAGCAGTAATACCTGTTTACTAACCAGAGGCTCCCAAAGATAAGAACATCCCACAGTCAGGTGCCATGGCAACTGAATGTAAAGAGCATTCCATGGTCAGGTAGCCTAGCAACAGAACAAATGGCCCCTGACCAGTGACCTTAGCAGACATCTTGCAGTTGCACAACCTGCACATCTCCCATGTTTTGCACCCCTTCCACATCCCTTCCCCTTCCCTCCTTCCTGCCCCTTCCCCTCTTATGCTATATAAGCCATGTGGAGAGAAATAAAGATTGGCGGCTTGATCAGAATCCTGTCTTGCTGTCGTCTCTTGTGTCCCAGTTCTCTCATTCGCTCCCACAGGTGGGTCACCCCGTTGAAACGCCATTGGCCGGGGCAGCAAACCTTTAAGGATGGGCTACAGAGTAAAATATCATCTACATACTGTATTAGTTTAGCGTCAGAGAGAGAGAGAAAGCAGGTCAGAGCCCAGAGCCTGACCAAATAGGTGTGGACTGTCTCTGAATCCCTGTGGCAGAACAGTCCAGGTCAGTTGTGTGGACAGGTGAGTGTCAGAGTCAGTCCAGGTGAAAGCAAAGATATTCTGAGCCTGAGCGCTGAGAAGGATAGAAAAGAAGGAATCTTTGAGATCAAGAATTGAAAAGTGAGAGGTTCCTGAAGGGATAGTAGACAGGAGAGTATAAGGGTTAGGCACTACAGGATGGAGGGGGGATCACTGCAGAGTTAATGAGCCAGAAGTCTTGAACCAGGTGGTAGGTTACATTAGACTTCTTTAACTGCAAGTATGGGAGTTTTAAAAGGTGAAGAGGTTGGGCAGAGCAGCTTTTTCCTGGGAAGGTCAGAAAGGCTTAAGTCCTTTAGGCTCCGGAGTGAGAGAGGGTACTGAGCTTGGGTGATATATCTGGTAGGGTTCTGTAGCTGGATAGTAACAGGCTGATGGTGCCTAGCAATAGAAGGGTTCTGGGTATCCCAGACTTTTGGGTCTACCTGAGAGGCTGGCAAGGGAAAAGAACTATTACAGTCAGTAGAGTGAGTGGCCAGGAGAAGAAGAGGAGCTGCTGGTGCATCTGGGGTGAGGCAAATGTGGAGAGTGAAAGAAATGGACGCTCCTACCTTAGCTAGAAGATCCCTTCCCATTAAAGGTACTGGGCAGCTTGCCACCACTAAGAATGTGTATGTGAGAGGGATACCTCTGAAAATGCAATTAAGTGGTGGTGTCTGATGAGGTAAATAAGGCTGTCCCCCAACCCCAACAATAGGGAGATGAGAAGGTGAGATAGGCCCCCAAAACTCTCTCAGGACAGAGTAGGTAGCTCCGGTGTCCAAAAGGAATGAGATGGGGCACCAATTTACTTTTATCACTACCCTAGATTCCCTGTGTGAGATGGGAGTGGCCAGGGCGGAAATCATGCAGTGTCAGTCATTGCTGTAGGCCAAGCCTAGAAAGTCAGCCAGAGGGTGGTCTTCGTCTGGCATTCCTATGTTGCTTGGGACATTAGGACAGTCAGTTGACCAGTGACCCTTTTGGCAACATTTTAGACAGGACCCTATTGGTGCCCTTTGTGAGGCAGTAGTGCAAACCTGGGTCCTATGGCCTTCTTTCCTGCACTTGAAACAGGGACCAAATGGCTTTCAGGGAGCTGGTTGGATAGTGTTTGCCAGTATCTGGCAGCTTTTTTTGTGCCTTCTCATCTCTCCCATGGTACACCTTAAATGCTATCGCCAGCACATCTGCCTGTGGGGTCAGAGGGCCGTTCTCTAAATGTTTAAGTTTATCCCTAATGTCTGGGAAGCTCTGTGAGACAAAGTGAGTCATTAGGAACTGCCTGCCCTCAGGGATCTCTGGGTCTAAGCTAGTGAACTGAAGTAGAGCCCTGGTGAGCTGCTCTAAGAAGTGAGATGGATTTTCGTCCTTATCCTGAATTACCATTTTTAGTTTTTCATAGTTTACTGGTTTTAGGGCAGCCTTAAGGAGGCCTGTCAGGAGACAGGTAATAAACCTATCTCTGGCTAGAGAGCCACCCTGGGTGTTATAGTCCCAGTGTGGTTCTTGGTCAGGAACCGCCTCAGCTCCTGGAGGATGTGAGGGGTTAGTCTGGTGAACTTCATCTACACAAGTTCTAGCCTGTTCCCATACCTGCCTGAACTCCTCAGGAAGCAAATTATTAGAAAGTATAATGTATATATCATGAAAGGTGAGACTATAGGATTGAGTTATATATTGAAATTGTTTAATAAAGGAAGCAGAATTCGAAGTATAAGAACCCAGCTTAGTTTCTATCTGAGAGAGTTCTGTGAGAGAGAATGGAACATGAACCTTAATCAGTCTGTCCACACCAGCCACCTCTTGCAAAGGGAGAACAGTGATGGGTTTGGAGGGCTGGAATCAGGCACGTTAGCAGTTCAAGATCGAGTGGCAGGAGGCGTGAAGGTTAGAGCCAGGGCAAGGCCTTTGGGAACAGCTGATGCCGAGGAAGAAATGGCCACTGAAACGGCCGCTGCTGAGGAAGAATCAGCTTTAGAGGAACAGGAATCTAGAAGAGAAGCTGAAGGAACAGATGCACTAGGAGTAGAAGTGTGAGCTGGAGGTCGGATAGGTGGAGGTTCATTAGCAGGATCTAGAGTCAGAGATTCCAGAGTCAGAGAATCCTCCAGTTTAGGCATAGCTAGGAGCATATGAGCAGGAGAGAAGGAATCCAGAAGAGATGGTTTGGCACTGAGAAAGAAGAAAGCTATGATATAGGGCAATTCTTTCCATTTTCCTGTTCACTGGCACAGAAATTAGATAATTCCCATAAAATATTGGGATCTAAGGAGCCACTCAGCAGCCATTTTTTTTTTTTTTTTTTGTTATTTTCTAAGGCATATTTGGGCCATCTCTTAGTACAGAGACAGATAAGCTTAGGAATCTTTAAGTAAGGCATTAAGCTGAGAGGTTTTAAATCCTTAAGAAGACAGCCTGAGGGAGAGGTAGGACTTATGGGGTTGGAAGCCTTATTTCCCATGTCTGCAGCAGGGAAGCAAAAAATAAATAAAAATCAAATGTGATCCAGATCCAAGGCCCCAGGCGTCCCTAATGCCAAGGACCGATCTTCACCAGGCACAGGCTGCCAGAAGGCTCATCAGCCAAAAAGCAAGGGCCTCCACTGTATGAAGCAAGAATTCTCTGGGTATCTGGAACAACATCTACTGCTTTGTCAAGCCAGAAAAACATGCCCCGTTCACACAGCCTCAGGACGCACCCAACGGAGGTGGGCCAACCATGAGGAATATCTCAAATTGCAGACCTGAGAGATGGCTAGAAATTTAGGTCTGAGATAGGGGCCAACTGTAGCCAATAAAGATCTTGGTTGGGGATTCCCCCAGTTTCAAGAAAACTCAGTGAGATGCCAGACACTCAACGGTCATTCTCACAGATTCAGGAAACCTTTTATACTGGCTGAAAAGTGGGGGACTCACCAATTGAAGTAGCGGTGTTGCATGCAGATTCGTGCAGCCAGGCAAATGGCAGTGGTCTGTCGTGGATGGAGCAGAGTCCCTGGTTTCCAGGTTTCCAGGTTTCCAGGTTTCCAGGTGCAGAGTGCCCGGAAGCACCTATTTTAGTATGGCACCAGATGTTGGTTATTTGTGGCGCTCTTACCCTGCGAGGAAACATCATGAAACACGACAGAATCCACTAACAAGAGTTTTATTAAGATAAGTAAAGAGACAGAGGTGCACAGGCCTATGGAAAGACACATGAGTAAAGATGGAGCTGGGAATCATGGCACCGGCTTATAAAGGCTGGGCCACACGTGCGCACACAGGCCCATGTGGCTATTCCACACATGCGTGTAGATCACATGGTTCTGCTACATGCTTTATGCAACCACACAAAGCCACAAGGTCCTGGTCACATGGGACATTTTGACCCAGAAATGACTAGGCAGAAGTGACTAGGTTCTGCCAGGCATGCACAACCATGCCAACTGTGGGGGCATGTTGTAAATCCATATTAACACCTCCTAATTTTATTGAAATGGCCATTAACTTGGAACCAAATATTTAAATATATGAGCCCAGGGGGCCATTCTCATTCAAACCTCTGAATTCCACTCCCCGGACCCCAGAGGCTCATGGCCATATCATAATGCAGACTATTCATTCCAGCTTCAAAAGTCCCCATAGTCTTCCACAGTCTCATCACTGTTTAAAGCATAACTGTAAACCCCTGTTAAAAAAGAAACAAATAACAAACAAAAACAGATCATATACTTCCAACTACAATGGCACAAAATATACATTACCATTCCAAAAGGGAGGAATAGGGGCATAGTGAGAAAAGACTGGACCAAAGCAAGCCTGAAAACCAGCTGGGCAAATTCCAAATTCTGTAACTCCATGTCCGATGTTAAAGTGCTTAGATGGCCCTGCCCTTTCAGATTTGCTGACTGCAACACACTTCTCTCTCTTGGGCTTGTTCCATACTGTCTGAAGCTCTCTGTGGCAGGTATATCATGGTTCTAGTGTTATGCCCAGATCACAGAGACCCCCTAAAGACCACCGTGTAAAAGCAAAGAGCCTTTTCAAGCTGTGAGCTTGGGCTCTCTGTCCAACACAGCAGTGAGAGCAGAGTGCCCAGAGCCCAGGCAGGATGGGTTTTTATTTTTTAATCATAACAGAGGTTGGGGTGAGGAAATTTCCAGGGTTCAGGATCCTGATTGGCTGACATTTGTCTAGGGAATGTTTGGAATGTCAGATATTTCCTTTTAGATGCAGGCCCCATTGGGTGGGGTCAGTTTATGGTGTTGCCTGCCAGAAGCTATGTTTGGGCCTCTAAGCATATCATGGCAGCTATGTGGTCAAGCTGTTCTGACCCCCCCCCATTGGCATCTCCAACATCTTGGGGTCCCTAATGACATCCAGGTTTCTTCTTCAAAGCATCAGGAAATAGCCTCTCTAGGCCTCAATGTAGGGACTCTGTGGCCACATGCCTGGCCTCAGTGTCTTTCCTTAATTGTGGACGAACATTGCATAAACCCTTTCCACCTGTATCATTCTTGATAATGCCAGAATCAGGTGATTGAAGCTGCCAAGTTTAGCTGACTCCTCGGGCTAAAAGCTGTATACGTGTTGACTTGTTGATGACTTCTTTGTTGTATAAACTTTGCTTTTCACAAGCTTAGCTGGGTGGGGTCTTTCCCTGAGGGTACACATTCCTTTACTTCCCTCCTTTTCTGATCTCCTGGTCTCCTAAGGGAAGGACACAATGGAGATTTACAATTTGGACTCTCTATCTGCATGTTGGGCTATGGGTCTCTGCATCCACTCCCAACTGTTGCCAGAGGAAGCCTCTTTGATGACTGGACAAGGCACCAATCAATGTATGGGTATAGCAGAATATCATTAGGAATCATTTCATTCATTCATTTTCTTATTTTGCCAGTTGTGTTTGGTCCTACCCTAGGTCTCTGAGCTATCCAGTCTCTGCTTCCTGGCTATCCAGGCAGTGTAGGACATGGGGTCCCTTTCATGGCATTGGCCTTGGGTTAAACTAAACAGTGGTTGGCCACTCCCACAAGTTCTGGGCCACCATTGTCCCAGCACATTTTATATATGCAAGCCACATTGTAGTTTTGTGCCTGGGTTTGTATACAAGTTTTTCTTTCTATAGCCTGAAGAACATCTTCTTGAGCCAAAGAGATTAGAACAAAGTAGTGAATACTCTATGGCTGCAACAGCTTGACCTCTCCATGTTCAATGAGCTGTGTGTTGTCCTTGGCAATGGGGCCCTGCTGTAAGTTTTCAGAGAGCAATCCTTTGTCCTAGCATCAGCCTGGGTTGTCTAGGGATCTTCATGAGACTCTCTCAGCTAACAATTCAATTATTGAATGCAACCCAGTTCCACCACTAGAAGCCTTCCTGACTACAAAAGATAGCTAGTTCAGACTCTGTATCCTCAATTACTAGGAGTCCTCACTAGGGTCGCCCTCACAAATTCCAGGAAGTTTCCATTGCAAAAAGTGTCCACACCACTCCCCCAATGCTCCCCAATTCCCAGTTGTTTCTCCCTGCACTCCCTTCCTCTATTCCATCTCTTCTCCCAACCTGATCCTTCCCACTCTTATCTCCATCTACCCCCAGTCCATGTGCAAAATATATTCTATTTCTCCTTCCCAGGGAGGTACATGTGTCCCTCTCTAGAGCCCCCCTCTTTACTTTACTTCTCTGGGTCTGTGTATTATAGCCCGATTAACATTTACTTAATAGCTAATATCTGCTTATAAGTGAATATATACCTATTTGTCTTTCTCAGTCTGGGTTACCTTACTCAGGATGATTTTTTTTTCTAACTACATCCATTTGCCTGCAAATTTTATGATGTTATTGTTTTTAACAGCTGAGTAGTAAATACTCCATTGTGTAAATATACCACATTTTCTTTATCCATTCTTCAATTCAGGGACATCTAGGTTGTTTCTAGTTTCTGACTATTATGAATAAAATCACTGTGGACATAATTGAGCAAGTTTCGTTGCATAGGATGGATTGTGCTTTGGGTATATGCCCAAGAGTAGTATAGCTGGATCTTGAGTATATCTATTCCCAATTTTCTGAGAACCCAAGACATTGATTTCCATAGTGGCTGTACAAGTTTGCACTTCCACCAGCAATAGAGGAGTGTTTCCCTTGCTCCACATCCTCAACAGTATGAGCTGTCACTTGCATAATTGATCTTAGCCATTCTGATAGTATAAAATGGAATCTCAAATAGTTTTGATTTGCATTTCCCTGATAGCTAAGGATGTTGAACATTTCTTTAAGTGTTTCTCAGCCATTTGATTTTCCTCTGTTGAAAATTCTGTTTAGATCTGTACCCCATTTTCTAATTAGATTATTTGGTTTTTGCTATCTTGTTTCTTGAGTTCTTTATAATATTTTGAACAATGAACCTCTATCAGATATAGAGTTGGTAAAAAAATTTTCCCATTCCATAGGCTGCCTCTTTGTCCTATTAACAAGGTCCTTTGCCTTACAGACGTTTTTAAGTTTTATGAGGTTCATTTATTAATTGTTGATCTTAGTGTCTGTGTTATAGACATTCTGTTCAGAAAGTTGTCTCCTGGCCAATGCATTCAGGGCCATTCCCTACTGTCTTTTCTATCAGATTCAGTTTGTCTGGTTTTGTGTTGATATCTTTGATCCACTTGGACTTGAGTTTTGTGCAGGGTGATAAGTATGGGTGCATTCTACTCATGTAGACATCCAATTCAACTAGCACCATTTATTTAAAGAGCTTTCTTTTTTCCTGAATGTATTTTTGGCTTCTTTATTAAAAAATTAGGTGTACATAGCTATGTGAGTTTATTTCTCAGACTTCAATTTGATTCCATTGATCAACGTGTCTGTTTTTGTGCCAATATCAGACAGTTTTTATTACTACAGCTCTGTAATACAACTTGAAATCAGGAATGAGGATAGCTTAAGCTGTTCTTTTATTGTTCAGGATTATTGCTTTATTATTTTATTATATATTATTATTGTTTTGACTATCTTGGATTTTTTGTTTTTCCATATGAAGTTGAGAATTGTCCTTTCAAGGTCTATATAGAATTGTGTTGGAATTTTGATGGCAATTTATTGAATCTCTAGATTGCTTTTGGAAGGATAACCATTTTTACTATGTGAATCCTACTAATCCATTAACATGGGAGATCTTTCCATCTTCTGATATTTTCTTCAATTTCTTTCTTCAGAGACATTATGAGTGACCACTGTGAACATGGACATCATGTTCAGCTGGCTGATAGGATCTATTTGAAGCCACAGTTCCATTCTGGCTAGTTGCTGAGACCATTCCAAGGATTTTTTTCTCCCTCTTCTCATTCCCCCTTTCTCTCCCCACCATGTGTACGTGTGTGTACGTGTGTGTGTGTGTGTGTGTGTGTGTGTGTGTGTGTGTGTGTGTGTTGGCCTCTCAGTGTTTGCAGGTGCACTTGTGTCTATGTCTATATATACATTCATTCCATGTATGTGCATGCAGAAGCCCAAGGAACACCTCGGTGTTTGTTCTTCAGATATAGTCACCTTGTTTTGTTTTGTTTTGTTTTTTTGCAGACAGGGTTTCTCAACTATATCAAGGTCTCAGTGATTCAGCAAGATTGGCTGGCTGGACTATGAGACTCAGGAAGCAGCAGGTCTCCACATTGCCAGTGCTGGGATTCCATGCATACAATGAAAGGGAAAAATCAGTAGCCACCTTGAGAGACGCTCTCTCCCACAAAGGTATTTGCTGACCATCAGTTTTAGAACTGACTAGAAGTTGAACTCATGAGAAGATAAAGCTGAAACAATAAATCTGAATGTATATATCCTGGGTTCAGCAAAAGCAGGACAAAGGGAGTAAAAAAAAAATGTATGTCTCTGTAAATACCCTGAATCCTGTTTGCCATCAGTAACCTTGTGCTTATAGTTCAGCCAGTTACTTCAAAGAACTACCTCACCCTTAGCTCCCTTGTCCAATCCCAAGATATGTAACTCTCTGAATATAAACCTTTCCTATATAAACCCCTTAAATTGAGTGATCAGGGCCATCCTCCACTTGTTATGTCAAGTGTTTGGAATACAGACCAAGCCCCAGGCTTGCATATTAAAAAAAACTCTGTGTGTTTGCATCAGATAGTGGCTCTGTGCTGGTCTTGCTTGGGGTTCTTGAAGCACAGGCACAACAATACCACCATAGATGTTTGTTAAAAGAGGGGGAGCTGGAAGCTAAGGCCTTATGCTTGCTTACTTAGCACATTACAGACAAGGCCCTTGCAAGCCTTCCTTTTCCACATTCCCCCAGTTTCTCTTCATTCTTCTGTGTCTCCAGTTTCCTGAAGTGTGTCTGTGCAGACTGCTGGCAGCTGGAGCAGGGATATCTGAATTAAACTAGTTTCTCTGGCATCTGTTGTTTTATTGACCTGTAAATACTTCCCTCTAGGGTTGGCAGTTCTATAGCCCTTGGGTTCTCCTTTTCACTTGTCCCTCCCAGAAAATGTGTTTTGTGTCCACCAATAAAAACTCTGTGACCTTGTGACCCTAAGCAAAAGGCTTTTCTTGGCTCCTTCCTACATTATTCATGTTAGCCCAGTCAAGAAGCCAGTTCCCAGGTTCCCACATCATTTGACAACATGGGTGTCTATCTATGCAGCTGGTTTGGTTATAAAAGCCAATAACCAGATTTGTGGGTCATGGTAGAAGGGAACAGTTGCCTGGTGATGTAATTCTGCTACTGTGGCTTCTAGCATTATTGAATGCATGGAGTTGTCCCAGGTCAGAGCTGGCCAGGCCACTGCAGAGAAGAAAGTCTTTTGCATCAGCAGCTCAAGATGCCTCACAGCACAGAAGGGATGAACTGAAGGGGGAGATTTGCACTCATAACTGTATGCTGTGCTGGCCAGGTCTACTTTTCTGAAATTCTCAGTTTGTTCTGCCTGGGTACTTATAACTAATTAGTTGTCTAAAGAGTTTGGAAATGCTCAAAGGAATGTGTGTGAGTTGATGGAGCTCTTAGAAGATATTTAGTGCATGTTCAGTGAACATGAAACTGAAAGTTCACTGGCTAGTATTACTATATGCCATCACATATGGAAGAGAATATTGCCCAGAATCTTAGGAGCAGTCTCACACCTGATAAAAGGTTAGGATGTAAATCTTTTTGTGAAGTCGTCAAAGGGATGCAATAGTAATTAGGACCCGTTCAGAGGAATAAACGGATTAAAACTGACAGTTCTGGGATAGCAGGACAGATTCTGCTCTGAGCAGCTCTGCACTTTCAGTCTTGGACAATAATCCAACTTTCCTGGATCCTCAAGAAAAATTGATCTGTGACAGGCTCACCAACAGTGAAGAACTAAGTAGCACTGTGGCCTTCAGAAAGAGCTTGACTTGACAAAAGAGCAGTTAGTTGTGCCAATGCCAAAGCTTTGTGCTGGAATAGCTCCAGAAAGTACATGCTGTGGTGAAGAGTATGCCAAGGATTAGAAGATCCTGACAGAGAAGTAAGTGGCCCAATAGTTCTATTCAATTATGTTTGGATGTCATGTGTTCCTTTCAAGAAGAAGTGATGGGTCAGGATAAAAATCAAGTAAACATAATAAAACAAAGGAATTTAATAAAAATAAAGGAATTTCCATGTGAGGCTGAGAAGTCCTGCTTAAATTATTGAGACAGTTACTCTGCTAAAGTTTCTTCAAGTGACTTGAGTTTGAATATCAGGGATGAAATGCACACACAGGGTCCACAGCAGTGAGGCATTGTGGCCAAGTCACCTACAACAAGCTAAGGGCTTCTGTTCTGTGTCCTTCCCAGCCAGACAGCTGAGATGAGTTTACCCTGCTGTCCTTCACAGATTCCAGATAAGCATCATGCTCTTCAGCAGACACATCTGATGAGACAAAAACTGAATTCAAACACATTTATATATAAGCCATTCACGTGAATGCTGCTGAGCAAAAATGATAGCAGGCTGAGAAACAGATCTCACACATTAGAACAATCATTTGTGAAAGATGAAATATCCATGAATGTTTTTCTCTATTTCTCTTTCTTCATAACTCCTGTCTTGTGTGTCTTTGTCTAGATACATTACTTCATATGTGTGTTCTGGAACACTTTCATGTGTTGGCTCAGGTGTGAATATTAAGAGGTCTCAAATGTCCTCTTGACCTTGTTTTTTGAGAACTTTGCCTTGAAGCTGGAGATAAGATGTGGCTAGACCTAGTTTGCTCCTTCTATCCCCATTGGTGTGAGATTATAGGCTCACCATGCAAAGCTATGGTTGCTAGATCTGAGCTCATATCCTGATGTTTGCAGAACAAATACTTGATATAGTGAGCAATTGTCCCTGGCACAAGCAGGGAAGTTTTGATGGCTAGATTCTCATCTCATGAGAGCTCTCATGAGTATATTATAGTACAGAGAACATATGGATCCTAGACCTTTGTGGTCAATCCTGTGTTTACAAGCTGTATACAAGAAGCATAAGCAGCTGGAAACTGATTATATGCCCTGTATTGTGAGTTTGTAGGACTTGTGGGAACATACAAATGCAGATAAACTACTGGTTATTATTACCAATTTCCTGCCATTGATGAGCAATCTGCAGAAAAAGAAAAGTTAGGTTGAAAAGGTGTATCATGACTTGTGTTAAAATCTGGAGTGTGAATTTGCTGGCTCTAAGGGGAACACTAGTGATCATGTCCTTTGCTGAGCAAACTCAACAAGGAAGATAAGTCTTGATGCCTTAGAGTTGTTGAAAGGGAAGTGGCCTGGCCTATTGGATGATATTCTTAATGGATTCTGCCACTTTGTCTCTCAGAAACACATTTCCTTCAAATTGCCTCTGGTTAGGCAGACTTTGCCTTGAGGGGAGATGGGTAGACATATACCTCAGGTTCTCTGCTTCCAGAGTAATCACTCTGAATAGCCTGGTGTCCAATGCTATTAACCATGACAGGAAATTGAATTGATAATGAGATGATGGTTGCCCAAAATTTGTCATTTCAATCACTTCAAGGCCTCATGAGGAAGGCTATGAAAATCTTTCATTGCTTACTTAGAAGATTTTTCCAATCCAAAGAGCTCACTGAAAGACTACTCCCTAAACACACTGGGCTATGACTTATGCCTACATTGACCTAGTATGTCTTGGATACTCAGGGGCTGGGAGACACTGACACTGACTATCCCAAGCCTTTGATCCAGGTGACAAAGGGGCCATGGAAGCCCTTGACTGGCTGCCACCATGGTCCAACTTCTATTGTCACATATGGGACCACTGGTAGTTTTGTATGTTCTGTTTCTCAATGAGAATTATGGGGTTTCCTTGTTATTTGCTCTTTTCCAGAGTCAAAGTCTCAGGAGTTAGCCTGTTAGGACCTTGTGAGGTGATCATGAGATATCTACCATGGGTTCAGGGAGCCAAACGGGGCCCCTGTGGAAGGAGAGGCCCCCAAAAAGCTTCTGAAGGAAAGAAATAGATCATAATAGGCTCTTCTTATATCTTCTTAAGATGTTCATGAGGGAGAAGGCTGTAAAACTTAGAGGATGTTTCCTAGAATACCTTCTCAGGAAGAGTGATATGGTTACACTTCTGCTCTCTGAAAATGCAATCAGAGCACAAGGTAAGGATTTCACCAGACAGAACACAGTGTATTGTTACCCTGATGGACACTGTGAAGTGCCTAGATAATTTGGGGTGTCATTTTGAATGATAATGGACCCCATAGATGCATGTGTTTGAATACTTAGTCCCCAGATTTTGAAACACTTTGGGAAGGATCAGGAGGTATGGCCTGGTAGGATGAGGTGTGTCAGTAGGGGGTCCCATTGAAGGTTCAAAAGTCAAAACCACTCCAAGTAAGCTCTCTCTATAAAAATCTGTGGTTTTCTGTCTCTCTCCTCACCTTCCATCCCCCCCTCTGTCTCCGTCTCTCTCTTCTCTTTGTCTCTATCTTTGAGATGTAAACTATCAGTGATTGCTCTAAAGCAATGCCAGCCTGCCTATTGCCACATTCCCTTTCCTGGGATAATTATTTACTCTAAACCTTTAGAAATGTGGACCCTAAATAATATGCTTTCTCTTATAGGTTGTGTAGCAGCAATCTTAAAAGGTCTTATTAATAAGAACAAACCTGAGGCCAGTTATTGGGGTGAATGCTGAAAGATCAGAGAAGCAGAACAAGCCACAGCTACCTCACCTCACCAGTTCCTCAGCTGGTCTTGTTTTCTCAGACTGGAGGCCTCTGAGTCCTCTTCCAGAATGTATCTCAGCTGAACTGCTGCTCCAAAGCCTATAAGCTTAACCAGCCAAATGCTTAACTAACTTAGTTCCTGGTCCTGGATTTCTGGGATTAAAGGCATGTGTCACCATGCCTGGCTCTTTCTAATGTGTCCTTGAACTCAGAGATCCAGAGGTATTTCTGAAATGCTAGGATTAAAGGCATGTGCTACCACTGCCTATCTCCATGTTTAATATTGTGGCCGTCCTGTTCTCTGACACCAGGTAAGTTTATTTTGGGGAACACACAATATTATGGGGAACACAATACCACCACAAGGTTGCCTTAATCACAGTGTTTTGTCATAGCTGTAGTGGGTAGCCATCCCAGCATTGGCCTGGAAGTTCCAACCCCCACTGAGGCTTTGGTAATGGTCACGCCCACAAGGCGGGGCAGAGGAGGAAGTGGAAGACGAAGGATCGGGAAGTACTCACTCTCTTGGTTCCTGGACTCTGGACGCTGGAGGTAGACAGAGCAGAGTTCTCCAGAGAACAACGCCGGATTGTGCTATACCCTTGCCAGACCCTGTAACCTACCCCCTCATTTGTAAGTACCCCACAAAATAAACCTCCCTTTTAACTACGTGGAGTGGCCTTAATAATTTCACCAATATCTGGCGCCCAACGTGGGGCAAATTCCAAAGGCCCAGGCGGCTCCCTCCCTCAGCCTCCTCCCCGGCTGGCGGGTACCTAAACCCGCCTGCAAAGTTCCATTTAACCAGGGGACGCCTACACGGTTCCATTCCCGAAAAAGGGAGCAGTTTGTCCTGTCTCAGTTCCCTAGCTTAGCCCCTAGACCAGCGAAAACCGCTGTGAGTGAGGCATTCCCACTCCTCCCTGAGTGCTGGCTCCCCGCCATCTTGGCTCCTGCCTTCAGCTGCCGCCAGCCAAGGTCGCCAGCAGGCCTTGCTTTGGAGCTATACCAACGCCTCCTGCTGGCTGAAGAGTGCTACTGCACCTCCCAAAACCACGGAAAGGTAAGCTTCTTTCAAGTAAAAGTACCTGATAATTTTACAACTTAAAAATGACTAACAAATTTTGAGTAATTCTTGTAATATGGCTGACAACATTACCTCACAAGAATTTAATAACCTTTTTGCCTGTATGATGAATGACATTTTCCTGGAAATATACGACCTCCCTAAGACATATCTGGCCTGTACCATTTTGACATTCATTGTAATAATTCACACAGTGTTCAAACACTGGTTTAATAATAAGAACAAAGATGAGTCATTATTGGGACTGATACAGGCTTTAAAAGATAACAATGAAGGCTTACAGAAAAAGATTCTCTTTCTGGAATCTGCTAACCAGGATTTACAGGCTTTAAAAGTTAGCAATGAAGGCTTACAGAAAAAGATTCTGTCTATGGAATCTGCTGACCAGGACTTACATAAAAAGATTCTCTTTCTGGAATCTGCTAACCAGGAATTACAGGTTTTAAAAGATAACAATGAAGGCTTACAGAAAAAGATTCTCTTTCTGGAATCTGTTAACCAGGATTTACAGGTTTTAAAAGTTAGCAATGAAGGCTTACAGAAAAAGATTCTGTCTATGGAATCTGCTGACCAGGACTTACATAAAAATATTCTCTTTCTGGAATCTGCTAACCAGGAATTACAGGTTTTAAAAGATAGCAATGAAGGCTTACATAAAAAGATTCTCTCTCTGGAATCTGCTAATCAGGATTTACAGGTTTTAAAAGATAGCAATGAAGGCTTACAGAAAAAGATTCTTTCTCTGGAATCTGCTGGCCAGGACTTACATAAAAAGATTCTCTCTTTGGAATCTGCTAACCAGAATTTACAAAACAAGCTTGTACCCAAAATTGCTTTTATTGATAATAAATATGAGTATTTAATGGATAGAACACTAACTCTCCAGAGTGAAGTTGTAGCTACTCAGACAATATATAAGGAAGAAAAATTATCATTACTTGATAAGATAAGGTCCATAGAATCATGTGTTTCAGAAGAACATAAAAACTTCCATGATTCCATGAAAAATCTGGAATCCCTTACAAGAGAGGAGGTTTACTCCCTGGAACAGACCCTAGGTGCTCGTTTACAATCCCTGGAGGAAACTCTAAATAAACATGACAAGGGACCTAATAAGCAGAAGGGCAAGACCATACAGGTTGTAACATCTCCAAATGGCTCTCATACAATGGCTTATCCTGTTATCATCCATGAGAAGCCAGCAGATGACACACACCCCGAGCCATATACGACATATACATTACAACCAATTTCAACAAGGGACTTTAAAAATATAAAGGAAGCAGTAGTTACATATGGGATACACTCCACATACGTAAAACAGATGTTAAATTCATGGTCTACCTCACATAGAATCATTCCAGATGACTGGCATCAGTTAATTTCAGCTGTTCTAGAATATAGCCAGCAGTTACAGTGGAAAAGCTGGTTGAGAGAAGAGGCAAGAAATTTAGAACAACAAGGTAAACTCAGAGGTTTTGAGATCTCCCAAGATCAAATACTTGGTGAGGGATGTTTCGCTGACAGGAATGTACAAGCCATTTATGATGAGCATACAATATCCCTATGCCGTACAGCAGCTCTAAATGCTTGGGAAAAAATTCCAGAACCTGGAAAAGCAACTGAGGTATACACAAAGATATTTCAGGGACCACATGAATCCTTCACTGATTTTTTACAAAGGCTGAACACAGCTATAACAAAAGCTGTATCAGATAAAGAATTAAGAAAAGTATTAACTGAGTCCTTGGCATTCGACAATGCTAATGCAGAATGCAAAAGAATACTTACACCATTAAAGATCAGATCAGCTCCTTTGGAAGAATGGATTCAGTATACTAATAGTGTTGAATCTCTTAACTACAGTAATGAGGCTTGGATAGGAGAGACAAATCCCAGGGGTGTAAGAAGGCCCCGTGGTACCAAATGTTTTAAATGTGGTACACCAGGTCATATAAGTAAAAACTGTACATGGGGTAATCCTAGAAGTAATACTCCTTCTAGGAATAGCCTAAACAGAAGACCCCAACTACCTCCTGGATTATGTAGAAGATGTGGCAAAGGCCGACATTGGACCAGTGAGTGCAGATCAAAAATAGATATACGAGGCAACCCTTTAGTAGCGGGAAACGCCTCAGGGGGCCTCTTGCAGGCCCCCAAATCAAATGTGGTAAGAACATTCCCAGCTACTGTGGAAGACATTCCTCTCCAGGACAACTGAATAAACCAATGTCTAATTTAAAAACGGATACTGCAATGGATGATAAAACAGCTCTGATAGATGAATCACAGTTTACAAAGAACACAATAAAACAAATATTTTGGCAGACTTCCATAAATGAACAAAGGCCAAAGCTTAGAATTCGAATTAATGGCTTGGTTCTGGAGGGCCTGGTAGACACAGGTGCGGATGTGACTGTAATTACACCAAAATCATGGCATCCAAATTGGCCTCTTCAAGAGGTAGATGTCCAACTTTTAGGAATTGGCACCCTATCTCAGATAAAACAGAGTTCGAGATGGGTTGAATGCATAGGGCCAGAAGGACAGAGAGGAATGCTGAAGCCATATGTAGCAAATGTAGCAGTAAATCTATGGGGCCGAGATCTGTTACAACAGTGGAATACCCAGATTAAAATTCCTACACTCTCAGAAAAGGAATACAGGCCAATGCATGTTTCTAGGAATAATATCATAACATGCTATAAAAACCAGTCACCAACCATTCAGGCTGTACACAAACAGAGCACAACTGCTGTTGAACTCAGAAGTACCAACTGCCTTACCTTTAAAATGGCTAACTAATAAACCTGTCTGGGTTGGACAGTGGCCTCTGACAAAAGAGAAGCTACAAGCTTTAGAACAGCTGGTTCAAGAGCAGTTAAATGCTCAACACATTGAAGAATCTACCAGCCCTTGGAATTCTCCTGTATTTGTTATTAAAAAAAAGTCTGGTAATTGGAGAATGCTGACAGATCTGAGAGCTATTAATAAAGTAATTCAGCCAATGGGCTCCCTACAGACTGGGATGCCCTTGCCCTCTCTGCTACCCAAAGAATGGCCTATAATAGTTATTGACTTAAAAGACTGTTTCTTTACCATACCCTTACAAGAAAATGATAGAGAAAAATTTGCCTTCACAGTTCCTAATTATAACAATTCTCAGCCAGTCAAGAGATATCAATGGAAGGTCCTCCCACAGGGAATGTTAAACAGCCCTACCTTATGCCAATACTTTGTGCAAAAACCATTGGAGTTAATTCGTGTAAAGTTTCCACAATCCATAATTTATCACTATATGGATGATATCCTATTAGCTGATCCAAAGTTAGACACATTAGAAAGCATGTTTGAAGAAGTAAAAAAAGTTTTGCCTCGCTGGGGACTGCAAATTGCTCCTGAAAAAATACAAAGAGGAGATTCTATTAATTACTTAGGATATAAGATAGAGTTACAAAAAATTAGACCCCAAAAGGTACAACTGAGGAGAGATCGATTAAAGACTCTTAATGATTTTCAAAAGTTGTTAGGAAGCATTTCCAACTTATTGGGTATCATGGGAATACCCAAAGATGGACTACAAAATTTGGCTAATACTCTAGAAGGGGACAAAGAATTAAATAGTCCAAGAGAATTATCAGTTGAAGCTGAGAAGGTATTGGCTCTAGTAGAAAAGACAATTCGAGAAGCACATGTGGATCGTGTGGATCCAGAACTTAAATGTATTCTTGTCATATTCCCCTCCAGACATTCCCCCACAGGTATTTTGATGCAGAGGGAAGATATTATATTGGAATGGATATTCCTACCACGTAAACCAAATAAGAAATTAAAGACTTATATAGAAAAGATCTCTGATTTGATTCAAAAAGGTAAATTAAGACTTCGTCAGTTGACAGGAATGGACCCAGCAGAAATTGTAGTACCTTTAACTAATGAGGAAATTTCGTCACTATGGAAAGATAATGAATACTGGCAGAGAGCCTGCAGTAACTTTTTGGGAGAGATTAACAACCATTATCCCAAAAGCAAGAGAATAGAATTCATAAAGAAGACTGAATGGGTCCTTCCTCACATTGTACGACACAAGCCAATTTCTGGAGTCCTCACATTCTATACAGATGCAAATAAATCAGGGAAAGCAGGATACAAATCAGGAGACTTAAGTAAAGTGGTACAAAGTCCATACAGCTCTGTACAAAAGGCAGAACTGTATGCCGTTCTTATGGTACTGATGGACTTCACAGAACCCCTCAATATAGTCACTGACTCTCAATATGCAGAGAGAGTTGTTTTACACATTGAAACTGCTGAATTTATTCCTGATAATACAGAATTAACTTCATTATTCATACAATTGCAGGAAATCATCAGAAAAAGGGAACATCCTATATATATAACACATATCAGATCCCATACAGGTCTGCCAGGACCTCTAGCACAAGGTAATGATGAGATTGATCAGTTACTAATAGGTAATGTGCTAGAAGCCTCAGAATTTCATAAGAAACACCATGTAAATAGCAAAGGTTTGAAGAAGGATTTCTCCATTACTTGGCAACAAGCTAAGGATATTGTGAAAAAATGTCCTACTTGTTCCTTCTATAACCAAACTCCATTACCTGCAGGAAGCAATCCAAAGGGTATACAAAGAAATGAAATTTGGCAGATGGATGTGTTTCATTTTGCAGAATTTGGAAGATTAAAGTATGTACACCATACCATTGACACCTATTCAGGATTTCAGTGGGCAACTCCTATGAGTTCTGAAAAGGCTGATTCTGTGATTACACACCTATTAGAAGTTATGGCCATCATGGGAATACCTGTACAAATTAAGACAGACAATGCCCCAGCATATGTCTCCAATAAAATGAGACAGTTCTTTGCTTATTACAATATAAAGCATGTTACAGGTATACCACACAATCCCACAGGCCAAGCAGTCATAGAAAGATCCAATCGAACTTTAAAGGATATGCTAAATAAACAGCAACAGGTAACAATGACTCCTAGAAATAGATTGCATAGTGCTTTATTAACCTTGAATTTTCTCAATGCTGATGAGAAAGGAACAACAGCTGCAGAGAGACATTGGACGACAGACAAAACTCCTGAGCTAAACCAACCGGTTTATTTCAAAGATGTGTTGACCTCAGAATGGAAACCTGGATATGTCCTACATTGGGGAAGGGGTTTTGCTTTTGTTTCCACAGGAGAAGAAAAGCTATGGATACCAACAAAATTAATAAAAATTCGATTCGAACAGGAGAAACCCCTTGATGAGGAGAAATAAAAGATCATCCACCAATATGACATCTCTTCAGGTTGTAAGAAAAAATTAACAATCAAAGGTTGGGGTAGGGTTCTGTTTTTGTCTTTCCAGGATAATGGAAATACCCATCTTCCAGAAATCATAAGGCCTTGGATATCCGGATGTTTACAGCAGAAAGAAAGAATCTATTGTTACCAATCTACACAGGGTAAGATATCACTGTCTAACATCTATATCTCTATCAATCTAGAATAGTTGTGGTTCCAATTTAATCATAAACCAAGCTGGCTTTGGAGATGGAACTGGCTCACTCCTTCTCTAAACCCAAGCATATTGATAAAAGAAAAGGTTGAGAGATTCTTCAGTCCCATATCAGAAGAGCCCTCTGGTGTGAGACAGAAGGAAACCAATTATAAGGGACCATTATCTTCAAGCTTCTAATTCTCTCCATGCTTACTCTTGCTTTCTTGGAATCCTTTCTTACATGTCATGACATCTTTAAATCCAAACCTTCCATTCTGATAAAAAATAAGTTTCTTCCAATAGCAATCTCTGAAGTCTCCAGAAGGAAGATGGGGCCCCAACAACAACAACTCTACCCAATCCAGAATGATGCCATGGTAATCATCATCATACTACACTTCTTGCCAAAATTTCAGACAGTCTTACCCATTACTCTGAGAGTTGCTGCAGAATCTACAGTTAGTCTAACTGAGATTTAACTATCTGAGCTTTCTCACAATACCCAACAGAGATACCATCGCTCCCTAAACAGCAGGAAGCAATTCTAAGAAAACGACGCCCCTTCTCCCTAAGGTTCATATTTCTCAGGGTTATGGATAATGGTTCTAGGGTTGGGGGTGGAAGAAACTGTTAAACTCAGTACTCTCCTTAAGGAAAGAAAATATGTCTTAAAAAAATGGGAAAAGAAGAAATGGAATGGATAGGTATAAGATATTATGGTAGACTGTCATATACATTAGTAAACAAATTTAGTAATATAGCAGCCTTTGCACTGTTATGAATTCTTATATGTTGATAAAATTATAAAATTTTTACATTCCTATTTAAGATAATTTGTATATTGATACAAATACAGAACTATGTTTGTTATATTGTACACATATTTTTACTCTTATGTGAAATATTTGTATATTGATACAAATGTGAATTTATATCTGTCATACTGTATGTATGTTCTACTTCTGTTTAAGATATTCTGTATACTGATATATATTTAGGATTATTATCATATTGCATATTGCACTATACATTCCTACCTCTGTTAAAGTTATTTTGTGTATTGTCACAATTTAAAGTCATTGTCCTTTTACTGTACATTTGCTTACAGACTGTTTGCCTTATTTATAGGAAGCTTAGTCCTTAGGTTGTTTAGGTAGATAAGACTTACATAGTTATTGTCACCTATGCTTGTTATCTCTATAATTATGTTAGTTAGGTTATCCAGATTTATAAATACATAGGTCAGATGGACAGGTAATCTTCAAACACTTCATGGACCTAGAGAACATGGCATTTAAATAACTTAGAATTCTGTTGACATGAGACATAATTGCTCCTGGCAGCACCAATTTGATCCCGAGAGAATGTTGGGCTTCTAAGACATTTCCATTTGGAAATTTGTCTTTGTCTTCTTGGCACAAAATGGCCTACTGGGCAAAGAACTGCCCTCGCCTCAACTGCTGACAGTACAAATGCTGTCCTTTCTGGACAAACGGGACACAAGGAAAGCGACCACTATACTTTGCCAAGACAGGGTAAGATGGTCTTTCAGAATTCCTGCTTCTGAAAATGGTCTGCCAGATACTCTAGGCCTGTAGCCAATTTGAATGCACCAACGATACTGAGAAACGTTAGGTGACTGTCCAGGCTGCTAGCTGTCTCTGTCTACTCTTGCAAGACTCCCGAAAGTTGCTTGCGTCCTTCTCCCATTTCTCAGATATTATTATATTCCTTCTCAGGTCTTTGATGAGGTTGGAGATTAGCAGTTATAGTTACAACTTAGTATATATACATATATAATATCTTAGATAGGATATATTATGTATTAGACTCAGGTTCTTTAGGATAGGACACCTTTTAGAATGATCTTTGTAACATGCCACCTACCCATGCCCTAGACTTCCCTGGATTTTACTATGTGTTTTTTGCTTGATATTGTTTGTACTTATCGTAATTCCAACTTATCTAGGTCATTATCCCTCATTACTCCTGGACAATATTTGACAACCATCTCTTTGTATATAGTCTTGTATTAGGTTAGAACTTTCTTATTTAGACAAAAGGGGGAGATGTAGTGGGTAGCCATCCCAGCATTGGCCTGGAAGTTCCAACCCCCACTGAGGCTTTGGTAATGGTCACGCCCACAAGGCGGGGCAGAGGAGGAAGTGGAAGACGAAGGATCGGGAAGTACTCACTCTCTTGGTTCCTGGACTCTGGACGCTGGAGGTAGACAGAGCAGAGTTCTCCAGAGAACAACGCCGGATTGTGCTATACCCTTGCCAGACCCTGTAACCTACCCCCTCATTTGTAAGTACCCCACAAAATAAACCTCCCTTTTAACTACGTGGAGTGGCCTTAATAATTTCACCAATACATAGCCATAAAATAGAAACAAACAAAAAAATGAAGGAATAGGTCAGCTGAGTAAGTGGATGCCAGAAGAGAAAACATGGGCTCTAGAGCAGGTTTCTCTTCTGAGAAAGGTTTCAGAGGAGAAGATTTTCAAGAGTCAAGTTCTCAATATGATGACCCTGTGGACCCACTGCACCATCATTGCCATGAGGGTAGGACAGTGTAGACTGCCATAGCAACTTGGTCTTGGCTACAGGTATGGCCAAATACAAATTGCTAAGCCTGCACAGAAGTTTATATTCCCAATTACCAAGGCCAGCAGCCTCTGCAGAGGAAAAAAATCTGTTTCATTGGTGTGTTATGGCAAGGTCAGATATTAGAAGCTCATCTTCTACCACAAAAAGATACTTAGTGAAATTAAACTACTTCCTCTGAATGATCCCCTCAGATTAGGCTCCTACATTCCTGTTGCTGGCAGCTCCTGCTAACCCAAAAAGCTTACCCCCTTCTTGAAAGGTGCCAGAAAGACACTGAAGATACCTCACGTAGTAAACAGGCCCACAAAACCACCAGCTGTTATCTGTAGCTCGGTGAAAATTATGTTTCCTTCCAATCCTGACCCTGAAGGTGAGCACTGGGATCAAAGAAGTACCAAGGATGCTTGCCTTGTCTGGGCAGTGATGGTCCATAGCCCTGTCAAGTCCTGCTTACCTATTCCCAGTGGAGAGAATGATCTTGTGCTTTTACTCAATTAAAGTCAAGGAATCCTGCATGGGGACATGAAATTTTTATCTCTTTGTATAATCCTTAGATGGGAGAACTGTAGGGAAAAGGGACAGGCTAAAGAAACCCACCCTGACCCTGGATCCCAGAACTAGGGAAAGATGGCTCAGATAAGGTCAGTGAAAGAAACTCAGTTTGGCTCAGATCAGAGCCATCTCTGGCCCTGGCCAACTGATTTGTGAAACCAACCAATCACAGAGCAGGACAGTAGAACCCTGGCCCTGGGGCCACAGGACCAAGGAAAGAAACACAGCCTGTGTTTGGGACCTGAGCCAGAGAATAGAACACTTTATCCCCAACCCAGAACCAAGGAAATATGCCCTGACTCTGAAACTAGTGCCAAAATAACACTCTTGGTCCCTAGAATCAGAGTCAGTGAGAGAAATGTGCCCTGGCATTAGAGGTAGTGTCAAAAAGCCAAGAAAGGCCAGTGAAAGAAACACAGTTTGGCCCTGAAATCAGGGCAGTCTCTGTTCCTAGCCCACAAAAATGACCAATCTCTGGGCAGAAAAAACTAACCAATCACTGGTTGACTCCACCCCCAAGACATCTTGTATAAACTGCACTGCCTGATCAGTTGTGAGCTGTTCTTTCCACCCTGATATAGGCAGCTACTTTCCTGGACTCCTCCTTCCCAAATAAATTTATTTCTCAAAAGAGTTTTGGGTGTGAAGATCTTCATTCCTTGGTGTAGAGAATATCCTTGCTGAGACATCCCTCAGTGGACAGAGCAAGAAGGAGCTGAACAGAAGACCCTTGCTGAGATGTCCCTTGGTGGACAAAGCATGGAGGAGCTGAAAGGGCTGAAAAAGTAACACTTTTCTCCTGAGCCAAAGGAGATTGCTACATTTCTGCAATTTCTTAGGCTGGAGAACGTTGCGCCCGCCTCGACCAGCAAGGATGACACAACACCGGAGCTCTTCTTTAAGCAGTTTATTCAGGACCTTGTTAGTAGCGATGTCTCCCACCGGGCAAGCCTCTCCCAGCCCTTAAGTAGGTCTGGGCTACCAACCCCAGACAGCCACGTGGGCACTATCCATAGGTCCATGCATATGCAAGTGGCACACAAATCCAGCCATAGCCAAATAAGGAGCTGTTTACCACAAAGAGTACTTGCCCTCGGGAAGGCAGAGGGTGGAAGCCAGCGCCATCTTTAAGGTGCGGCTACACGCAGCTCTCTACAGGAGAAGCTGAGCTCTGCTAAGAAGCCCCCTTAAGTGGGGGCTGAGCAAAGCTCAGCTGTAGTGACTCTCCAGGAAAGGAGCAGGATTACTCTATCCTGCAGGGAGACCGCCCCCCCATCACACCAGGTATAGCCTGATTCTCCTGAACATTCAGGATACCCTTCCCTGCAGAGCTGTCCTGGCAGCACCAGGCCTGACTTGCTCAAACTGTCAGGATACCCTTTCTTTCCTGCTGAAGCAGTTCCAGGCCTGACTCTTATGAGTAGTCAAAAAAAACTTCCCTTCCAGGGTTGGGCTGCCTCTTGGAAGCTCCAGCCATGAGAACTGTTCTAAGCAGCTCCAGGTGTCTGGGATACCTCCAGGGCAGAGCTGTCCTGAGCATCTCAAGGTGTCCAGGATACCTTGCCTCCCCCCACCCCATGGTTGGGCTGCCTCTTTGTAGCTCCTGCTATCAGAGCTGTCTTAAGCAGCTCCAGGTGTCTGGGATACCTCACCCTCCAGGGTTGGGCTGCCTCTTTGCAGCTCCAGCTTCCAGAGCTGTCCTAAGCAGCTCAAGCTGTTGCCTGACTCCCCACATAGTCAGGACACCTTTCTTCAGAGTTACAAAACTCATATTTTGGTGCCAAAACCTGAGACCAAACCCACAGAGTTGCAACAAATTTACTTACAGGACCAGCACCTTGTGTCCTGAAGGAAGAAACCTGTGAAGACAAAGACACAGATGTCATCAAATCAATCCAAGACTGAGAAACATGTGGCTTCTCTACAGCCACACCATGCCTGAGCACCCCAGGACAAGAACATATTTACCAGCTAACATTCAACTCCTGCACCTTGGAACAAACTGGAGCCCAGCAGGAAGATATGGTCTTCTCCTTCTGGGTGCCCATGCCCTACACCCCCCAATTCTAATCTTCAGGGGAATTTTCTTCCTTCTCCTGCTTATCCATGGACCCTGTTGCCACCTCACACATTCACCCCTTTCTTCTCTGCTGCCAAACTGGATTTTCCTGTGGACAAGTAGCTTCCTCCTCATCCTGCTTCATGTCCTTTCCTCCTCCCACTCTTACTAGTTTTCTCTCTTGACATGTCCTACTTTCCCCATTCCTCTTCTCCCCTCCTCTTCCTGTACTCTTTACTGTAGCAGAATTGTTGGAAGTTCTTATTAATAAAATCAAACCTGAGGCCAGTTATTGGGGTGAATGCTGGAAGATCAGAGAGACAGAACAAGCCACAGCTACCTCACCTCGCCAGTTCCTCAGCTGGTCTTGTTTCCTCAGACTGGATGCCACTGAATCCTTATCCACATGAATCTCAGCTGAACTGTGCTGCTCCAAAGCTTGAATGCTTAACCAGTCAAATGTTAAACCAGCCAAATGCTTCTAGTTTCTGGTCTTCATGCCTTATATATCTTTCTACTTTCTGCCATCACTCCCTGGGATTAAAGGCTGGATTTCTGGGATTAAAGGCATGTCTCACCATGCCTAGCTGTTTCCAATGTGGTCTTGAACACACAGATATCTGCCTAGCTCCACCTCCCAAGTGCTGGGATTAAAGGTGTGCATCACCACCACCCAACTTCTGCTATGGCTTGCTCTGACCCATTTTCTAGCCACCATTTTGGCTTTGTTCTAGTGGCTGTCTGTTCTCTGACCCCAGATAAATTATTAGGGTGCACAATATTGTGGGGGAACACAATACCACCACACTTTACCACCTAAGAATAAAGAGTGCAAGCACTTCTTTGAATCTGCTCATTGATTCTGTGGATGGCAATGAGGGAAGAAGGTGATGAGGACCCAGAGTCTTGTGAGGCACATCTGTCATGTGACTACAGAGGCAGGATGGTTATGTACGAGGCTTCTTAAAACAGTGAGGGAGATGGTCACTCACACTCTGTAGGAGAGGAGTATAGAACTTGTGCCTTGATTGCTGGAGGCGTCTGGCAAGTAACAAGAGGTTTGGGGCACACCTCCTTTCAAGTTCTGGCCTGGCTCCCTGCTGGGGCTCTTATACCCCACAAGGCTGAACACAGACCCATGGTTTAGGAACTACAGGCCTGGGCCTCATCTTTAACCCTTGAAAGAAGACACAAACAAAGTGATAAGTTTTGGATCCCTGGTTATTGGGTATCCTCTGCCACTGACATAATAAGCCAATCAAGCCAAATTAATAAATGCAGGTTTAATCTTAGCAGAGCAAAGCAACTCCTGGGTGCCTCTCAGGAAGGCAGGGGAGGAATCATTAGAGGGGAGGAATTATGAGAGCACACAGCAGGGATGGCAACCAGGTCTTTAGTAACCTATAAACATGGTCTTGAGCATCCCCCAAGAGGGGCTGACTCTCAGTGGGCTTTCTTAGGGTCAAGGCCTGGGGAGAGAGAGAGGTGGGGCTTCCATCTAATCATCCCAGGTTCCTTGGGTATTTGGCACTAGCAGGGCTTCCACCTAAACACAGAGGACAGTGTTGGCAACTTTCACATAGAAGGACTTAGCAAAGAGCTGCCCTACAGTACCACAGCTCTTCACAGGATTCCTCCCTTAATAAATGTGCTTTCATTTCACCAAGCCCTCCTTCCTCCTGTCTCCCTGCATCCCCACCCCCTAGTAACACCCTCTGCTGTTTGCTTTTGTCTCAAATTCCCCAGACTCCTCATGAGCAAGATTCAGTGAGAAACCTCCTTCTAGGGTCACAGACACCTTAAGGTTCATGTCTTATAAATGGGGGCAGCCTGTCAGTGGCAAAGTGCCTTTGAAAATGAAAGGTCAAATACATGTGAATTTTGTGACGTCACCTGCTCCATGTCCTTGGAATTCCATTTTTCATTCCTTGTTATTCCTTACCTGGGTGCTGTGTCTTCTCCTTGGGGTGGAGAGACAGAAACATAATCTTCAAAACAGGTTCCAAACCTGCCTCTTCATGCCCTTCCAGCCCCTTCTGCTGTGCTGTGGGAGGCTATGGGTGCATCCTGGGGATGTTCATTTGGAAATGTAGATGGTAACTCCCTGCTTATTATGTCTTTGACTATTTCATATTGGTTGTTTCCATGCTGGGGAGGGGCCACAGAGTATATGAGATCCCTTGTCATCTGGCTGATAATATCATTCAAGTATACAGTACTGTTGCTGTTCTCTGTAACATCAGCATCATCTTGTGGTCCAGGGTTTTTTTTTTTTTTTTTTTAAGTTGGTGTCCTCTAAGAACCATAAGATACCCAGTGTTATGTGACTGAAAGTGATGGTATTGCCAGTCTCCTAAGTCTCAGCCTCCAAGTGTGTTTGCTCCAATGTTTCAACCCAATGAGGCAGATGTCTCCTCAAATGTGTCTAATGCCTTCAAACTGTCACCTTGTGGGGGCAGAATTCACAGGTGAGTGAATATCTGATGTTTAAATCAGGTGAGGTGGAAATAGAGAAGCCCTTGCTACTTTTTTCATTTACCTCCTGCCCTTGGATGCCTTCTTCTATTGTCACAAACATTGGCAGAGTCAGCTCACTCCATCTCCTCTTTAAGGGGAAGGGAGGGGGGATGAGACAATGTGCAGGCCTCTTGGTGGAGGGGCTCTTTTGATGATGATCTATTCATCCAAGTATATAATTTTTTTCTGGTACAGTATATCATTTTGGGTCAGGGTCTCCAAGAATCTCTTTGTTACAGCAGTTTCCAAGTTTTCACTATGTATCAGGGAACACATAGTGTTCACTGGGGTGGAGAAAGATCACCTTGAACCTGTTTGCTTGGATGCTGGTGGTAAATTGCCATCACTGAGGTCTATCCATGATAATTCCTTTGCCTTGTCAGGTGGAGAGTGGGACTACCACAAGACACTAGAAGTAACAGAAAACAATATCAGCTCTAGGAGACTATTGGAAATTATGGCTATCAATTTATACATCATGAAAGTCAAAGATTTCTCAAGCATCCCAATGATGCATCTTGGGGTCACAGATAAAAAACCAACCCAAACCCCAAATCAGTTATAAGAAAACATAAGAAATATCAGAGCTGGAAATTACTGGACACTTAGAGGTTGAAACAGAGGTCAGAGAAACAAAGAGCTGGTCCTTTGAAAGGATGAACAAATCTGACAAACCCTTGACATGAATCACCCAAAGGAAGAGACAAAATTATTGAAATGTGATACAGGGAAAAGCTGAGTAGGACCCATGGGAACCCTAGCAGCTACAAGGAAACCTTGTACTCCAGAGTGTTGACAATCCTCAAAGAGAGCTATTGCTCAATTCACAAAACAGATACCAACATTGATATAAGAGGTTACCACAATGCACCACCTGCTGCCTACCCACTGCTGTATCCTGGGTGTGATGATAAATTCAGGAGCTTATGAAACATGTAAAGAGATTGAAATGAGTGTAAGATTGGAAGAGTAATGTAATCTTTCACAATAAGGACAGCCCAGCACCAACAGATCGCATAATGGATCTTACCTGCTGGTTATAAAACACAAGGGAGATCAATGATCCTCACTAAAGTGACAAGGAAAGATCATCCCAAACTTAGTCTACAAAGCCAGTATCATCCTGATGCCAAAACCGTAACAACACACACACACACACACACACACACACACACACACGCTAATATCCTTGACAAACATCTACATGTATATCTGAAATGAGATTCCTTGTTCAACATGGTTCAACAACACATGATAGAGATACTTGATGTTAACAGTGGGTTCAGAATGGAATTATAGGGTAAGTCCACACAAAAACTGAACAATAACTAGCAGATAAGGTCAAGGGAAGAGGCCATACTCAGCCCTGAAGAATAAAATTTTGTTATTTTCTATCATAGAGTTGTTTGTAACATACAAGTTCCAGAGATATACAGAGCCTATATCTCATGGTTGGGTAGATGGAAACATGCCAGGGGCTGTTGCAATATAACATAACAAATGAAAATGATCCAAGTTCACTGAATGCACATGCACATATACATGTGTCACAGGGATATTTCTTACTTAACACAGTTAAGGTTTCAAATAAAAAAAAAAGAAAGAAACCAGAGTACAACATGGCAAAGCAAACTTACTAAAAAAGGACCAATTTTTAATAAACAAATGAACACAAGCAGAAATCAATGTCTCAAATACAAGCAGTGAGTGCATGAATCAAAAGGAAACACAGAACATGAAACCCACAGCAACAGAGAACTCCCAATGTCAAGGTCAATGAGACTAGAAAAGCCCAAGTGTATCAGACCAATGCTGGAATCCAATTGTTCTCCATGCAATATGAGTTTTTCTGCAGCTTCAGGATGAACCCCAGCAAATTACAATATCTTCTATGAACAAATTTCTATCATTTCTTACAAAAGTCATGTGATGTCACTGCCAGGGATGGACCAGCAACAGCAGGAAATAACACAAAGTAGTTTCTCTATCTAATCCCAGAGACTGCATTGTTCATGGCAGTGAACAAATCCTCAACAAGATGCAACTTAAGGCATCCCTTCTCCCATGTTTTCAGGAAAGGCATGGCAGTTGGAGGAGCTGGGGAAGGTGACTTGGAGAAAATGAGTCTGAAGCAGCTGGTTACATGGCTTTGGTAGGCCCTTGCTGCATCAGTCACCTAATTCCTTCTGCTGCTCTCCAAAACACTGGCATTTTATGCCTTCCCAGACCAATCAGCACTCTATCCTAGAGACCAAGCATTTAGACATATGAGGAAGTGTGAAGCCTTTCACATTAAAACTTGAGGAGGATGTTTTGTCTTTACTCATGGCAAACTCCATAGTATGAAGGAAGACAGAATCAGGAACTCTGAGCTGTCCTGGATTAGGGACTTGGGTCTGGACTAGTTGGAGTATGAACCCACAGGCTGCTTCAGTGGCGTTTTCACTATGGCTGTAAGTTCTCTAAGAACTCACTAGTACAGAAATCAATTACCTCTACACTCCCAATACTCAATTCCTTTATCTTAAACTCATATGGATGGACTCTAAAAGACGGTAGCCCTCATTTGTCACACCAATGCTGTGAGCTGTCCTTCATTAATATGATGTTTCTATTTATTGGGGGGGGACATAGCAAGTCTGGAAGATTGTTAACAGGATAGGTGAAATTTTAATCTCATCAAAGCTCACAGGATATGATAGCATAGGAGATGTATTTAAAGTACACACTATGGGGAAATTACTTGTTTTCTACACCTATTTCAAACTAGCAAAGCATTTAAAATCAGAAACATCAAGTTTAAAAATGTCAAAGAATCATATTTATTTAAGAATAGAATTATGGGTGCTAGAAAATAAGAAACTCAAGGAAAAGCACGAATTAACAAAAAAACAAAACAAAACAAAACAAAAAAAAAAAAACAATGAAGAGTTATAGATCAAAACCAACAAACCAGGAAACAAACTCAAACTCTCAAGGGCAAATCAGATCAACTATGTCTGTTTCCAAGTAATATTCAATTCAATAATAACAGGGTCTTTTAACCCAATGTCTGAGTCCAAATTCCCTGAAGCCAACAAAGCAACACCTCATCTGCAGTATGAGTACAAGACTCAGACCCAGCCAGTGCCTAAAATGGACAGGGTCTGAAAGTCCTCCCAATGGCTCCAGTGGGGTCATTGCAAGAAATGAACCTATCATGCTATTCACAATACAAAGAATTTTTCCACTTTGTATCTCCCAGCATTGTGCTACATTTCTCATGGGTATGACCAAGTCCCCAAGAAGAAGTAACATACAGCATATAGGTTTTACTTCTGCCCAGGCTCTCAATGGATAGGAAAGGTATGGACAGATAGTTGGGAAGATGGGTCTGAAGCATGCTTGCATGGCTTTTACAGGTCTAATTTCCTCTAATGACCCAATTTCTCCTTCTGGTTTTCACCTGGTGTTTCATAACCTCTCCACATAGCATCCTGCTAGATGACCAGGAATTCAGAGACATAAGATGATGTGAGACTTCTGTCATTCAAAATTTAAGGAGGATAATTTGAATATAATGAAAGTAGCAGTAACACCAAGAACGGACTCAGTGAGCTTTGTCCTGGCCTGGGTGAGATATGTGGTTATTCACTAGTTAGAGAGTGAACACATAGGTGCCTTCAGTGTCTCTTTCACCTAGGGTAAATGTTACAGCTCTGAAGGAAAAGATATACTGGCAATTGGAAGCCAAGGAATACCTACAGCTCTGAAGGGAAAGGTGTCCCAACATAAGTGCTACAGCTCTGTTCCAGTGGTGGATGGTTTTCCCAGCTAAAGTGTTATAGTTCTGCTCTGCTCTTGCAAAAGCTTTTACAACAACCTTCACTCAAGAGATTTATTGGGAGGGAGGAATCCAGGTAAGTGGTTGCCTCTGCCAGGATGGAAAAAGAGGAGCTCCAAACTTAACAGGTACAGGGCTTATATAGAGTCCCACAAAAGCACCAAGCCAACAATCATAACATATACACAAAGAATGTGAGGCAGACCCATGCAGGCTCCATACTTACAGCTTCCACTTCTGTGAGCCCCTATGAGACCTACTTAGTTTCTTTGGTGTGATATGTGATATTTTCTTATTTCACTAAAACGTTTTCTTTGATGAGAGTTGCCTTGGTCATGGTGTCTCTTCACAGCTAGTCTCTTCACAGAAGACACTAGCCTTAGACTTTCAACATTGATATCTGAGCTAACATCTCCTATTGGTGAAAAAAATACTCTAAGAATGTATGTCAGATGGCCAAACACCCTAATGGCCATGCTGTAACTCTCATTCAATAACTGATGGAAGTGGATGCAGAGATCCTCTGCCAGGCCCCAGATGGAGCTCCAGGAGTCCAATTGTTGAGAAATAGGAAGGACTGTGAGAGTGTGAATTGTTGAGACCAAGATTGGAAAAGCACAGGGACAAATAGCCAAACTAATGGAAACACATGAATTATGAACCAAAAGCTGTGGAGTCCCCAACTGGATCAGGCCCTCTGGATAAGTGAGACCATTGAATAGCTTGAACTGTTGGGAGCCACCCAGGCAGTGGGACCCAGAGATGTCTTTAGTGCATGAGCTGGCTGTTTGGAACCTTGGGCTTACACAGGGACACTTTGCTCAGCCTGGAAGGAGGGGACTGGACCTGCCTGTACTGAATCCACCAGGTTGAGCTGAATCCCCAGGGGAGTCTTGGCCATGGAAGGGAGGGGCTGGAGGAAAGTGTGGTCGGAGGCAGGATGGGGGAGGACAGGGGAACCTATGGATGATATGTAAAATTAAAACACAAATATAATAAAAAAATTTAAAAAACAAGAGAGACCTGAGCTCCTCTCTCCACCATGCTTTATCACTTCCTCTCTCTGCCCAGTCATATCACTTTCTGTCTGTCTGTACAAACCTCCAGACCTCTATGGTTAACTAATGGCTAGATCCTCCTCTGATTTTCAGGCAAGCTTTATTTGTTAGAGCACAAATAAAATATCATCACAAGAATGGAAGAAATGCATGCCCACAAGAGGGCTGGCTTCTTACCAACTCTGTATCTCAGAGTGGTGTGGGGAACAGGGAGCATGCTGAATTCTGAGAAGGGGGTTGAGACTTAGAAATGTACTATAACACAGTTCTCTTATCCACAGCTCCAGAGTTTTCTGAAGTCAGGGTTCCCAGCCCAATATAGATCGTGTGTTACTTTTTCTGCAGGACTTAGCAACCTCAGACACCTGTTTTTTTTCCTTTTTATTAGAGAACTTGTCCCACTTTCCTTTGAAAGAAGAGCATTACACCTTCTCTTTAGCAGACCTATGCTTCAGCTTTGGGGTTACTATAGAGTAAAACACAGTGAATTGACCACAGGTTCTGCAGTACTGAGTTAGTCTACTTAATACCCAGGATGGTGACTAAGTGGCTATTGAGCAGGAGCCTAGGTGGTATGGATGCTGTGTGGAGGGCTGTTCAAACCCAGACAGCATGGAGATGGATGGCAGACCAGTGCATAACTTAACACTTGGGAAGTGTTTATTTCTGGAACTTTCCACATCACATAGTCAAGCTACAGTGACTACAGTTGAGTGAAATTGTGGAAATGGAAGAACTTTATGTTTTGGTCTAAGTCTCTACATGTGGAGTCACAACAGGGAAAAAAGTCCAGCAGGCACCTCAGTCTCTTTATAAATTGCTGGAGTGGAACATAGCCATTGTGTGTGTCCTGCAGGCAGATTCAGCCACTCACTATCTCCCCTGCCCCAACTTGCCTTATAATGGCTTATCACCTCAGTTAGTGACCAGAATTATTAGGGGCAGTCCCTGGACCCTGTCAGCTGTAACACTCCAGGCTCAGCTACCTGTCCTCAATAAGACAACCACAAAGATAAATTAAGAGTAATAAATAGTAAAGGGAGATTTGTTCAAGGTGGCCACATTGGGAAGAGGAACAAAGAAGTCCAGTCATTCTCAAGTCTTAGGGCACTGACATGAGGGTTAGGTTGAAGTAGAGGGCAGAAAGTATTCATGAATGAGCAGAGAAGATATGCATGAATGGCACACCTTGCAGGTGTGTTACCTGCACCATCCCTCAGGAATTTCATGGTAGAAGAAGAAAGGTCACCATCCAGAGAGGGGGGCATGGCAGCAGGTAGGTGCTGTGGATATCGCTCTGTGTAAATAAAGTTCTGATTGGCCAGTGGCCAGGCAGGAAGTATAGGCGGGACAAGAGAGTAGAGAATTCTGGGAAGTAGAAGGCTGGGAAGAGACACCGCCAGCCACCGCCATGAGAAGCAACATGTAAAGACACTGGTAAGCCACGAGCCATGTGGCAAAGTATAGACTAACAGAAATGGGTTAATTTAAGATAGAAGAAGTAGATAACAAGAAGCCTGCCACAGCCATACAGTTTATAAGCAATATAAGTTTCTATGTGCTTTCTTGGTTGGGTCTGAGCGACTGTGGGACTGGCGGGTAAGAGAGATTTGTCCTGACTGTGGGCCAGGCAGGAAAACTCTAACTACAAATGGCGTCCAACGTGTTGGCAAGAGTTTCCACCTAAAATCCGAGAAAAAAGATTCTAAGACGGAGCTAAAAACAGCTTCCTAGTTGTCTCTCTCAAGTTAGCGGCAGCCTGCCGGTTTGAGCTACTATGGCGGGTTCCTGGCATGTGCGTCTGACCTGCAGTGCGGCGGAAATGAGGAGTCTACAAGCAGCACTTTGCTCTGCTGCATGGTGGATTTAGCCTTTGCCAGTTAAAAGAAAAGATTTCTAGGCTATGTGCTGCTTTGATAGAACTGATTCTGATACTTGATGGTACACATGGCTTCAGACCCAGAGCTGGCAGTAAACTGTACCGCCGCCATGTTGGGAAGCAGGGGTGGGCGGAGCCAGCAGCCACAGCAGCGTTTCAGTCTTACAAAGATGGATATTACACAGAGAATCTGGTTTGTCTTGTCTTTGGGATTTTTAACTACAGAAAAAGATTTGATCGTAAAAGCTGTTGAGTTAAACAAGTATGTAAATTTTAAAGGTACCTTAACTTCAAAATTTGGATATAAGGATATGTTGCTTTGGAAAGGAGTCTCTGCTTTTGTTTCCACAGAAAACCAGAGGCTGTGGATTTGTTCCAGATTAAGATACATCAGGTTTGATCGGCCAAGACCACCTGAAAGGTCTCTGATGACACCATGGCCCAGATGATCTAACATCTAGAATGGTTTCAAGGCAACTGGCTCAGAGGTTCACTCTAATGGACTACTCCATAATCCTAAAATTTTCTTTGTGTCCCCATAAGATACAGCGCCCCCCTCCAGCAGGAAGTAGTAAGAGAAACTACGCCCACATTCCCAAAATTATCAAGCTGGCTTTGGAGATGGAATTGGCTCACTCCTTCTCTAAACCCAGACATATTGCTAAAAGAAAACGTTAAGAGATTCTTGTGTCCCAAATCAGAAGAGCCCTCTGGTGTGGGACAGAGAAAAACCAATATTTTTATTTAAAGTAGATTGATTATAAACATGATCTCTTTCTAAAGAAGAAATGGGGATATGATATAGATATAATAGGATAAAAGGGTAGTTTAAGGAACTTACTTCTAAAGAGCAACAACTTGTTTAAAATGTTTTACGTTGGTATAGACTTTAGTCTATTGATACAAACTTAAAGTTAATTTTGTTATACTGTGTGCATATTTCTACTCATGTTTAAGGTATTATGTTTGTATAGCTCATTTAAATTGTAATGGATAATTAAAAATAGATTAATAATTAGTCATCTATGGTAATCATACTCGTAGCCATGTTAGTTAAGTCTTCTAGGTATACATAGAGATATTTCAGACAGATAGGTAATCTTCAAAGACTTCAAAGACCTACAGAATATGGCATTTAAAATACTTTTAAAATTTAGACTTTCTGGACAGTTAGACATGTCTGCTCCTGGCAGCACCAATTTACTTCAGAGAGGAGGATGGGCATTGAAGACACTTCATATCTTATCATCACCTTTGCAAAAATAGCCATTTGGGCAAGAAACTGTTCTTGCCTGGACTGCTTGATCAACTGGACATGCAGGACCCATAGAAAGGTGACCACTAAACTTTGCTTGACAAAATGGTCCTTCAGGTTCCTGCTTCACAGAGGAAACTGCCAGACATTCTACAGGACACTGAGAGAAATGACCAAGAGACTCTAGCCCTGTGGGCTGAAAACAGATGCCCCAACTTTACAAAGGAACATTAGGTGACTGTCCAGGCTGCCAGCTGTCTCTGTCTACTCTTGCAAGACTCCCGAAAAATGCTTGCATCCTTCTCCCGGTTCTCAGGTAATATTATATCCTTCTGAGGCCTTTGATGTGGTTGAAGACTAGATAGTTATAATTTCCTCAGTTATGATAAAAGATAAGTTAGATATAAAACCTTAGACTCACAAATATAAGATAGATAGGATATCTTCTTTAATATTGTAACTGTAATTCTTGCTTGATAATTGTTTTGTTATATGTAATTGTACTATGTAAAAGTTAAAACCTTCCTTAAAAAAAAAAAAAAAGAAAGAAAAGGGGAAGTGCTGTGGATATCGCTCTGTGTAAATAAAGTTCTGATTGGCCAGTGGCCAGGCAGGAAGTATAGGCGGGACAAGAGAGTAGAGAATTCTGGGAAGTAGAAGGCTGGGAAGAGACACCGCCAGCCACCGCCATGAGAAGCAACATGTAAAGACACTGGTAAGCCACGAGCCATGTGGCAAAGTATAGACTAACAGAAATGGGTTAATTTAAGATAGAAGAAGTAGATAACAAGAAGCCTGCCACAGCCATACAGTTTATAAGCAATATAAGTTTCTGTGTGCTTTCTTGGTTGGGTCTGAGCGACTGTGGGACTGGCGGGTAAGAGAGATTTGTCCTGACTGTGGGCCAGGCAGGAAAACTCTAACTACAGGTAGGCAGGCATGGTAGTGGAACAGCAGCTTAGAACTTTCATCCTGATCTATGAGCATGAGCTGGAAAGGGAGCTAATGCAGAATGTTTCAGAATGTCTAAAGTTCAACATCCATGTCAATGACACACTTCCTCCAACAAAGCCATGCCTACTCCTTCCCAAACACTTCCAAGCATTCAACAATATGAGCCTATGGGGCCATTCTTATTCAAACTACCACAATTGATAAAGAACTTGTTGATCAGGGACTTGAGTTTGATTCTAGAATTCACATAAAACACCAGGCATGGTGGTATTTACCTATAAATCAAGCACTAGTAGACAGACACAAGTGGATCCCCAGAGCATGCTGAGCAACCTGTCTAGATGAATCCATAAACTCCAAAAAGTCAGTGAGAGTCCCTGCTTCAAATAGAGTAGAGAAAAACAGAAGGCAGCCAGTGCCAACCTCTGACCTCTGCACATGGGCAGGTATACTCTGCACACTTAGTAGTCGTGCATGTAGCTAACTCTCCCCCCCCTCTCTCTCTCCCACACACACACACATACACACACAGGGAGGGAGGAAAGGAAATGGAAACAGAAAGAGATGGAGGGAGATAAATAGAAAGATGAATAGAGAGGGCAAGAGAGAGGAGAGAGAAAAAGATGGGGAGAGAGGTGGGGATTTACATGAGAAGGCCAATGGCAAAAGATTATGGTGTGGAGTTTATTTCCCAGTGCTTTGGGGTTGGGGATCATTCACAGTGAGTATCTTTATGACATGCTCCAGACATATTTTCTAGCTCAAAGAACTTCTAGATTTCTCCTTCCCCTACAAATCAGGTTGCACCCCTGAAGCTGGCTATCCAGCCCTCCCACCCACACCCATCCCCTAGAACAGAGTTAAGAAACCATGTCATGCTCTGGCCTTGAAGCAGGTTCCCCTCACAACTGCAAGTGAAGTCTATGGCCCTGACACCTGCCAAGGGTATCGGTTGGCACATAGGTTAAGACAAACTGAATTTTGGCCCTGGAACTTCCCACCACACCTTGAAAAATTGTTTAAAACTAGAAATCCTCGTTTCTGGGATTTCTCTGAGGTCTCTCTTTCCTCCAGGCCTCTCCAAAGTCTTGTACATGGCAGCTGTCTCTCTGGCTCTCCCATTTCAAGGATGTTCCTCTGGAATGCTAGGATTAAAGGCGTATGCTACCACTGCCTAACCTCTATGTTTAATAGTGTCTGTTCTGTTCTCTGAACCCCAGATAAATTTATTGGGGTGCACAATATATCAACTACAGTTAGCTATTTGACTATCAGCCGGCCAGCCTTTAAGGTGACTGTCAACCAGAAACTGGCTCAGCACCAGCTTTTACTACAAAGAGCCCAACCTGAGTGAGTGCTGTCAGTGTATAGGTATAGCCCCCAAGGCCGATTTCCTTAGACACAAGTACATCCAGAAATGGCCCACAACACACAACCTAGCAGCCTAGACCTCAGAGCTGAGTCCTACTTTCTGGTGTGATACTGTTCCCAAGGTTTCTATCTGGCCTACAAGAGGCTCTGTGCCTCCAGGGACTGCCTGAATCCTCATTGCTACCCTCATGGGAGGGCAGACGTGCTGTGTGCAGAGTTCCACAGGGTTTCTCTGTGCACATGTCCCCAAGTCTGTTACTGCTCATGATTAGGAACCCTCCCTTTCTGAGTCTCTGGTCTCTGGCTCAAGGCAGGCTCCACAGAGTTCCTGGGTCCTGCTTTGCTTTTGCAGTTCCGTTTTTCAAGAGATTTGATGAGGGTGTGAAATCTCCATCAACCTTTTGCTTATACCTACCCCACAGCAGGGTCCATGGGCCACTCAGTGTTAACTACCCTCAGGTCTAAAGGTGGCTAACATGGCACCACACTGCACTGGCTTGAGAAGTTGTAGACAACTGGTGCTCTAGTTCATGGCTGGACACCATGCAGGCAACTTAAATTGGTGAGTGCACCTTTCCCTGTCTTTCCTCACAGACCTAATCCTGCTTTTAGAGCTCATTTTTGCGATGTTGCTAGGTCCTCAGACAGGACAGCACTTTTAAGAGTATTCATTTTACTAGACTTCTGTATGTGCACATAGGTGAGCACATGCACAGTGTATTATTACACTTGTGTATGTGCACACAGGTGGGCACATGCATAGTGTGCACTTCTGCACATGTGGGAGACAGAGAAGAACATCAGATGTCCTGCCTTGTCACTGTAAATTTTATTATCCTGGGAAAGTTTCTCTGTGTGATCCTGGAACAAAGTTGGTTGCCATCAAGCTCCAGCAATCTTCTTATCTCCTAAGAAACCCCCACTTATACAACATGGAGTTACAGGTACACACACCAACTTGCCCAGCTTTGTGTATCTTATGAGGAGGCAGGGAGTCTAACCTCAGGTCCCCAGGCTTATAGCTGGTGCTCTCACCCACACAACCATCCCTCCAGTACCAGGATTGTTGTTTAGGAACCATGTCACCCTATCAGTTCTCACCAATTTAGGAACTGAAATTGCACAAAGCTGTGGTTTTCTTTCTTCACCTTTGAGACATTTCTTAGAGAATATCCTGTTACATTGCTCAAGCTGTCCTCAAACTCATGATCCTTCCATCTCAGCCTCCTGAGTGTTGGGATATGCCTGACTGCTGTGTAGATATTTTCTCCATACTGTAGCCATTCCTCTTGGAGGGAGGATTGAGCTGGGAGGATCAAGGAAGCTCATGGAACTTCCTGGGCTTAGGAAGTCCATAAGGTCTCTCCCTGAGTTTGTCTAGTCATAAATAGTTGCTGTGGGAGAGGAGACTCCTCTGTGAAGCTGCTTGCCAAGTGTGTATGGAACTCCTGATGTCCATGAGTCATCATTCATGCTCCTGTATATAACCCCTCAGCATTATCTCCTGAAAGTCATCCCCAATAACCTCATTGGTTCACAAGCTAGACTTGGGTGGACCTGGTTCTTTGGCCTGTCATCAGTGCCTTATGTGAGGTGAATAAATACAGGTTCACTTCTGTCCAGAAGTCACACTACACACAGCCAGCCAATCTGCTTTATTGAGCCCCCCATGCTGTGAGGCAAGGCAGTAGTGTAAATGCAGCAAGAGGAGTGACAGCTCCCAGAAATGTCAGCTTTGTACCAGCTCAACCACTGTCTGCCAATGAGTGATCTCAATGAAGGGGGTGGAAGCACCCTGTAGACAGCACATAAGTTGCCACGTGTCTCGTGGCTTACCAATATCTTAGTACCTTCTCATGGAAGCAGCTGGCAGCATCTCTCTGCCTCAGCCTTCCACTTCCCAGACCTCTCCTCTCTCTTTGTCTTGCCTATACTTTCTGTATGGCTACTGGCCAATCAGCTTTTTATTTATCATCAATCATCCACAGTGTGTGTGTATGTGTGTGTGTGTGTGTGTGTGTGTGTGTGTGTGTGTGTGTGTGTGTGTGTGTGTGTGTGTGTACAAGTGCATGTTGGTGCCTATAGTAGCTAGAAGTTGGCCTTGTATCACCTGGAGCTGGAGGTAGTTGGTTGTGAGTAGCATAAGGAGAGTTCTGGGCTCTTCCAAGAGACCCAAATGGTATTCAATGCTGGGTCATCTCTCTAGCTCCTCTTTTACCTTTCCAAATCTATAATTCCATATGTTGTTCATTTTTGCCTATTCACTTAAACTTAAGAATATTTCTTTGAGAACTCTCTGTATCTGTCATTCGATTCATATTAAAAGCCCTTTCTATGCTTGGAGGAAACAGTATCTTATACCTGATGCTGCTGTAGGTATTGCGGCAGCTGGGTTGTCATGGCTGGATCACTGTAACAAGGGGTCAAGCCAGGTCAATGGGACCTGTAATGGGCACACACTATGATGTCTGTGAGTAGGAGGTGCTCAGTCAACATAAGAAACCAAGGAAGAAAGGGTGGAATTGGAACTGCATATCTTGGATTCTGGTTCTGATCTGAACCAAGCTTCTTGCCTCTGCATCAGTGGTCCTGAACACAGATATAGTCACTGATTCCTTCCCAGAAAGGAAATAGGTATCTGTATTGCAAGAAGGAGCTCAAGGAGTGTGCTGATGGACAATCTGATGAAGGGACCACTGTAGGTGTCATGATATTGATGCATCTAGATATACATTAGAAATAATCTAGTGTTGTAAGTTAAAATAAGAAGACATCTGTGGGCTATGCAATGCCTAGAATAACTAAGGAAGGGGAAGAGAAGATACAAATGTGGAAGAAATGGGTAAAAAAATGCAAAAGGAATCTGACCAGCAAACACAGCCTGGAGTATGTTTTAGAGAGGAAGGAATTCCTGAGCAAGGAGATCATCAATAAGTGACTCTTTGCTGAAGAGTGTACATGGATAAGGAGCTTAATTATAACTGATCTTAAAGGTGAAGTAGTATACATAGCTAAAATTAGAGATAGTGGAGTTTAGAAAATTACCAATGAAATGAATATTCTGCTAATGAGACCAAACAAGAGACAGTGGAGGAGAGGATAACAGCTTGAAATGAAATCACACACACACATACACACACACACACACACACACACACACATCATCATCATCATCATCATCATTATCATCATCAAAAACAATCACCATTAATACTAAGGAAACAATTTCATTGACACAATAAAAATAGCACTAAATGTGATGAAGGAGGAACAAGTAGTCTGAGATAATATCATCACAACACACAACCCCATAGCACAACAAAATCCTCCCTAGTTTTTCATTGACATTGAGGGGACCTGCTGCAAATAGCATGAAGGACAATTAGTCCTTGGAAACTCACACAAAAACCAACACTGAGGTGAGTTCTTTGTGTGCTTCAGAAGTTTTGGTGGAGAGTTGGTATATGAGTATGAGAGAGCACCTCACAATGCATACACACAGACAACCACCTCCAATCTCACCACCAAGATGACAGGATCATGCTCCTAAGCATAGCTTTTACAAGCACATGTTAATATTTCAAATTTGATGTATATGTGTTAGTACCTGAGTATATGTACTTACAGGAACCAAATGCCAGAGCCCACAGAGGTCAGAAGGCATTGAATGACAAGGAATTTGTTTTACAAATTATTGTGTCAGATTTTGGATTTTTGGAATTGAACCCAGGTCTTCTGCAAGAACAGTCAGTGATCTTAATCACTGAGCCACCTCACCAAAAACTAAAAGGAAAAGGTTCTCAGGAAAGAACATGGAAGTAAGGGACTCATTACATGAGGTTGTGATAGTGATGGAAGTGCAAAGATTGGCATGCATTAGCCGTACTCATACACATACATAAAAAAATACACTTACCCTCACTTATATACATATACATTTGCCATCACTTATATGCATATACAGATAAATATATACAACTTAAACCTCTCCTCTCTTGTCACTAAAACAAACATACATACACAAACACACACACACACACACACACACACACACACACACACACACACAGAAAATATTTATACAAAAAAAGAAAGAGCATCAGTGTGTGGCAGTGAACAGTCATTTCCATGGAGAGATGAGTATCTGCTCTTCTCCTTAGCTTTCTGTAATTCAGAAGTTACTCAATAGTTCAGTGACCATCAAAGTCAGAGGCACCCAGGTGCAGGAGCAAACAGGATAGGCATTAGGATTTATCATTCTCCAGAACCCACTAGAACTAGAAACAGCAGTTTGAAGGTGAATTCTTCTAGCCCTGGAGCTGTGATTGTCCTCTGTACCCTGCCAGGCTTAAAAGCCTTTGATGATGGACACTTTCTACATTAGCTTTGGAGCTCACCTCTGGGCAACACCAGCAAGGGCAGCAACACAATTGCCCAAGATGAAAAATATCATGTGAAAACTTAAAAGGTATTAGAGCTTTGCTGAGACGTGTCAAGGGAAAGTTATTTCCTACTGAGTTCTACTTCTGGCTGGAATCATGACCTTCTGATCTACCTTAAAGACAAGCTTCTTACATATTATTGTGTCTCCTTCCCCTTTCTCCCCCTCTTAAGGAAAAGAAAACACAATAATTAAGAATTGACGTAAGTGGGCCAGTCAAAGGTCTCCCCAGATAACCACTCCCAGAAAAGTTGATTCTCTTGAAAATATGTTAAAACATAGGAGGAACAATTATCATTTTAATGAGATACTGGAGGGCTTCTCAGAAAGTCCTCCCCCCATGCAATTTCTGCAGAACCCCGCTGTTAAGACTGCCTAGTTTCTGATTTCCAACTCAAAGAGCACAGCTTCTACCTTTCCCTTTCTTTTTCATCTTCAAATGTCAGATAAAATCCTAAGTATGCTTGGCCTAACAGGCTGGACTTTCTTACTACTCCTCTGAGACATACAGTCTCTCCCCCTCTCCCTCTCCCTCTCCCTCCCTCTCCCTCTCCCTCTCCCTCCCTCCCTCCCTCTCCCTCTCCCTCCCTCTCCCTCCCTCTCCCTCTCCTTCTCCCTCCCTCCCTCCCTCTCCTTCTCCCTCCCTCCCTCTCCCTCCCTCCCTCCCTCTCCTTCTCCCTCCCTCCCTCTCCCTCCCTCCCTCCCTCCCTCCCCCTCCCTCTCCCTCTCCTTCCCTCTCCCTCTCCCTCTCCCTCCCTCTCTCTCTCCCTCTCCTCTCCTTCTCCCTCCCTCTCCCTCTCCCTTCCCCCCTCTCTAATACACACACACACACACACACACACACACACGCACACACACACACACACACACACACACACCTTGTCTTAGATACATGTAGACCTCCATTGTTGACCTCAAGTCAAAAGCCATGCTTTTCTTTCTCCCTCTTCCCTGTCTCCAGACAGATCCTGGATAATTACAGTTTGTCTGTTCTCTTGTCACCATCCCAAACTCTCTTACACTGCTCATCTACCTGCTTTCTGCATCCACGATGAGTTCCTTCCTCAACAGGACTTAGACAATATGAAAAAGACTCCATTCCTTGGAAACACTTCATTAAGTGTATCTTGAAATGGACCATTTAATTCCATGAGTAAAAAATGTCCCTTTGTGAAAGCTGCCTGTCCTGAATACTTTAAAAATTAGTGTGAAGCCTATGTCAATATGGAGGACAATAGAGAGGTCTCTGGCATCTGGTCAACCTCCAATCTGAATGCTTTCTTATACAATGGGCCCTGGAACCATTGCTCATTTTTATCCTGGACAGTGCCTTGTGTACTGTAATATACTTTGCTTATGGAACAGGTCACCCTCTGCATCTCATCAAATTCATTGTACTAAGATAATCAAGACTGGGGGGGGGTATAGGAAAAGCCAGAGAAAACACGATATCACACCCATACATAGGATAGCCAGACAAGGACAAAATGGAAATGAAACAGGACTCTTGACAATTGGAAAAGTCTATGAGTTCTTTTGATTAAGCTTCAGTTGAGACAACAGATTCTTTTTTCTTTCAAGAGAATGGAAGAACTCTTCCAAGATTACTGTACATTTTAAGTTTGAAAGAATTTAAAGGACAAATGTCATACACTATGTCTCACAGGTCCGCAAATTGGTTATCTAACCCAAATAGTCAGCCCTGAAGAATACACACAAATAACAATATATAGACTGAGCAGGTTGTATTCATGAATTTAGAAATATATATATATATATGTGTGTGTGTGTGTGTGTGTGTGTGTGTGTGTGTGTGTGTGTATGTGTGTGTGTGTATGTAATAACAATTAATGAAAAAAGAGGCCATGAATTTGAAAGAGACCAAGGAAGGATTTGAAGGGAGGAAATTGAATGGAGGAATGATGTGATTATATTATAATCTCAAGAAATAAAAGAGATAATTAAAAAATACTTGCTGAAATTAGCTCAGTGCTATGAGATGTCTTTCTGTATGCTGTAAATATATGTTTTCCCATTGGTTAATAAATAAGCTACTCTGGCCTATGGTGAGTCAGGTTATAGCTAGGCAGGAAATCCAAGAGAGAGACAGGAAGAAGAAAGGTGAAGTCTAGAGAGGCACCAGCACCACCAGGACAAGCAACATGTGAAAGTATGAGTAAGCCACAAGCCACTTGGCAATTTATAGATTAATAGAAATGGGTTAAGTTATAAAAGCTAGCTAGTGAGAAGCCCAAGTCATTAGGCTATACAGTTTGTAAGTAGTATAAGCCTCTGTATGTTTACTTGGGACTAAGCAGTTGCAGGACAGGGATGGGAGAGATTCATTTCCACTGCAGGGCTGGGCCAGACCAGAGAAAACCTACCACTACATTTGGCACCCAATGTAGGACCATGTGGGAATTTATAGATTAATAGAAATGGGTTAAGTTATAAGAACTAGCTAGTAAGAAGCCTGAGCCATAGGCCATATAATTTACAATTAATATTAAGCCTCTGAGTGATTATTTTATAAGTGGGTGAGGGGCCACAGGGCCAGGCATGATCAGAGGAATGCAGGCCACGGGGCCAGGCAGGATCTGAGAAAACTTCTGAGTACAGCTCTCACTGTCAACTTCTGTACACTAAAATACTGCTTGTGTTTCTGTGTATAACATGCACAAAAAACACATGTGTGAAACATTCTCATGGTTTTCCTATAAGGTCATGAAGAAATGTGTGAAATACTTTCATTTATGTAAGTTTAAGTTATTTATTTTTATTATTTATTATTTATTTATTTATTGGTTTTTTGAGACAGGGTTTTTCTGTTTAGCTTTGCACCTTTCCCTGGATCTCACTCTGTAGACAAGGCTGGCCTCAAACTCACAAAGATATGCCTGCCTCTGCCTCCCAAGTGCTGGGATTAAAGGCATGCACCACCACTGCCCAGCAAGTTATTTCTAAATAGAAATGTAAAAGTATATCTTCTCTGATCACTATGGAAATAAGTTAGAAATCAAAACATAGTAAACAGCACAGAACCCAACAGGTGGGAACTAAATAACACAAAGGAAAGAAAAACCATTCATTCATTCAAAGAACAGAGGTACACTTGTATGCACACACACACACACACACACACACACACAGAGAGAGAGAGAGAGAGAGAGAGAGAGAGAGAGAGAGAAAGAGAACTTAATTTGGCTCTTAGCAGCCAGGACTTTGCTCTGTAAGCTTTGTCCTGAGCTCTTCCTATGAAGAGTCTAATGGAAATTTGCTGTTGGTAACCAGTGTAGAATAAGGGGTTTAAAAAGACATGGACGAGCTGCCAGAAAACCCAGGTAGGCTTCCCACATTTTCTCCACTCTCTCTGTCCTCCCAAACCCAATCCCTCAGGCTTGTCCCTAGTTCTCTATTAGAACACTAGCTGCAGCATCCCTTTCCCCTGCCTACATCTCCTGTGGATCTCACAAATCATCCCCTACTAACCTCCATCCTTCCACTTGTCACCATATCCTGCTCCCAACTGAAGCAGATGCCCCCTGTTCAACTGCAGGTCCCACCTACTTCAGAGAGCCATGTGGGCCACCTGCAGACCTTCACTACTCTCTTTGTTCCCCTAAGTCCCAGTCCCTCTGGCTCCTCTCCAGCACTGCAGCAGATCACCATCAACAGCCTCCCTTCTCCTCTGCCTATGTCTCCTGTGTATCCCATGGACCACTCCCTGGTGACCTCCCTCTTCTCAACTCATCAATGCATTTCAGCTCCCAACACCAGCAGGCATTCCCTGTGAACACATTAGCCAAGCAGGCTAGTAAAACAGGCAACACACTCTCTGAAAATCCAAAGAGGAAACAAACCAAGCAACGAAACACCCAACCAAAAACCACAAACCTAGAAATCAGCTCCTAGACCTATAATCACCCCATACACAGATGCCTAGATGCCAGCATAAGAACACAAGTAGTAACAGCCAGGGTAATATGTATCCACTAGAGCCCAGCTATCCTATGACAGCAGGTCCTAAATATTCCAACATAGTTGAAGCACAAGAAAAAGACCTTAAAACCAACTATATGAAATTTATAGAGATCCTTAAAGAGGAAATGAATAAATCCCTTAAAGAAAGCCAAGGAAAAACAAACAAACTGTTTAAGGAAACAAATAAACCTGTACAAGACCTGAAAATGGAAATAGATGCAAAAAAAAACCAACAAAACAACAAAAACAAAAAAACAAAAAAAAAACACAAACTGAGGGAATTCTGGAAATGGAAAATTTAGGAATTCAAACAGGAACTGCATAGGCAAACTTCACCAACAGAGTACAAGAGATAGGAGAGAGAATCTCAGGCATTGAAGATATGATAGAAGAAGTGGATAGATCAATGAAAGAAAATGTTAAATCTAAAATATTACTGACACAAAACATCCAGGAAAATTGGGACACTATGAAAAGGCCAAACCTAAGAGTAATAGGAATAGAGGAAGGAAAAGAATCCCAATTCAAGGGCCAAGAAAATATTTACAACAAAATCATAGAAGAAAAATTTTCCTATCCTAAAGGAGATGCCCATAAATGTATAAGAGGCATACAGAACAGCACATAGATTGGACCAAAAAAAAATTCCTTTTGCCACATGATAATAAAAACTAAACACACAGAACAAAGAATATTAAAAATTGAAAGGGAAAAAGAGCAAATAACACATGAAGGCAAACCTATTAGAATTACACCTGACTTCTCAATGGAGACACTAAAAGCCAGAAGGACCTGGACAGAGGTGCTACAAACTCTAAGAGACCACAATTATCAGCTCAGAATTACTTTACCTAGCAAAGTTTTAAAATCACCATATGTGGAGCAAATAAGACATTTAATGATAATGTCAAATTTAAACAATATCTATCTACAAGTCCAGCCCCATAGAAGGTGCTAAAAGGAAAACTCCAACCTAAGGAGATTAACTACATCCATGAAAACACAGAAGTAAATAATCTAACACTAGTAAAACCAAAGAAGGGAAGCACAGACACAAAAACACACACACATACATAACACAACCTCCAACAACAATAACAACAAAATTACAAAAACCAACAATCATTGGCCACTGAAATCTTTCAATATCAATGGCCTCAATTCCTCAATAAAAAGGAAGACTAACATAATGGATGCAAAAAACAGAATCCATCCATCTGCTGCATCTAAGAAATACATCCCACCATCAAAGACAGATATTACTTCAGTGTAAAGGGTTGGAAACAAAGATATTCCAAGCAAATGGATCCAAGAAACAAGCTACTGTAGCTACTTTAATATCTTAAAACAGACTTCCAACCAAAACTAACCAAAGAAGATGGGAAAGGACACTACAAACTCATCAAAGGAAAAGTCCTCCAAGATGACATTTGAATCCTTAACATCTATTCCCCAAACACAAGGGTACCCACTTTTGTAAAAGAAACACTAATAAAGTTAAAATCACATATTGGCTGTCACACATTGATAATGGGAGACTTCAATACCCAATTCTCAGCAATGGACGGGTCACTAGACCAAAACTAAACAGAAAACTACTGGAGCTAACAGATGTTATGAACCAAATGGATCTAACAGATACTTACAGAACATTTCACCCAAACATAAAAGAATATATCTTCTTTCTTGCACCTATGGAACTGTCTCCAAAATTGGCCACATGCTCAGAAACAAAGCAAGTCTCAAAAGGTACAAGAAAATTTGAAATAACACCCTGTATTTTTTTTATAACACCCTGTATTATCTGATAGACTTCTATCAGATTATGAGAGAATAAAGCTGGGTATCAACAACAATAGAATCAACAGAAAGCCTACAAACTAATGGAAAATGAACAAATCTCTACTGAATGAAAAAACAGGTCAAGATAGAAATAAAGAAAGAAATAAAAGACTTTCTAGAATTCAATGAAAATAAATACACAGTATACCTAAATTTATGGGACATAATGAAAACGATGCTAAGAGGAAGGTTCATAGCACTAATTGCCTACATAAAAAAAATGGAGAGACCTCATACTAACAACTTAACAGCACACCTGAAAGCTCTAGAACAAAAACAAGTAAGCAAACCCAAGAGGAGCAGACCACAAGAAATAATCAAACTGAGGGCTGAAATCAATAAAATAGAAACAAAGAAAACAATACAAACAATCGATGAAACAGAATTGGTTCTTTGAAAAAAAATCAACAAACTGTTATCCAAACTAACTAAAAGTCACAGAGACAATATCCAAATTAACAAAATTAGAAATGAAAAGTGGGACATAACAAAAACCAAGGAAATCCAGAGAATCTTAAGAACATACTTTAAAAACCTGTACTCCACCACATCCACCCTGGAACTCCCACCTGGACCAGAGGTAGGTGCCTGGGGTCACACCCAAAGGGCCCGCACCTAGGTCCCAGGCCTGGGCACCAGCCATTCAGGAAAGACCTGCCCAACTTGGCCCCAATTTCTGGCCATAGTTCAGGACCCCTTAACCTCACCGGGAAGGTTCCCCACTCTGAGACCCTCTGGTGGACCCTACAACCTCCACACCCTGCCCCCAAACCCATCTGCATGAGACCTCAGCCACTTCCAGAGAGTTAGAAACCAGCTCCCAGCTTCCATCCTGCCCTGGAACTCCCATCTGGATCATAGGTGAGTGCCTGGGGTTATAATCAGAGGGGCCTCCACCTCTAGGTCCCACCCCTAGGCACCAGCCCAACTTGGCCCTGATTTCTGGTCATCTGATGGGAAGGTCCTCCTTTTCCAAAACTGCAGGCAGACCCTGCAATCTCCACACCCTGCCCCCACACCCATCTTCCTGAGACCCCAGCCACTTCCTGAGACTCAGAGACCAGCCCCCAGCTCACATCCGGCCCAAGCTCCCATCGGGAAAAGATAAGGAGATTCCAGCCACTTCCTGAGACTCAAAGACCAGCCCCCAGCTACCATCTGCCCCGGAACTCCCATCTGGACAAGAGGAGCTCCTATCTGGACAAGATACAGAGACCCCAGCAATTTCCTGAGATTCAGAGAAGAGCCCCAAGCTCCCATCGGGCCAGCACTCCCATCTGGACCAGAGCTCCCATCTGGTCGAGCGCTTCCATTTGGACCAGAGAGAGACTCCCTAAATCTGTCAACTCTCTCTGGACTAAATGCAATGATAAGACCAAGAACAAATCCTCAGGGAGATGGACAGACGTCAAGGCAGAAGTACATACAACAAAATACAGAGCAATACAGCATCACCAGAACCTAGCACTTCTCTAAGAGTTAAACCTGAACATCACAGAATGGAAGAAGTAGAAGAAAACAGCCTTTTAAGTAACATCATAAAGAGGATAGAGCCTTATATAGAAGAAATCAAAAATAAAGTGGAGGAACAGACAAACAAAAAAATGGGAAGAATGCCATTAAAAAAAAAAAAACTAGAGGAAAGGACAAATAAAGCAGAAGAAAACAATAAGTCCCTGAAACAAAATCATGAAAAAGCAATGAAACAGATGAGGGAAACAGTCCAGGACCTGAAAAGGGAAATAGAAAAAATGAAGAAGGCATAAGCAGAGGGAATGATGGAAATAGAAAATCTGAGTAAACAAACAGGAACTTCAGATGCAAATATAACCAACAGAATGCAAGAGATGGAACAGAGGATCTCTGGTGTTGAAGATACGGTAGAAGAAATAGATTCATCAGTCAAAGAAAACACTAAAGCCAACAAAGTCATGACCCAAAATGTTCAAGAAATTTGGGACACCATGAAAAGACTAAACTTAAAAATAATAGGGATAGAGGAAGGAGAAGAATACCAACTTAAAGGCACAGAAAATTTATTTAACAAGATCATAGAAGAAAACTTTCCCAACTTAAAGAAGGAAATGCCTATGAAGATACAAGAAGCCTATAGAACACCAAACAGACTAGACCACCCCCCAAAAAGTCCCCTCATCACATAATAATTAAACAACTAAACCTACAGAATAAAGAAAGAATATTAAGGGCAGCAAAGGAAAAAGGCCAAATGACTCATAAAGGCAAACCCATCAGAATAACACCTGATTACTCAGTGGAGACTTTGAAAGCCAGAAGGACCTGGACAGATATAATGCAGATACTAAGAGACCATGGATGCCAGCCTAGACTAATATACCCAGCAAAACTTTCAATCATCATAGATGGACAAGACCTTCCAAGGCAAAACCAGATTTAAACAATACTTATCCACAAACCCAGCCCTACAGAAAGCACTAGAAGGAAAATTCCAACCTAAGGAAGGCAGATACACCCATGAAAACACAGGCAATAGATAACACCACAGCAGTAAACCCCAAAGAAGAGACGTACACACACACTACCACCAAAAAATAAAAATAACAACAGGAATGAACAATCACTGGTCATTAATATCCCTTAATATCAATGGACTTAATTCACCTATAAAAAGACACAGACTAACAGAATGGATATGAAAACAGGACCCATCTTTCTCCTGCATACAAGAAACACACCTCAAATTCAAATATAGACACTACCTAAGAATAAAAGGCTGGGAAAAGACTTTCCAATCAAATGGGCTTAAGAAGAAAGCTGGTGTAGCTATCCCAATATCCAGTGAAATAGACTTCAAACTAAAATCAATCAAAAGAGATGATGAAGGACATTACATACTCATTGCAGAAAAGATAAACCAAGATGAAGTTTCAATTCTGAACATTATGCCCCAAACACAAGAGCACCCACATATGTAAAAGAAATATTACTAAAGTTTAAATCACATATAAAACCCTACACATTAATAGTGGGAAACTTCAACACCCCACTTCCACCTATGGACAGATCTTCCAAATTAAAACTTAACAGAGAAATAAAGGACTTAAGTGATGTTATGACTCAAATGGACTTAATCGATATCTACAGAACATTCCATCAGCACCCCATGGAACCTTCTCTAAAATCAACCACATACTTGGCCATAAAGCAAATCTCAAGAAATACAAAAGAATTGGAATAACCTCCTGTGTTCTATTAGACACCATGGTTTAAAATTAGATTTCAACACACACACAAAAAAAACTACAGAAAACCTACAATCTCATGGAAACTGAATAATGCTCAACTGAATCACCTATGGGTTAAGGAAGAAATAAAGAAATTAAAGACTTCCTAGAGATAAATGAAAACAAATACACCACATGTCCAAAATTATGGGACACTATGAAAGCAGTGCTAAGAGGGAAATTCATTGCACTAAATGCCCACAAAAAGAACTTGGAGAAATCTCACACTACTGACTTAACAGCACATGTGAACGCTCTAGAACAAGAAGAAGCAAAGTCTCCCAGGAGGAACAGACACCAGGAGATTATCAAATTGAGAGCTGAAATCAATAAAATAGAAATAAAGAGAACAATAGAAAGGATTAATGAAACAAAGAGGTGGTTCTTTGAAAAAATCAACAAGATAGACAAGCCCTTATCCAAACTAACCAAAAGACACAGAGCATCCAAATTAACAAAATCAGAAATGAAAAGGGGGACATAACAACAGACAATGAGGAAATCTAGAGAATCATCAGATCACACTTCAAAAACCTCTACTCCACAAAACTGGAAAATCTAAAAGAAATGGATAATTCTCTGGATAGGTACCACATACCTAAGTTAAATCAAGACCAGATAAACCATTTAAATAGTCCAATAACCCCTAAGGAAATAGAATCAGTCATTAAAAGTCTCCCCTTCCCCCCAAAAAAAAGCCCAGGACCAGAATTCTACCAGATCTTCAAAGAAGACTTAATAGCAATACTCTTTAAATTGTTCCACACAATAGAAGCAGAAGGTATATTACCAAACTCCTTCTATGAGGCTACAATTACCCTGAATCCTAAGCCAAGAAAAGATGCAACAAGGAAAGAGAACTACAGACCAGTCTCCCTCCTGAACATTGGTGCAAAAATACTAATAAAATATTGGCAAACAGAATCCAAGAACACATCAAAACAATTATCCACCATGATCAAGTGGCTTCATCCCAGGGATGTAAGGGTGGTTCAACATACGAAAGTCTGTCAACGTAATACACCATATAAACAAACTCAAAGAAAAAAAACCACATGATCATCACACTAGATGCAGAAAAGGCATTTGACAAATCCAACACCCCTTCATGATAAAGGTCTTGAAGTGATCAGGAATACAGGGAACATACCGAAACATAATAAAGGTAATCTGCAGCAAGCCAACAGCCAACATCAAATTAAATGGAGAGAAACTCAAAGCGATGCCACTAAAATCAGGAACAAGCCAAGGCTGTCCCCTCTTCCCATACTTATTCAACATAGTACTTGAAGTTCTAGCCAGAGCTATAAGAAAACATAAGGAGATTAAGGGGATACAAATTGGAAAGGAAGAAGTCAACCTTTCGCTATTTGCAGATGACATGATAGTATACATGAGTGACCCCAAAAATTCAACCAAGGAACTGATACATCTTATAAACACCTTCAGCAACATAGCAGGATACAAGATCAACTCAAAAACATCAGTAGCCCTCCTATATACAATAGACAAACAGGCTGAGAAGGAAATCAGAGATACATCACCTTGTACAATAGTCACAAATAATATAAAATACCTTGGGGTTACTCTAACTAAGTATGTGAAGGACCTATATGATAAGAACTTTAAGTCCCTGAAAAAGAAATTGAAGAAGATGTTAGAAAATGGAAAGATCTCCCATGCTCATGGATAGGCAGGATTAACATAGTAAAAATGGCGATCTTACCAAAAGCAATTTACAAATTCAATGCAATCCCCATCAAATTACCAACACAATTCTTCACAGACCTGGAAAGAATAATACTCATTCAGCCAAAAGAATCCTGTACAATAAATGAACCTCTGGAGTCATCACTATCCCTGACCTCAAGCTCTACTATAGAGTTACTGTAATAAAAACAGCTTGGTACTGGCATAAAAACCAACAGGTGGACCAATGGAATCTAATTGCAGACCCTGGCATTAATCCACACAACTATGAACATTTAATAAAGAAGCCAAAACTATACAATGGAAAAAAGAAAACATCTTCAACAGTTATGGTGCTGGCATAAATGGATGTCAATGTGTAGAAGGTTGCAAATAAACCCATATCTGCACCGTGTACAAAACTTAAGTCCAAGGGGATCAAAGACCTCAACATAAATCCAGTTACTCTGAACCTGACAGAAGAGAAAGTAGGAAGTAGTCTTGAACACATTGGCACTGGAGATCACTTTCTAAATATAACACCAGTAACACAGACACTGAGAGAAACAATCAATCAATGGGACCTGTTGAAACTGAGAAGCTTTTGTAGAGCAAAGGACATGGTCAACAAGACAAAGCGACAGCCTACAGAATGGGAAAAGGTCTTTACCAACCCCACATCTGACAGAGGGCTGATATCCAGAATATATAAAGAACTCAAGAAATTAGACATCAAAATGTCCTACAGTCCAATTAAGAAATGGGCTATAGAACTAAACAGAATTCTCAACAGAGGAAGTTCAAATGGCTGAAAGACATTTAAGGAATTGCTCAACATCCCTAATTATCCAGGAAATGCGAATCAACACAACTCTGAGATACCACCTTACACCTGTCAGAATGGCTAAGATCAAAAACACAGAAGACAGCTTATGCTGGAGAGGATGTGGAGCAAGGGGAACTCTCCTCCACTGCTGGTGGGAATGCAAGCTTGTACAGCCACTTTGGAAATCAATATGGTGCTTTCTTAGAAAATTGGGAATCCATCTGCTCCAAGACCCAGCTATAGCATTCTTGGGCATATACCCAAGGAATGCTCAATCATACCACAAGGGCATTTGCTCAGCTATGTTCATATCAGTATTGTTTGTAATAGCCAGAACCTGGAAACAACCTAGATGCCCTTCAACTGAAGAATGGATAAAGAAAATATGGAACATATACACAATGGATTACTACTCAGCAGAGAAAAACAATGACATCATGTGATTTGCAGGCAAATGGATGGATCTAGAAGAAATCATCCTCAGTGGGGTAACCCAGACTCAGAAGGACAAACATGGTATGTATGCACTCATAGTAGAACACTAGATGTAAAACAAAGATGAGTAGACTTCTACACAACTCCAGGGAAGCTACCTAGAAAACAGGACCCTAGAAAAGACACAGGGATCACCCAATGACAGAGAAATGGATGAGATCTACACGAACAACCTGGACAACAGTGGAAGTAATGAAGGGCAAGATTGAATGGAAAGAGAGCTTAGAGGAGCAGGAGATCCCAGCTGGATCAAGAACAGAAAGGGAGAAGAAGGAATAACAGACCATGATAAATGAAGACCACATGAGAACAGGAAGAAGCAATGTGCTAGAGAGGTCCCCAGAAATCTACAATGATACATCCACTGTAGACTACTGGCAATGGTCGAAAGAAATCCTGATTTGACCTAGTCTGGTAATCAGATGGTCAAACACCGTAACTGTCATGCTGGAACTCTCATCCAATTACTGATGGAAGTGGATGCAGACATCCTCAGTCAGGCCCCAGGTGGAATTCCAGGAGTCCAATTGTCGAGAAATAGGAGGGACTCTAAGAGTGTGAATTGTGGAGACCACATTGAAAAAGCACAGGGACAAATAGCCAAATTAATGGAAACAAATGAATTATGAACCGAAAGCTGTGGAGCCCCCAACTGGATCAGGCCCTCTGGATAAGTGAGACAATTGAATAGTGGGACATAGACCTGTCCTTAGTGCATGAGCTGGCTATTTAGAACCTTGGGCTTGCACAGGGACACTTTGCTCAGCCTGGAAGGAGGGGACTGGACCTGCCTGTACTGAATCCACCAGGTTGAATTGAATCCCCAGGGGAGTCTTGGCCCTGGAGGAGATGGGAATGGAGGGGAGGGGCTTGGGGGAAGGTGGGAGTGTAGGTGGGAGGGGGGATGACAGGGGAACCCATGACTGATGTGTAAAATTAAAACACAAATATAGTAAATACATATCTGTATTCCACCAGGTAGTGACAGCACATACCTTTAATCCCAGCACACGGGAGACAGAGGCAGGTGTATCTCTGAATTTGAGGCCAGGCTTGTCTACTGATCAAGTTCTAGGTCAGGCTCCAAAGCTACACAGTGAAGCCCTGTCTCAAAAAACAACCAACAACAACATAACAAACCTGTACTTCACCAAAGTGAAAAATCTAAAAGAAATAGATAATTTCCTGGATAGGTACCACTTATCAAAGTCAAGTCAAAATCATATACAAACAATTTAAATAGGCCTATAACCCCTAGGGAAATAGAAGCAGTCATTAAAAGATTTCAAAAAAAAAAAAAAAAAAAAAAGCCCAGGGCAAGAAAGTTTTAGCACAGAATTCTACCAGACTTTCAACGAAGAGTTAAGACCAATACTTCTCATATTATTTCACAAAACAGAAACAAAAGGAACATTGCCAAATACATTTTATGTGTCCAACGTTACCCTGCTATCCAAATCACATAAGGACTCAACAAAAAAAGAGAACTGAAGTCCAATTTTCCCCATGAACATATATGTGAAAATACTCAATATAATATACACCCATATCCAATAACACAACAAAAAATCATCCACCATGATCAGGTATGCTTCATTTTAGAGATGCAAGGATGGTACAACATACAAAAATCAATAAATGTAATCAGCCATATAATCAAACTGAAAGAAAATAACTCATTATCACATCACTAGATGCAGAAAAGTATATTCACAAAATCCAACACCTGTTCATGATAAAAGTCCTGGGGAGATTAGGAATAAAAGGGACTTACCTAAATACAATAAAGACAATTTACAGTAAGCCTATAGCAAATATCAAATTAAATGGAGAGAAAACTCAAAGCCATTACACTAAAATCAGGAAAAAAACAAGGTTGTCCACTCTCTCCTACTATTCAAAATAGTATTTTAAATTTTAGCTAGAGAAACAAAAGAACTGAAGATCAAGGGAATACAAATTGGAAAGGAATAAGTCAAAGTAGTTGCAGATGACATTATAGTATACCAGTGACCCTAAAAATTCCACCAGGGTACTCACTCCTACAAGTGATAAACATTTTCAGTGAAGTGGCAGGATACAGATTAGCTAACAACAAACAAACAAACAAAACCATCAGCCCTCCTACATAGAAACAACAAATGGACTGAGAAAGTAATCAGGGAAACAACACCCCTCACAATAGCCTCTAATAATAATAATAAAAAAATTAATAATAATCTTGGTGTAAATCTAACCAAGCAAGTGAACAACTTATATGATAAAACCATCAAGTCTTTGAAGAAAGAAATTGAGGATGATATCAGAAGATTGAAAGCTCTCTCATGTTCATGGATTAATAGGATGAACATAGTAATGGCCACCCTACCAAATGCAATATACAGATTCAATGCAACTCCCATCAAAATTCCAACACAATTCTTTACAGACTCTGCAAATATAATTTTCAACTTCATATGAAAAAAATAAAAAAACCCAAGATAGCTAAAACTATCCTGAACAATTAAAGAACTGCTGGAGGTATCACCATCCCCAATTTCAAGTTGTACAACAAGAACTATATAAAACAAACAAGCAAACAAACTAAACAACAACAAAAACCCAAACCAAACCAAACACAAACAACCGCGTGGTAAATGCATAAAGACACACATTGTCCAATGAATGGAATTAAAGACCCAAACGTAAGTCCACACATCTATGGATTCCTGAGTTTTTATAAAGAAGCCAGAAATATAACAAATGGTGCTGGTTAAACTAGATGGCTGTATGTAGAAAAATGCAAACAGATCCATATTTATTACTTTGCACAAAACTCAAGTCCAAGTGAATCAAAGACCTCAACATAAAACCAAACACTGAACCTTATAGAAGAGAAAGTGGGGAATAGCTTTGAATGTTATTGGCACAGAAACAACTTTCTGAACAGAACACCAATAGAGCAGGTAATAAGATTAACAGTTAAATGGGACCTCATGAAACTGAAAGGCTATGTAAGACAAAGAATGCTGTCAATGCAACAAAGAGGCAGCCTACGGAATGGGAAAAGAATTTTACTAACTTCATATCCAATAGAAGACTAATATCCAAAATATATTAAAGAACTCAAGAAATTAGATATTTAAAAAACCCAGTAATCTAACTTAAAAATGGGGTACAGATCTAAACAGAGACTTCTCAATAGAGGAAAATCAAATGGCTGAGAAACACATAAAGAAATGTTCAACAGCCTTAGCCACCAGGGAAATGCAAATCAAAACTTCTTCCCATCTCATATCCATCATAATGGCTAAGATCAATAATACAAGTGACAGCTCACACTGGTAAGGATGTGGAACAAGGGGAACACTCCTCCTGGGAGTTCAAACTTGTACAGCCACTATGGAAATCAATATCTTGTGTTCTCAGAAAATTGGGAATAGATATACTCAAGATCCAGCTATACCACTCTTGGGCATATACCCAAAACACAATCCATCCTATTCAATGACACTTGCTCAATTATGTCCATAGTAACTTTATTCATAATATTCAGAAACTGGAAACAATCCAGATGTCCCTCAACTGAAGAATGTATAAAGAAAATGTGGTTTATTTACATAATGGAATATTACTCAGCTGCTGTGGAATAATCCTTTTGTACACTGTAAAGACTTATCACTTGAATTGGTTTAGTAAAATGCTGACTGGCCAGTAGCCAGGCTGGAAGTATAGGTGGGGTGATAAACTAAGAATACTGGGAATAGGAAGGGCAGAGTCAGGAGTTACCAGCCAGATGCAGAGGAAGCAAGATGAGAATGCTGTTCTGAGAAAAGATGCCAAGCCATGTTGCTAAACATAGATAAGAATTATGGGTTAATTTTTGTGTAAGAGCTAGTCAGTAATAAGCCTGAGCTACTGGCTGAGCATTTGTAATGAATATAAGCCTATGTGTGGTAATTTGGGAAGCAGATGCTGGATACTTGGGAATTGCTGGTGGGATAGAAACTTCTGCCTACAATTCAGCTGTCAAAAAAATAACATCATGAAATTTGCAGGCAAATGGATGGAAATAGAAAAAAAATCATCCTGAATTAACCCAGACCCAGAAAGACAAATATGGTATGCACTCACTTAAAAGTGGATATTTGCCATTATGTAAATGGTAACTAAGTTACAATCTGTATATCCAAAGAGGATAGACCAAGACAGCCAAAGGGATCTCCCTAGAAAGGAGGAATAGAATAGATTTTGCAGGAGGACTGGAGGAGGGTAGAAACAGGAGCAGGAAGGATCAGGTGGGTGGGGGAGATGAGATGGAAGGACAGAGTTTAGAGAGAGACAGCTGGAATTTGGGGGCAGTTGGGGATTGGTGTAGAAACCTAGTGCAGTGCAAATTTCTTGGCATCTATGAGGGTGACCCTAGTGAGGACTCCTAGTAATGGGTATGGAGTCTTAATTGGCCATCTCTTGTAGCCAGGCAAGTCTTCCAGTGGTGGGACTGGGTGGCATTCAGTTGAGTTTTGACTAAGGAGGTCCCATGAAGTTCCCCCCAAAAACCCAGCTGATGCTAGGACAGAGGGTTACTCTCCAAAAACTGATGGCAGGGCCCCATTGCTGAGGACAACATCTGCACAGATCACTGAATGTGGAGAGGTTAAGCTGGTTCCTGCATGGAGCCTTCACCCCTACATTCTAGTCTCTTTGGACAGGCAAGGTACTCTATAGGCTAATAAAAGAAAAATGTGGACACCAATCCAGCCACAAAACTTTAACTAACAATCTGTCCTGCCTGCAAGATGTGCTGGGGTAATGGTGTCACAGAACTTGTGGGAGTGGCCGACCAATGTCTGATTTGTGACCCAGGCCATGAGAGGGAATCCTGGCTGACACTGGTTGGATGTCTAAGAACCAGAAACTGGATATCCCATAGACCCAGACTAAAAACAAATAAGACTGGCAAAAAGAGAAAGTAATGAAACAATTCTTAATGATTTTCTGCTATACTCATAGATCAGTCCCTTATCAAGTTGATATCAAAGAGGCATTCTCTGGCAGAAGATTTAGAGACCCACAACCTGACACTATGCAGAAAGACTCTAAATTGGAGGTCTCCATCAAGTCTCTCTCCTCAGAGTTCTGGGATTCCTGTGGAAGGTGAGGGGGATAGATTGTAGGAGGACAACAGGAGGACACGTCCCTGTCCCTTTGAATCAACTAAGCAGGGTGCATATGGGCTCAGAGACTGAAGCGGCAAGCACGGGGCCTGCATGGGTGTGTGCCAAATCCTCTGAGTATATATTTTGGCTGTTAACTTGGTGTTTTTCTGGAACTCCTAACAGTGGAAGCAGGTGTATTTCTGACTCTTCTGCCTTTTCTTGGGACTCTTTTCCTCCTGTTGGGTTGCCTTGTCCAACTTTGGTGTGAGTGTTTCTGCCATGTCTTGCTGTATTATGTTTTGTTTTTTGGTTCTTATGTCTTGGAGACTTACTCTTTTTAATGGGAGATGTAGAGGGAGTGGCTCTGGTGGAAAGGGGAGGTGCAGGGAAGCTGGAAGAGTAGAGGGAGGAAAAACTGTGGTCTGGATGTACTGCCTGAGAGAAGAATCCATTATCAATTTAAAAAACTGTATAGGTGCTCAAATTTTCTGCTTTCACCTACATCTCTGACAAGGGTTGGCCCTGTAATAAATGCATGAAATTTATTTATCATATATTTGTCATAATAAATCAATACATAGAAAGAGAAACTTGTATAGTAGAAGTCATGATTTGACACACCAAATCCAGTATTAGAAGAGGAAACATGGTAAAGTAATTGTCCCTGTTTGAGACAACTGTATTGCTGACCCAGAGTGGCCATCTAGGGGAGCATTTGTCTTCCTTCCTCATAAGTTCTCAGCACTGTGTGACTATTGCTATCATGCAATAGACAGTAGTAGTCAGCCTTATCCTCAGTCTTCAGATCAATGATGATCAAGGAGGCTGAGTTGAAGAGCTGTCAGTGGAGCCAGAGAACTGATCAGGAACCAGATATGGGCTATTATTAAAGTTATATATAATATAACAGATGGGTACCATCCCACTGCTGCTGATCCACCTCACAAAGTAGTTCCTGATATTGCCACTGCTTCAGGTACAGGCGATTTTGAAATGGATTGAGGCTGAGTCAGCAAAACTGGGCCCATGATTCTTCATGAAGTGAGCAACAGAAACCAATTAGGACCATCCAGAACCTTACTAAGGATGAACAAAAGGATACCATCTAAGGCATAGCCAATTGTCTTCCAAAAGTCACCTAAAAGTCCCTTTGCAGTGAGCAAGTAAGTGAGTAGGAGTGTAGAACAGTTCCCAGTGGTGATGCTATAACCTCTGTTTCCTTCTCTTCTCAGCCAGGGCTGATCCTACCAACTCTTCTTATTCTTAACTGTCATCAATTTGTGATGTTTTATGCAAATATTTCTTTCTCAAGATTGTATAAGGCCCCTCTTTGACTCCAGACTTCCTGTTTGTAAAATTTTTAGAAAGTATGTAAGGGAAGTGGGAAGGTTATACCACATGATGGGACAGATATACCTATAAATAGAAGACAAAGAGCTGGGGAGCTGAAGAGCACTAGCCAAGTGCTCAGAGACTAGTGAGCCCATCAAGAAGTCTCAGTTATGGTTTCTGGAGTATGAGGAGCACAGGGGACACACATTGATGTAATCCTGACTGTCAACAAGAACAAATGTGGGCAACTGTCCTAGTTTCATTACTTTGCTACTATTAAACCTCTTTACAAAAAGCCAGTTAGGAAAGGAAAGGCTTTATTTAGCTTTCAATTCCAGGTTACAGGAAAGTCGAGGCAAGAATTTAAGCAGCTGGGTCAATCACATCCACAGTCAGAAACAAAAGAGAACATGCACGTCCTTGCTTGCTTGCAGACCTGCCACTTTCTTCACTCTTACAGTTTAGGACCCAGTCTATAAAACTGTGCCTCACACATTCATGGTGGGTCTTGCTGCCTCAGGTAAAAATTAATACTATCCTCCAAAGACATTCCCCCAAGTTAACTTAAATAACTTATCATTGAGACTCATCCCAAATTGTCAAGTTAACACTTAAAACTAACTGCACAATCCAGCCAATACTTGTCAATTCATACACAAACACACTACTCTAAGTCATAATCCATCCATTGTCCCAAAAGTCTCTTGTTAATATCATAATGTAAAATAAGTTCAACTTCTATTGGCTCTCAAAGTCTTCAAAAACTCCAGCACTTTAAAAGTCCAAAGTCTTTTTAAATGTGGACTCCTATAAAATAAAAAATAAATTACATACTTAAACATTCTTATTCCAAAAGAAAAATACAGGAGAAAAAAATCAAACTAGAGATAAACCTAAAGTTAACAGTGTAAATCCAAATTCTCAAGCTTAATGTCCAATATGTGGGACTTATAATCTGGTCCCCAAAGGGATGAACAACCCAGCTCATCCATCCACAGCACACATAGCTTTTTCTTATGATGATTCTACCCCACACCCACAGCACTCCTCCACAGATAGCTCACAGTCCTGGCATCTCCAACATTCTGGGGCCTCAAGTGCAACTGGGACTTCCTAAGGCATCAGAAGGACTCTGACTCTGATATCAACTGCCAGGTCTTGGGTGTTCTCCATAATCATCTCATACCTTCAAAACAAGTACCATACGGACAATTTTTACATTGCTGACTGAGTTCTTCTTACATGTAGCCTGATCCACTCTGAGCACAGCTTTTAAGCTCTGTCCTGCCGTCCCAGTGAGGCACAAGTGGGTCCACTTTGGTGGTGATGAGATCTTTGGCAACTGTGGGCCCTTCTTCAGCCTGAGTATAACCACGGCACATAGATTCTTAGGCAAATATCACACCAGTAATTCCTAATTCAGTTTCCACTACATTTCTTGTTCCCTTTTGAAACCTCACAAGACAGGCTTCCATTGTCTGCATTTCTTCCAGAATTCTTTCTTCTAGAATATAACTAGAATGGCTCATTAGGTGCTGAGCATTCAGCAGATTCCCCAGTCCCAGAATGCAAAATATCACACTATCCTTTCAAAAAAGCAGCAGGTCAGATTCATCATAAAAACATCACCTCTCTTGATACCAATTTCTGTTGCTGTCATAAAATATCCTAACCAAAGTCAATCAGGGAAGAGGGCTGACTTACAATTCAAAGTTACAGTCCATCATTGTGGGGGAGTCAAGACAAGAACTCAATCAGCTAATCACTTCACATTCACAGTCAAGAGCAAAAAGAATATATGCATCCTCACTTGCTGCTCTGTGCTACTTGCTGCTTTCTTTGCTTTTATACACTCTAGAGCCATGCCTATGAAATAGTACCTCCCACATTCATATTGAGTCTCCCTCCCTATTTCAATTATCAAGACAGCTCCCCACAGACATCACCGTAGACCAATGTGACGAGGATAATTCCTCAAGATTCTTTCCGTGTGATTGTAGACAAAAGATATCGTTGTTCTGATTAAGGGCTTTGTTGTCTCCAGATATGTGAGAGATGCATGGCTGTCATTTATAAGCCAATCTGTTCATGATATTGCTTATAGCAAGGCAAATGGAATGCAGGAGGAGGACCAGACTTGTTCCAGCTCAGGCAAATCTGTGTGTGAAATGGGAATCACACAGAGACTGCTGTGCCTCACTTTTGCTGTTCTTTGAAGTGAGTGGACATGCCACACTGAACTGATATACGGGAAGAGAAACACTAATTGTGCTCAGGAGGAACATTTTCTAAAAGCCCCAGGAGTGTTCCTGAGTCCTAGTACCAGTATATGTGGTATCCATACACATAGCCAGCAAAAACATCACCACCACTCAGGAAGCTGGTTGCTCTGGCTGAGGCTCCAGAACATTCAGGGAAGGACAGTTGCATCCATCACCTATGAAAAGGGGGACAATGTAGTACAGGATTCTACAATGTGGACTTGATAAAAATCACAAGTTGGCTGGGACACATCTCTCTAAATACTTCTGCTCTTCATTTCAAATTCTTGTGGCATGGATTTTCTTCATCTGACAATATCTTTAAGGTCTCCTGTCTTCAGTCCTAACAAAGTCTTGGCAGAGGCTGGAGAGCCTCCTGGGTCACAGACAAGTGGTGTTTTCTGAGCCTGTATCAGTTGGGGGAAGCTTCATGCTATGGACTTTCTTCTTTTAAGCCTCCTCCAAAAAGGACATGCCCTACTAACATGTTGAAAATAACAGATGCAAGAAAATTTAGGTCACTCTTGGAGATGGTGATTTTTATCAAGTGGTGGTATGTATCTGAGTCTGAGTAGATTTTCAGAAGAAACTGAGGACTGCTCCCTAACTTCTGCTGGTACCAGGGTATGGAGTAGCCATCATAATAAAATCACTACTCAGGATTCAGGTGAGTCTGGCTGGTCTTCCAGGAGAGGCAGTGAGGGCCAGCAGCTGAGTCAGCACAGGTTGAGCTGTGGAACGTGGAAAGAGAAAGTAATGGTGAGAAAGCAAGATACCCTGGCCAGAAGAGGCTGGCTTTAAACATGTGAAGCCTGAACCTGATACTTGCCAGAAAGGCAGGAGGACAAGTAAGGACCAGGCCATGGCTGACTCAATCTCATTTAGGTTTAGAGCTGGGGTGAAGTGCTCTTGGCTTCTTATCTTTTCCTTTGGACTAGAAGAGAGGAAGCACATGCAAATGTTTCCATCTACCAATTACTCAAGGTCTAAAGCCAAGGAAGACTGAATGTGGTGATGTAGGTGCTGGGGGCACATGAAGTGAATAAAGCTGTTCAGTCCACACTAGAGACAGAGGGTACCCACTGCTGCCTTTACTTGGACTCAGAGCACTTGAGGGAGTTCCCCCTTTTGTTTGTGACAGGACTTGGTCTCCCTATGCAGCTCTGGCTGGCCTGGAAATCACTATGTAGAGCAAGTTAGCTTTAAACTCACGAGATTCACTTGTCTCTGCCTCCCAAGTGCTGGGACTAAAGGCATGTGCTCCCACACCTGGCAAGAATATTCCATTTTTATGTACAATTTATGATCTCACAAAAACCTTCCTTCTGTCTACTTCATAGTCCTGTTTTCCAGCTTGTTTTAAAGGTCTTATTAAGATTCCAGGTGTATGGAATGAGAGCTTTGTTTATACATCCCTACATTCAAGCTCCGTATCACCAGTATTAACAGCATCTGTGTGTTTTCAGAGGCCGTGATTTCAAAGAAATAACCTACAAGGAATGAACAACGTAGTGAATATAAATGCTGTCATCAACAGAAGGGTTTGCCTAAACAAGTTCACTACCTTGGTCATTTAGGAGAATCTTCCGAGAAAATGATCTTTTTGTTTGGGTGGTGTCAAAATATCCTATTGAATGACCCCCTACAATAGCTTTAGCTTGACTGCTGTAACGCCATTTTGCAAGGCTTAAACATAAAGAACAGGATATCTGCGGTTCAGGGGAAGAAGGCCAAACAGGAGTTCATAACTATGGTCGGCCACCCGGCCTTGGGAGAGAAACCATTGAGTCAAAACAGGATATCTATGGTGGGCCACCTGGCCTTGGGGAATAGACAGTTGGGCTAGGAAAACACCACTGTGCCCTAGACAAGGCCAAGTCAGCCACACACAGCAAATTTCCGAGAATTAAGAATATGTCCCCAAGTTCACCCTGGCCTTATTTGAATCAACCAATGGGAACCCTGTAACTATGCTTCTCGCTTCTGTAACTGCGCTTCTGCCCCTGGGATCCTATAAAAAGTCCCCCTTTCCCAGGGAAGGCGCACAAGTCCTCCGAGAGACTTGTCGCCCCAGGTACCTGTGTATTCAAATAAACCCTCTTGCTGTTTGCATCTGATGGATGGTTTCGATGTGTTCCTTGGGTTCGGGGTCTCTCCTGAGGGAAGATCCCCCCCGGGAATCTTTCACTACTAATGGCACACAGTTCATCTGTTGATAGGACTACTCTTCTCTTTTCAGTGTAACAAATAAGCCTATTTTCTCTCTTTACTCAGGTTAAAATAGGCTGAGCTCCAGACTTAGCCATTTGAACTGCTGTGACACAATGCCCCCTACTGGTTGTATTACAAGTTGCAGAAATTTATTTCTCACACTCTGCAATCTGAGAAACCCTGAAACATCTTCACTGTTTTGCAAGGTCTTCTTATAGATAACCATTCTCTTGCTGTGTGCCTTCATGCATAACGGGAAGATTTGTCCTGTAGGCAGGGACCTTCTTCATGGTGGTGCCAATGACTTCCACAATGCTTCTTCCCTTCTGCCCAGTCACTCTCCCAAGGCTTTACTCCTTCATAATGGAAATCTCTTACACAGATTACAGCTTTTGTCCTGAGTTGGCTCTGTAAGTACTGACAATAGGAAGGATTTGGCTTAGGATCCCTAGAGTCTCCATGGAGTATCAGGCAGAAGGAGTCTATCTGGGAGAAAGGATCCTGGGTATGGAGCTGAGAGAACACCCATGAATCTCAGAAGATTTCCTCCCAGCTGCCTTCCATGGCTGGAGTTCCTCCATGAGAAAATGCCCAGTGCCTACAAAGAGACAACTGCCTTTCCCACAGTCTGGCCCATATACCTCCCCAACAAAGGGCTTGAAAGAGAAGCTATATCTCTCTTGTACTCATAATCATACAACTCTGCCCTAAATTCAAAGCTGGATCTTATCAACATGGAAGCCTCTAGAATGAAATCTCATCTAATTTTATGAGGACTGACCTGGGGCTATAGTATGTCTTTCTGAGACAGAATATCTACCATCTTAATTAGGGTTTTATTGCTGTGAAGAGACACCATGACCACAGCAACTTTTATAAAGGAAAACATTTAATTTGGGTGCCTTACAGTTTCAGAGGTTCAGTCTATTATCATCATGGCAGGAAACATGGTGGTACACAGACAAGTATGATATTGGACATGGAGCTGAGAGTTCTACATCTTTATCCACAGGCAACAGGAAGTGAACTGTCATACAGGGGTGTAGCTTGAGCATTAGACCTAAAAAGCCCTCCTCCACAGTGACACATGACCTCATCTAAAAAGACCATACTTACTCCAATAATACGATACCTCCTAACAGTGCTACTTCCTTTGGGTGTCATTTTCTTTCAAACAACATTTCATTCCCTGGCCCCCCAAAGCTTATAGCAATATCATAATGCAAAAAAATGTTTTCAGTGTAACTTCAAAAGTCCCCATGGTCTATAACAGTCTGAAACTTATTTTAAAAAATCTAAAGTTCAAAGTCTCTTCTGAGATCTATGTAATTTCTTAACTGTAATTCCCCCATAAAATCAAAATAAAAAAGAATATCACATATTTCCAACACATAATGGCACAGAAAATAAATTATTATTCCAAAACATAGGGAAGGGAGCATAGTGAGGAAATACTGGACTAAAGCATGATTGAAAAGCAGTTGGGCAAACTCTAAACTCTGCATCTCCATGTCTGATGTCAAAACGCTTTTTAGATCTCCAACTCCTTTGTTGACTGCAACATGCTGATCTCTCTTGGGCTGGTTCTGCTCCCTGTTAGCAGCTCTTCTTGGAAGTTATCCTACAGCACTGGCATCTCCAACATCTTGGAGTCTCTAAAGCAATCCAGGATTCACCTTCATGGCTTCATGAAATGGCCTCTTTAGGCCTCCATGCAGGGATACCCCTGACACATGTCTGGTCTCAGTGACTTTCTTTAGTCACAGAGGCAAATTTCATAGCCCCCTTCTTTTATCTTTGACTCTAAAGTCAGAGCCATGTAGCCAAAGCTGCCAACTTCTGCTGCTTACTGGGGCTGGAACATGGCCTGCATTCATTTACATCTTCACCAGCTTTCTGCTTTCAATGGTTTCCTTCCTTGCCTGAGCTGAGTTGTCCTAAAACTGGATCTGTAGACCAGGCTGGCCTCAAACTCTGAGATCCTCCTATCTCTTCCTTCTGAGTGCTGGGATTAAAGGCTTACACCACCAAACCTACCTCTAAGCTTTTCTTTAATTTCTTTTCACAAGTTGGAAGCTTAGCTGGGTGGGATTTTGCCCTGAGGTCACCACTCCCTTTATTCCAGTTCTTAATCTGTTTATCTCCTTGAATTCAGGAATTAGCTCCTTTTCCTGGTGCTCCTTTTCTCCGCAAATTGTACATTTAATATTTTTCCTTGCTCAATTTGCTCTTTTTCTCCCCCCCCCCCCCCCACCCCCCATTTATAGAAACACACCTTTACTCACCTTTCTCCAACTTTGTTACTCATTCCTACAGACACCAGCCATCGATAACAACCCCACACACCATCCTATCCAATCACCCTCGGACCCCAGGTTTTATTGACTGCACAAATCAACTCAGTTGTTCTCAACACACAGAAACCACATGATCTCTGGCCTGGAACATTTGTCTTCAGCTTTTAGGAAACTGACATACTAACTTACACACATATAGAAAACACCTCTTAAATGTAATACCAAAGATCCATAGGGTCAGGATGGCATGTTCCGCAGTTCTTAGCTCAAGAGCTCTGTAAACTGAGAACAGTAAAAACATGGATGCAAATACACTGACAGATTACAGACTGACACAATGAAATTCTCCAAATACACGTTTCATGATGCTTTGCATTTTAAATGGGGCAGGAAAAAAGAATCCTAAAACAGGCATATTTCCTTTCCTTTTTATTTCCTGTCAATAGGATCTCAGTATTTCATTCAGGCTGTCCTGGAAGTCCACATGGTCTACATGGCCAAAGAACCTTCAGCCTGTTTCCTGATCACTTGAAAGTCCTGGTTTTGTTTTGGCAGTGCACGGGATGGGACCCAGGCTTTCTTATTTGGTTAAAAAAACTTAAAAAATGCCAGGCAGTGGTGGTGCACTGTAGAGAGCCGCGTGTAGCCGCACCCTAAAGATGGTGCTGGCTTCTACCCTCTGCCTTCCCGATGGCAAACACTCTTTATGGTAAACAGCTCCTTATTTGGCTGTGGCTGGATTCGTGTGTTGCTGGCATATGCGTGAACCTGTGGACAGTGCCCACGTGGCTGCTTGGGGTTGGCAGCCCAGCCCTACTTAGGTGCTGGGAGAGGCTTGCCCCAGCGAGAGAGACACAATGCAATTAATCAAAGGTCTGAATAAACTGTAATGAGAAGGATCCTGGTGTCGCGTCTTCCTTGCTGGTCGAGGCGGGCGCGACAAGTGGTGGTCCGTACGGGGAAAACGGAGAAACGATACGGGGACAATTACCACGGCTCTCTCCGGATTCAGAACTCATTTACAGTCAGGCGGTACCGGTAAGTCCTCAGAAAAAACTGGGGATCCGCGACAAAAGCGGGTAACGCTCACCTGTAGAAGGGAGAGCGGGATAGCAGAGCTGCGATAAAAGCAGATGGGTAATTCTAGAGCCGTGATAAAAGCGGTAATTAGACAAAACAAACAGGGAAACCGGAGGGCTGGAGCAATTCTGCAGAGGCTCTGAGAAACCTCCGAGAAACTTCTCAAATTGAGGAAAGAAAAAAAAAGTATACTAACATGGGCGCTTCCTCCTCGAACCCAATTTTTTTGGCTCTTAACGAGCTGCTTCTCTCTAAGAAACTGAAAATAAAAAAACGCACCTTAGAACAATTTTTACAACAGTGTGATGTAATTGCTCCTTGGTTTGCAATTTCAGGAAGCCTCACAGTGCCTTCCTGGGAGAAATTGGGAAGAGACCTAGATTGGATACTGGAGCAGATTGCAGGTGCAGATCTCAGTATCATAGCTAGCAAAGATTGGCCTTGAGGTTGGCCTATACAGGCTTCCTCACAAACATTGCAGGGACTGGGTTATGCCAGTGTTCCAAATGTTAGTGCAAATTTGTTAAATTGGCAAGATTCCGAAGGTCACTCTGGCGTTATGCAACCCTATGTCCTTGAGCTTCCAGTGTCCCTCTGGGGGAGGGATCTTATGAAATCCATGGGCTTTCAGTTGAGTAATGAATACTCCAAAGAATCTAAAAATATTATGAAAAACATGGGGTGTCATCCTGATTTTGGCCTGGGAAAATTTTTGCAAGGCAAAAAGGAGCCAATACAAACAGTACCTAGGAAACCCAAACAAGGGTTGGGTTTTTCCTAGGGGCCGCTGAGAAGGGCATTCCCATATCCTGGGTAACGGAGGAGCCAGTTTGGGTTCCTCAGTGGCCACTCTCCTCTGAGAAATTACATGCTGCATATCAATTAGTGAAAGAGCAATTGGAGAAAGGGCACATTAAACCCTCTCTTTCTCCCTGGAATACACCCATATTTGTCATCAAGAAGAAATCAGGAAAATGGAGATTGTTACATGATCTTAGAGCTATAAATGAACAAATGAGAATTATGGGACCTGTACAGCGTGGTCTTCCATTGCTGTCAGCCTTGCCTGAAAATTGGCCTATTATTGTGGTAGATATTAAGGACTGCTTCTTTTCCATTCTACTGAATAGCAAAGACAGTGAGAGATTCGCTTTCACTTTACCGTCCACTAATCATGAGGAACCTGATAAAAGATATCAGTGGGTTGTATTGCCACAAGGCATGGCCAACAGTCCTACAATGTGTCAATTATTTGTAGCAACTGCTTTAGAACCTTTGAGAGCACGTTTTCCAGGCTTAAAATGCCTCCATTATATGGATGATATACTGTTAGCAGCTAAAGAAGAGAGCATTCTTCAAGAAGCATATAGCTCACTTGTAGAACTGCTAAAGCAAAAGGGACTCTGTATTGCCCCTGAGAAGGTGCAACAGAGCAAAGTTGTCAATTATCTTGGCTCTAAAATAACTAAACATCATATCATGCCACAAAAGGTAGAGTTAAGGAAGAATCATCTTTGCACACTGAATGATTTTCAAAAATTATTAGGAGATATAAATTGGATAAGAGGAAGTTTAGGAATGGCCAATTATGAGTTAAAACCATTATATGATATTTTAATTGGAGATGCAGCCTTGGATTCACCGAGGCAATTAACCAGTGCAGCCTGAGAAGCCTTAACAAAATTAGAAGATAGACTACAAAGAGCTTTTCTTCAAAGAGTACAAAATAATGAGGATATTACCCTGTGCATTCTGCCTACCCAGTTACAACCTACGGGAATTTTATGGCAAAAAGGACCCTTGTTATGGATTTGTACTAAAATCTCACCTGCAAAATCAATTGAGTATTATCCTGTTGCTGTGGCATTACTTGCGCAACAGGGTATTCAACAATGTTTACAATATTTTGTAAACAAACGCTAGTTGTTCCTTATGATTCTACTCAAGTCAAGGTATTATGTGCTGCCATAGATGATTGGGCAATACTGCGTTGTACCTATCCAGGACACATAGATTGCCATTATCCTAAACATCCACTATTAACTTTCTTTAAAGAATATCCTGTAGTTTTCCCTAAAGTAACTGCTTCAAAGCCCATTCCAGGAGCAAGTGTTATATTTACAGATGGGTCTAAGACAGGCTGTGGTGCTTATATGGTGGATTCTAATGAACCTGTAAAGCATCAATTCTTGCCAGGTGCACCTCAACAGGTGGAGCTTTCAATAGTTCTTGAAGTTTTCAAGGCTTGTCCATTTGCATTTAATTTAGTGTCAGATTCTAGTTATGTTGTTAATTCTTTAAAAAGCCTTGAATGTGCAGGGCCCATCAAATCTTCTAGCCCTGTTAGCTCATTGTTTGGACAATTACAGAAACTGATCTGGCAACGTAAAAATCCCTTTTTTGTGCAACACATCCATGCACATACTAGTCTGCCAGGTCCATTGGCTAAAGGCAATGATATAGTGGATCAGTGTACTAGACAGGAATGGATGTTTGTGGCTTCTGCCATACAATGAGCACATGCTTTCCACAAATAATTTCATGTTAATGCAAGGACATTACAACAAAAGTTTTCTATCTCACGTGCAGAGGCACGAAAGGTGGTACTAGATTGTTCCCAACGTGTCATTTTTCATCATCCTTCTAGATTAGGAGTTAACCCTCGTGGTTTGCTCCCCCTAAAAATATGGCAAATGGATGTTACACATATATCTGAATTTGGACGTGTCAAATATGTACATGTATCTGTTGATACCTGTTCTGGAATCATTCATGCCACCCCAATGGCAGGAGAAAAAGCCTCTCATGTCATTGCTCATTGCTTAGAAGCTTGGGCAGCATGGGGTAAGCCTCAACAGTTAAAGACAGACAATGGTCCTGCATATACTGGACAGAAGTTCACTTCCTTCTGTCAACAGATGAATGTGCAACTTGTACATGGCCTACCATATAATCCACAAGGTCAAGGCATAGTGGAGCGTGCTCATCGCTCCTTGAAGGAGTTGCTTCAAAAACAAAAAGGGGGAATAGGCTATGGCCGTACCCCTAAGGACAGACTTTCTCTTGCATTATTTACTCTGAATTTTTTGAATTTGGATGCTTCCAATTGTTATGCTGCAAATTTATCTAAAAAGTTGTCTAGTTATCTTTTATGTAATTTGGACTGGAGAGTTTGATAACCTGATGGACCAGCTGAGCGTGGCTATTGTCACGGTGAATTCAACTCGAGTGGATACCGGACTGGTAGAGGGATTGTCTTCCTGGATTGTTACAGCCATGGGCCACATGAAGGAGTGGGCGGGAATAGGAGCCCTAGTAGGTTTACTGGTGCTCACCTCCCTAGTATGCTTGTGGTGCATTTGTCGCATTAGGATCTCACAGCGTCGCCATGCAGCCATGATTGTCCAAGCCTTTATGGCCATTGATGCAGGACAGTCTCCCCAAGCCTGGTTGGCTACTTTAAAAGATATTTAGGCACAGGATGCAAGGCCTGCGCACTGCACTTGAGGTTATGATACACTGACCTCAAGAAGAGCAAGTCTGATTGCATGTGGGTTGGTACCCTAACTCCCACCTCTGTGAAAAGGGTATCGGACGGGTCTAGTGTTCTCTGGGTGGATGACACCTGGACAAACATTAGTACATGTTCCATTTTAGCAGAGATCAGACCTCTACTCTTGCCTGTTGCTTTGTAAAACAAAAAGGGGGAAACTGTAGAGAGCCGCGTGTAGCCGCACCCTAAAGATGGTGCTGGCTTCTACCCTCTGCCTTCCCGATGGCAAACACTCTTTATGGTAAACAGCTCCTTATTTGGCTGTGGCTGGATTCGTGTGTTGCTGGCATATGCGTGAACCTGTGGACAGTGCCCACGTGGCTGCTTGGGGTTGGCAGCCCAGCCCTACTTAGGTGCTGGGAGAGGCTTGCCCCAGTGAGAGAGACACAATGCAATTAATCAAAGGTCTGAATAAACTGTAATGAGAAGGATCCCGGTGTCGCGTCTTCCTTGCTGGTCGAGGCGGGCGCGACAGTGCACATCTTTAATCCCAGCACCCGGGAGGCAAAGGGAGGTGGATCTATATGAGTTTGAGGCCAGTCTGGTCTACAGAGAATTCCAGTACAGCCAGGGCTACATAAGAGAAACAAATCCTGTCTTGAAAAAACAAAAAACAAACAAGCAAAAAAAAAAAAAAAAAAAAAAAAAAAAAAACCAAAACAGCTGGGTGGCGGTGGCACAAGCCTTTGATCCCAGCACTTGGGAGGCAGAGTCAGGTGTATCTCTGTGAGTTCGAGGCCAGCCTGGTCTACAGAGCAAGATCCAGGACAGGCTCCAAAAACTACACAGAAAAACAAAACAGAACAACAACAACAACAACAACCCTAAGAGATATTAGAAGTTACCTTTCTCTGTGAAAAAAAAATCTGAGAAAAAATTTGTTGTCACAATGTAGGTACACACATGGCTCTTTGTCTTAAGCTGTTTTCTCACAGGAAAGTGTATATTTAGAAAAAATTCCTACTCTTGTGAGGTCAATGGCTGCTTTTAATGGTGAAATGTCAAGATACTCGAAGGCAGACACACAAACCCGGCACCCTGTTTGCTGGAGACCAGGTATTCATCTCAACTAAAGATGCTTCTCTATTCCTCTGAAACCTCACACAACCAGCTAAATATTAGCCAGTTTTTACTGGGCTTTCATGCCTTCCTTATTTTTCACCGAGTGTTGTCCTAGGATTTGGAGAGCCTTTGCTCTAGCTTTCTTCATGGGAACGGAGGCCTAATTCAACCCAGTTCCCGACGCCAGGAGATGCTCCCTCCATAGGGCTTCCACACGTGGAAGGCAGGCAGGGCGTGCTGGGAGGGAGGCCATGTTAGAAATCGGTGACATGCAATGTTCCAGCAAGCTGGCAAAGCAGTTGCCGGGGTAAAGAGAGACCTGCCCATTCCAGGTACAGTCAGCTTGTGTTGTTGCTGGGAGGCTGAACCAGCGCCTCCGCATGCTAGGCAGGTACTCTACTACCGGGCTAGACTCACTGGCTGTACAGGCTTCTCTTTGTGCCATTAATTGTGGGGTTTGTTTTTGTTTTTGTTTGTTTTTGTTTTTTGTTTTTAACTCCATATACAGTAGCTAGAGCTCACTGAAAGCTCAGAGCCACCACAAGAGGACCAACGAGACTGCCATTCCTACCAGTTACTTATGACGAAGACACTCACTCAGCACAGGCAGTCTGTCCTTGAGTTGGCCCTGCCTCGAACACACCTGCCCGGGTTTCCCAGACACCAGAGATTGGAGGCACACAAGCCCTGCCCTGTTTGACAGGGAAGAGCTGCTTTTATCAATTTTCTGCTAAAAGAGCAATACTTTCAGAGCTGTGGTTTGTTTTATGATCGTGTCTATGGCAGTTTGCTTCCTCTTCCTATAAATATTATTGCAGTTCTACAAAGACATAATAAAAGACACCAATAATAAAAGAGGCCAAGTGTAGTGGCGGGGCAAGCAGATCTCTGAGTTCAAAGCCAGTTTGGTCTATGTAGAGCATTCCAGACCAGCCAGGGCTACATAGTGAGACCCTGTCTCAAAACAACCATCACTCTGCCCAAATGATAAAGAAGCTAACATAAACCACTCTTTTTTATTTAAATCCAGACTCCAGGTCTGTGGGTGTCGCTCAGTGGTGGTGTTTGTCTGGCAAGTGCTAGACTCTGGGGTCAGTCTCCTGCACTGCATACACTGACTAGCATATAATAAACCTCACAGTGGGAAACCAGGGGTGAGTGGGCAGGAGTCCTATGTGCCCTTCCTGGGGAGAGCGTGACCCCCAAGCCAGAGCATACCACTCCAGTGTGCAGCCCTTTGTCATTCCTATGGCCCCGAACCTTCCTATATTTTGGTTGGCAGAATGAAACCATCTCAGATGGAGTATGTACCGTCTCTCTGAAGGTGTTGGAGTCTCAGCATGGGGCCTTACACATGCTGGGCAGACACTCTACCGCTGAGTGACGGCTCCTGCTCCATAAAGTCTTTGAAGAGAAGCTCTAACCATTTTGGTTTTAATTTAGAAAATTAAGTCGATGAAAGGTACTGAAAACAGTCAGATTTGTGAAGACAATACTTCTTGTAAGTCAATGAGTGAACTCTGCATGGTGGCCTCTCCAGGGACTTAGACATTTCCCATCTTTTTGGTGTGGCTTTCTTTTCTCCACCAAAGCTCAGGGCCACTGGACCAGCTTACTCTTACTTACTTCCTGTTCACTGAGTTTAAAGTGGGTATAGGAGAGGATGCCGACCAGTGTGCATAAGATGCCGAGTCCCTGGTTAAACGACAGTGGATCCTTAAATAAAATGTATCCTCCACACAGGGTGATGCAGAACTTGAAGTGTCCGAACATGTTGTAGGTGACCAGTGATGTGTTCCCAATGATCCAATAAGTCGATAAGCTCACCATGAAAGCGATTACTCCAGACAGCAGTACCATAAGAAGAGCAAAAAATGACCAGGGTCCAACTATTCCTCCCTCTCCGAACACTGGCTCAAAGAAGGGCACGGCCACCGGCAGCATGGCGGAGGACATGGGAGCCTGGTAGTAGAGCAGCTGCATGGAATTCACTTGCAGTTCATGCTGCTTGGCTCCCACCCACACTTGATAAAGGGATGTAACTGACACACCAAGGGCAGTGAACACCATTCCAAGGGAATGAAACTTCACACCGTAGTAAGAATTTAGGATGATACCTACATTTATAGGGATCAGCATGACCGGCGTGGTCATGGCCTTGGCCAGCTGATAGGTGCCTATGGTGTTGTTCTGTAGAGAGAGGTTGGTGAAGACCACAAAGCCACAGAAGCTGAGGGCCAAGAGGAGGAGCTTGGAAAGCGGCAGACTTTTGGGGGCAAAAATGTCCAGTTTCTGGCAGATGTATAAGCCCAGCCAGGTGACCACAAAGTGCACCAGGGTCAGGCTCATATTGGGGAAGCCGTGGTGTACATAGATCCATTTGTTGAGGAACATGATGCAGATGGACACCAGCAAGTTGAACTGGAGCCCCATGGCAATGCGCCCGTTGCCCCGGACCCGGTCGGCCAGCGATGCCATGATGCCCGGTGGCAGCAGCAGGGCAGCAGCGGAGCAGCAGCACCCTCGGCCAAGCCCAGGCTGTCCAGTGTCCCCGCAGGGCGCCTGGCCGCTCTCTGGCTGCCTGGGCCCTCCACCGCCCATGTGCCACCCGCTTCACGGTCCCACCAGAGACAGGCCTGCACCAGCCAGGTCTCGGGCTGCCCGCTCCTTTTCATTATAAATCTTAATTAGAGTTAACACTAGCAACTACATGATAGTCTGTAGTTGGAAATTTTCCTGTGTCCTGCCTGTCCAAGCCACTCAGACCCAAATAAACACACAGAGGCTTATATTAATTACAAACTGTATGGGCATTATTAGATCAAGCTTATTACTGACTAGCTCTTACACTTAAATTAACCAATAATTCTTATCTACATGTAGCTACGTGACTTGGTACCTTTTCTCAGTTCTATCTTGTCATCTTGCTTCCTCTTTGTCTGGTTGGCGACTCCTGACTCAGCCTTCCTCTTCCCAGAATTCTCCTGTCTGCTTGCCCTGCCTATACTTCCTGCCTGGCTACTGGCCAATCAGCATTTTACTTATCAACTGTTCAGAGCAACACATATTCACAGCATACAGAAAGATATTCCAGAGCATTAGTCTATACTAGGATGTTTTGAGATTTCTTCTGCCAACAGAATTAACTAAAATCTTCTCACGTTAGCCTCAGGCACACTCTCTAGACAAGGGCAAAATGCAGCCAATTTCTTCACCAAAATATCACAAGAATGATCTCTAGGCAAGATATAAAAATTCTTCTCTGAAACCTCTTGAGCCAGCCCCTGACAGTTCAAATCATTCTCAGCATCATTGTCTTCCATGCTCCTACTAGTATGGCCTATTAAGCAGTGCCTAAAGCATTTCACTGCTTTCCTAACCCAAAGTACCAAAGTCCAAATTCCTTCAAACAAAAAACATGGTCAGGCCTATCACAGCAGTACCCAACTACCAATTTCTGTCTTAGTTAGGGTTTCCATTGCCATGAAGAGACACCATGACCAAGCAACTCTTATAAGGAAAACATTTAATTGGAGTGGCTTGCTTAAAGTATTAGAAATTCAGTCCATTATCATCATGGCAGGGAGCACAGCAGAGTACAGTCAGACATAGTGCTGGCAAAATCTTGATCAGAAGGCAACAGGAAGTTGACTGAAACGCTAGATGGTATCTTAACCATAGGAAATCTCACAGCCCACCCCCACAGTGACACATTTCTAACAAGGTCACACCTACTCCAACAAAGCCACACCTCCTAATAGTGCCACTCCCTATGAGCTTACGGGAGCCAATTACATTCAAACTACCACAAATATCTTTTCCATCTTTTTTTCCTGAAGTGAGGCCTGTCCTTGATGTTAAGGTGTGTTTTCTGCATGAAGCAGAAAGATAAATCCTGTTTTCAAATCCATTCTGTTGGTCTGTGTCTTTTTATTGGGAAATTGAGACCACTGATGTTGAGATTTGTCATTGATCAGTATGTGTTGATTTCCATTAAGCATAAAGCAAGTAACTAAAAGTGAAGTATATTTAAAATAAGGTATATTTAATAGGTGGTCCTCAAATTCCTCAGAGATCTGCTGAATATAACATTTAAAATGTTTAATAAAAAGGCTTCCTGTGCCATTTGGAATATACTTCCTGCTCTAATTTATCCTTCCCAGATTTCTGATGATTTTAATGACTAACTATAACTTTATTAGTTTAACAGTAGCATTAACAAAGTAAAAAGTTTATCTTGTCTATTACTAAAACTTTGTTTTTTTAACTTATATTTTTATACAGCATAAAAAATTTAAAATAGCAATGTAAATAGGTGAGGTGGATTTTTAAAAATTTAATTAGCAGTAAATTGGAATAAAAAAAGTTGTTCTTTAATATTTCTTTTGAGTAATGAGATGGCTAAGAAATGCAAACATAATTGCATGTTTTTCAAATTCCTTTGGAGGCCAAAAATGTTAAACCAAAAATATTCTGCTAGGCTCCAGTTCCAGAGCACGCTACAGGCAGGACAAATTTTCAAAGGTTTGGTGGCTGGGTTGGTGTCCCAATCCCTTCACTTGATGCCTTGCCTGGTTACAGAGAAGATGGCTGCTTCAGGCTCCATGACCCTCGATACTAGGAGTCTTTGCTAGGGTTACTCTTATAGATTCCATGGCGTTTCCATGCACTGGGTTTCTACCTTGCCCCTGAAATGCCCCCCCAATTCCAGTCATTTCTCCCTGTATTCTCCCCATCCCCACTCAAGTTGACCCCTCCTGTTCTCAAGCCCACCTGCCCTCAGTCACCAGTGGAATCTATTCTATTTTAGCTTCCCTTACATCTTCCTCATTTAGCCCTCCTTGTTACTTAGCCTCTCTGGGCCTATGAATTGTAGTATGATTATCTTTTACTTCACAGCTAATATCCACTTTTAAGTGAATACATACCACTTTTGTCTTTTTGCATCTGGATTATCTCACTCAGAATGATTTTTTTCAAGTTCCATCCAGTTGCCTGAAAATTTCATGATGTCATTGTTTTTAATAGCTGGATAATACTCCAATGTGTAAATGTATCACTTTTTTTTTATCCATTCTTTGGTAGAGGGACATCAAGGTTGTTTCCAGTTTCTTGGTATTATGAATAAAGCTGCCATGAACATGGTTGAGCAAGTGTCCTTGTGGTAGGGTGAAGCATCCTTTGGGTATGTGCCCAGGAGTGGTAAGCTATACAACTGGATTCATCTGGATCATGAGGTAGATCAAGTCTCAGTTTTATGAGAAACCGCCTTATTGATTTCCAAAGTGTCTGTACAAGTTTGCACTCGCACCAGCAGTGGAGGAGTGTTCCCCTTGCTCCACATCCTCTCCAGCATGAGCAATGATTTGTGTTATTGATGAACCATCAGAGGCTGGGGATGTAGCTTAGTAATAGAATACACACTTCTTATGAATGAGTCTTGGGATGGATCTCTGATTGTTGTTTTTTAAATATTTCTTCTGGATAATGCAATGGCTAAGAAATGCAAACATAATTGCATGTTTCTCAAATTCACTTGGAGGCCAAAAGGACATTCAATAAAATTAAATTATTTAAAAATTTTCACCTAAAATTATATTTGGTACAGCCTGAAAGATCTGTTGCCTCAAAGTGCCTTGTCTACAGAATATAATAAAAATTAGAGCCTTCTGAGATTTGCCTCTATGAAATTGTTAGGCCTTGATATTGCTCACATTTTTTGTTCCATTTACAGTATCAGTTGGATATAAACTTTCATATTTATATGAAAAAATTGTTATTTCTTTCAGGATTTCCTATGATTATTTCTCAGGTACCTCTAAATATCCTGTTACCTAATAATGAATCTTCCTGAGCTCAAAATTAAAATTGCCCTAAATCTTAAAGATTCCAAGTCTTAAATTAATAAAAAGTTCAAAATTTTTTAAAGTTAATGACAATTGTTATTTAAGTAGGTTTGTTTGTTTGTTAATTTTTATACTTGCCCTTGATCTGATAAATGACCAGACACTGGTAAGAGAAGTAATTTTAAAAAGGCTCACAAAACCTATCCTCTATTAAGGGCATTGTTTTTTGTAAGTTAAAGAGAATATTTTATTCTAGACTTCTAATACATAATTAGTAATAAATGGACATCAGCTTGACACCTAAAACTACTGCTGTCTGTATATGGGACTTACTCTACTGTCAGGTTTGTAAAGATCTGTGCTAAAACTCAGCATAGGCTTTCACAATGCCCCTTCCTAACTAGTCAGCCACAGAGTACAGTCCCAGGTGTGAAATGAGGCCCTGAGAGCTCCAGAGAAATATTATCATATCTTATCTGGAACTTCACTTTGTCAAATACCTCTTTATACATGTCCCTCGTAGGACTGTCATTAAAACCAAATGCAAATAATGGTCCTGTTTATGGTAGCAAATTATTAAAAAATTTTAATATTAATCATGTTGCTAAAATCACTCTATACATGGGATGAAGCTATTATAAAACACCATCAAATACTTAATTGGCAAATTTTTATAAATTAAAAAATGGCATAAGGGCCTACACCCACCTATATCCCCACATACTATGCTATAGTTAGTTATCCTAATTCTAAATTAATTTTTTTTCTTTTCACTTTAAAGGATAATGCTTCTGCTGTTGCCCCAAAGCACATTTTCCCTAAAGGAGATAAAACCTAAAGTATATGTTAAATTAAAAGATCTAGAAGCTAACCAATGGGAAAGACCAGATATTAACATCAAAGAGAGGTTAGGCTTAGGTCTTTCCCAGAAAAATGAACAAAGTCACAGATGGCTCCTGACAGACAGCATCCTGAAGATCACTGGACATCTGAAACATCTGAAGGTAAATGCCAAATCCATCAAGGTGAGATAGCCCTGCAGGGAGAATAAGCCGATAACTTGGGAGACATCAGGACTCTAACTCACCAAGGTGAGACTTTGAAGGTGATGATGCTATTGTGCTTACTGAGTGTATTAATGTTAATACTTGGCTTCTCAACTCAGAGTCCTAATACCTTTTTCCAGGGGAGATAAAAGGAACACCTATAATACAGACAGTATGATATAGTTTTCACATGCTAAGGATTGCCTTTATTCTCTAGGAACAATTGTCTGGATAAAAAAAATGTGTACAAATATTTAGTCATATGAATGGGGTATATTTTGATTGGACTAGTCTAACTGATTAGTCAAAATGTGATAATATGGATTTTAGCATAATTAAGTGCTCTCTAGAAAGTTCTAACAGTGGAAACTTTAGTAGAAGTTGGAAACACATAAGGGTGTAGGCTCTTATGCCCTTTTGTAATTTATAAAAATTTGCCAATTAAGTATATTTGATAGTATTTTATTGAAGATGAAAAAGGGAATACCTGATGCATTACTTACCAAAATTGATATTGTTGTACCTAGAGTAATCTGTCTGTGTCAATGGTTTAGAAAATAACCTCTGGCCTTATCTAGCAAATGGCAGTCAACAGGAATATCTTTTTGTATCAGAGGGACCCATCTATTACTGGGCCCTAAAAATTATCTGTCATAGGAGTAAGCACAAGCACTGTGCACAAATATAGTGGGCAATATAGAAACCACCCATACCTCTGTTCACAGAGCTCCCTCATATTCCCATCAATGTTGCTTCTCTATCACATTGCTTATGCTTTGAATGTACCTATATTCCTCCTTAGTGCAATTTCACTTCTATTCACACCTCTCCCTCTGGTGAACAACTGCCTTTGGGATGGAACTTTTTTGTGTAAAACTGCTACTAATTCTGGCCTCCTTGCAAGTTATAAAGGTTTATGTGGAATAGGCTGTATTACACTCATTTTGCTCAGGAAATTGTATACACACACACACACACACACACACACACACACACACACACACAATTGGGTTATATTGGGTATATATATATAATGTAGTTCTTTAATTTGACTATCAATAGTGTTGTTGATTTCTGCTAATATCTTTGCTGTAATATTAGTAGTTTTACTAATCATATAGGCTATTTTTGAGACTTCTCTGTATTCCAGTAACTATTCCTGGGACAGGGGAAAAAAAAGCTGCCATGGCTGCATCTGTTACAGGATCCAATAGATGTAAAGAATCTTCACAATGCTTGTGGAGAGCTCTCTCAATTCTGTGGATAGATTGTGACAATTTCCTGAGCAAAATAGTGCAGCTATGCACAAAGCTTTGTTGTGATGATTGTCCCTGAAACCTTTTCCTAAACTTTGACTGTACTTAAAAGAGGAAGAATAAATCATGAGGTCAGACCCTGAAGGTTTTGACCTAGTGTCTGCAAAGATGGTACTAACTGGAGTTTAATTCTTCACCTTGCATGGATCATCTCCCTACTGGCCATGAGGCTTTCAGGTTACCCAACAACTAGAAACAGCCACACTGAGTGAGATAACTCAGACCCAGAAAGATTAATGTCACACTTCTCTCTCACTGGAGGCTCCTAGCTCCAAATCTTTAGATATGAGTACACAGCCTCAAATAGCTGCAGAAAGCAGGAAAAGAAAAAGGGACCACTGTCAGAACAGAGAGGTTGGGGAGCAATAGAGAGGGTAACAGCAGGGTACAAGTGATCCTATTAGGGAAATGTAAAAAAGGAGGCACTTTAAAGAAGGTGCAGGGAAGTAAATACAGAAGGATGGAGGAGGGTAACACAACTATGAGGATGTCTGAAAAATAATAAGGAATCATACTATCATTTATTAACCTTAAGTAAACTAACACACATAATCTGTATATAAATATACATACATAGTTTAAATGAACTTTTCTCATCCCTGCTGACAATGCTCTCTCCAGAAGCCAATGACCACCTAACAAAAACCCTAATACCAGACATTAGAAGCCCTCTTCAGAGTTGTTGGTCAGGGCTGTCTATCCAAGAAATCCCCAGAGCATTACAGGCTATTGCTATTGACCTTGGTTGCCTTGCAGAGGTAGAAGGTAAGTCCCCATTGCTGAAGATACCATGCACTTCAGAAACAGGGCCCAAAGGCCCCTAACTGAAACTGAACTGGATGCCTCTTCCCCTGAGGACTAGGTTTCATGGTACCTGAAGGCACCATGCAAACTTCCAGAGGAGATAAGTAACCAATACTCCTAGCCAGCCAAGATGCCTACAAACCACAACAACCAACGTACACAAAAACCCTAAAGTGCAATAGTGGTATGTGTCCCTTGGCAGTAACCAACAGCTCTATAGTTGTACTTAAGACTCACTCAACAGTAGGGAAACCATGCCTGGCACTGGAATCCTAGCCAACCACCCAGGGCCAGTGAAGTCATGGATCTTAAGAAGAACTTACAACCATCACCTTACTAAACTAGCATAATTCTAACAACAATCTAAACATCTGTCCTTATACCCATAGATATGTGTAGTCCTCACTTCACATAAAGGAAACTTTTCTTGCAACAGATGAAGCCTACTACAAAAAACCATAACTATTCAAAATGCAGAGCTATGGAGCCCAGTTCCAAAAGATATGTCTACAAATCACTCCCTTCAACTAAGGCTCAGGAAACATTGGAGAAGAGGGGGGAAAGATTGTAAGAGCCAGAGGATCAAGGAGTTTGTTGTGAAATCACATATGCTCATACTGTCAGAAGTTACAACCATGAAGTCTCATCAGCATGACTGCTCAAACATGGGCTGAACAAGGATAACACCAATAGTTATGCCAAAATGGGTGGGGAAAAGCCCATGATGCCTCAGCCCTACACAAAACCTACAGACAACTAAACAATACTGAGAAATAGTCTTCCCCAGGAAAGAGCACACTGATTGGTTATCCAATACCAAATGGTCAGCCCTAAAAACATATATATGGGTAACATTATACAGTGTGAGTAGGTTATATTTAGGAATATATATGTACATGTGTATATATGTACATGTATATTAATTGCTATGTGTAGCAGCAATTAATGAAGAAAAGGTGATAAATTTGAAAAACAAATAAGGAGGGGTATGTAGGAGGGCTTGGAGGGAGGAGAGGGAAGGGGAAATAATGTAATTATATCATAATCTTAAAAAAGGATATATATATAATTTATTGTATATGATTATGTATGCATATACACATGTGAGGATTTGCAAGTGTGTAAGAAGTGAGTTTAGAAATGTTTGCAAGGGGAATAAGTGTGCATGAGAGTATTGTAAGTTGCAGGAGGCTGTGGGAGTATACAGCAGGTGAGAAATAGTATTTAGCAGGTTGACCCACCAGACAAATAACTCTCTGGTAGGGAGCCTAACTAGGCAAAGTCCATGGGGTCATTGGCTTTGGAAATGAGTTGATTTCTGTAACTTTCTCATGTGCCACGATTTACCTCCCTAAAATGAACAGCTGTGGGGTTCTTTCCACAGTCCATTGGTAGTGTGTTTTACATCTTTGGGCACATATATAACTATGGATGGTCAGGAAGATGATTTCTGCTTAAGCTATATAATTCTAATAATATTAGAATATTTTTCATAACTGACACAGGAAAGTAATAGTATTCTCAATCACAAAGACAGCTAATTTTGGACTTCAGAACAAATTTGAAACAGCCTGAGAATATACAAGGACAAATTCCCAGGTATTTATTGCTAAATTAAGGTCAGACTTGAAGCAACTTTGGTAGACATAACCCCTGCAGTAATTCTCTTTCTGTATGTAGCCCAACCACTCAAGGTTCAGCCAACTAACTGTTATTGTTAAGTTCTGAATTTCAATGTCATTTTATGTCTGGGAATGCTAACCACTCAAGCTACATGCCTGGCCAAGCATTATTCACTGGCCAGTCAATGTGACCTTCCTAGCCTGAGAGAAACCGTGTGATTCTTTATGAGTATCATTTTGGCTTTGTCGCTGATTATTTATTGAAGAAATTCTTTGTGACCCTGAAAATGTAATTCCTGTTTGGGCAGAGTGTAGTTGGAGAGGTGGGGGGAGGGTTGTGTAGAGCTATGCAGGGAGCTGCTGTGTAAAGAGGAGTCAGTGTGTGTTAGAATGTGTGTCAAAAGCTAACAGTCAGTGTGTGTTAGAGTGTGTGTCAAAAGCTAACAGTCAGTGTGTGTTAGAGTGTGTGTCAAAAGCTAACAGTCAGTGTGTGTTAGAGTGTGTGTCAAAAGCTAACAGTCAGTGTGTGTTAGAGGGAGCTAAGGACACAGGAGGAGTAGCTAGGCAAGAGAGATTTTCAGAAAGAGATTCTGAGACATATGTATGTAAAGAGAGATATATAGCTGTATGTAAACATGTAGCTCTGTGGAAATAGAGAGATTTTTTAAGATGACATAAAAGAAAAAGTTACCATCAGAAAGCATGTATCCTTATTTTTCCCCTCAGGTAGATAAGAATTTTTCCTAAGCCCTCACTGCATTCACAGATTTTTTTGCATACCCTGGTGCTGACTGGAGGGCTCCCCCCACCCAACCTAGTTAGTGACAGTCAGTGTGTAAGAGTTCATAAGTTTTGGTGTGTACTTGTGCAAGACTGTGTTCAGGATTAGATTTAGGGTTAGAGTTAGTGATAGAATTACAGGAGATGGTTTAGAAAGATTTGGGCTTCCTTTAGGCCTTTGGTTATGGCTAGGTTCATGGTTCTGCTCCTGTTAACAGTTATGGTTAGGCCTAGTGCTTGCTTTAGAGATGACACTTGGAGTTAGGTGTAGCAGGAATCTTAAAAGGTCTTATTAATGAAAACAAACCTGAGGCCAGTTATTGGGGTGATTGCTGAAAGATCAGAGAAGCAGAACAAGCCACAGCTATCTCACCTTGCTAGTTCCTCAGGTGATCCTGTTTCCTCAGGCTGGAAGCTTCTGAGTCCTCATCCCAATGGCTCTCAGCTGAACTGTGTAGCTCCAAAGCCTGAATGCTAACCAACCAAATGTTTAACTAACTACATGCTTTTCTCCCTTAGTTCCTGGTCCTCATGCCTTAAATACCTTTCTCTTTCTGCCCCCACTCCCTGGGATTAAAGGTTGGGTTTCTGGGATTAAAGGCATGGGTCACCATGCTTAGCTGTTTTTAAAGTGGCTTTGAACTCAGAGATCTGGCTAGCTCTGCCTCCCAAGTGCTGGGATTAAAGGTGTGTACCACCACCACCCAACTTCTGCTATAGCTTGCTCTTCCAATTTTTTAGCCACCATTTTTGGCTTTGCTCTAGTGGCTGTCTGTTCTCTGACCCGAGATTTGTTTATTTCGGGGAACACACAATATTTCAGGGAACACAATACCCACCACAGTTAGGGCTTGGGTTAGAGTTAGGAATAGTGTTAGGTAGAGCATTAGGGCTAGTCAGGCTTAATGCTGTGTTTAGGCCGAAGGTTGTTTAGGGATAGGGTTAGGTTTACTGTTAGGGTTTGGGCTAGAATTAGGGCTATGGTTAAGATCATTAGGTTAGGGATAGGTTAGGGTCAGAGTTATTAAGCGAGTGTGTGACACTGTGAGCTTGTGTAAGACTGTGTGTATAAGCATGAGGGTGGGTGAGTGCAATAGTATGTTCGAGTATCTTGTTGTGTGTAGTTGTGTGAAAAGTTGGTGTGTGCACACACACACACAAAAATAAGTATGAATGTGTGACTATGGGTGAGAGAAGAAAAGTATGTAAGAGTGTGTGAGTTCACATGAGTATCAATGGCAGAATGTATATTGAGTGTATGTTTTGTGTGTGCAAGTATGTTGCATCATGACCAATTTACATTTTGTTGCTGTGATAGACATCATAAGCAAAAGCAGCTTGGGAAGGAAATGTTTATTTTAGCTTACAGGTTAATCCACCAGTGAAGGAAGCCAAGGCAGGAACACAAAGCAGGACCTAAAGCAGAAACTGTGGAGTAAAGCTGCTTATTGACTTGCTTCCTCTGGCTTGCATCTTCTTTTGTGCTCAGCTACCTTTCTTATATAGACCATGCTCATGTGCTTAAGAATAGCACCACCCACAGTGGGTGGGTTCCTCCTTCATTAATAGTAATTAAGAAAACGCGGATCTCGCGCTGTAGACCAGGCAAGTCTAGAACTCACAAAGATTCACCTGCCTCTGCCTCTGGAGTGCTGGGATTAAAGGCGTGCACCACCACCACCCAGCTGTACTTGCTATTTTTTAAAGTCTTTTAATTCAAAGTAGTCAATGGGCCAGAGCAGTGTATTTTGGAATGGCATATTAACTCCTTCAGTCTAAAACAGGTGACTTAGCTGGGCAGTGGTGGCTCACGCCTTTAATCTCAGCACTCGGGACACAGAGCCAGGCAGATTTTTGTGAGTTCAAGACCAGCCTGGTCTACAGAGCAAGTTCCAGGAAAGGCACAAAGCTACACAGAGAAACCTTGTCTCCAAAGACCAAACAAACAAACAAAACAGGTGGCTTACAAAAGAGGAAGCAATAATAGTTAATAAATATTTAAAAACTGGTAAAAAAAAAAAAAAAAAAGAAAAGAAAAGAAAAGAAAATGCCCCACAGATATGACCACAGACAAAACTGAAAGAGACAGTTCCTCAACTGGGATTTCTTCTCAGTTAAGCTTCCATTAAGCTGGTAAAAACTTACTAGCACAGAGAGTCTAAGTATGTACAAGGATACATGAAGAATGTGTAAAGGTATGAATGTGTGATTATGTGCATGTATGACAATGTTCACCTCTTTAGTCATTTCTCTGTGAAGTGACTAAAGACACACACCACTCTATTACACTTCCAAGAACATACCCAGAGAAACACAATCCTACACCCAAACCCATGTATACCAAATCATACTCATATGGGCACAAACAAAACAGTATGTTCATTTAAGTATGAAGTTATGTGAGCACTCAACACTGTGAGAATATATAATTGCACGCAAAATGGGAGTAATTATGAGTACATGACAGTGTAAATGTATGTGAAGATTGTAGAGCACTACAGTGTGTATTTCTGAGGGTGAAAGAATGTGGGGAAAATGTGCCTTAGTTAAGGTTTCTATTCTTGTGATAAAACACCATGACCAAAATCAACTTAGGGAAGAAAGGATTTATTTTATCTTGTAGGGTGTGATCCACCATCTGGGGAAGTCAGCTCATGAACTTGAGGCAGGAACACAGAGGTAGTAACTGAGTCATACATAGGTCATGGAGAAGTGCTGCTTACTGGCTTGTTTCCCATGGCTTGCTCAGCTCGTTCTCTTATACCCTCCAGGACCACCTGCCCAGGTGTAGCACCACCCATAGTCAGCTGGGCACTCTGACGTCAATCAATCAAGCAAAAAGAAAATGCACCGCAGGCTTGCCCAAAAGTCAATCTGATTGGGGACATTTTTGAGTTGAGATTCCCTCTTCCCAAATGATTCTATTATATGTCATGTTGACAAAACATTAGCCAACACAATATACAAATGTGTGTGTGTGTGTGTGTGTGTGTGTGTGTGTGTGTGTGTGTGTGTGTGATTATGAGTGAGTATGATAATGTGCATGAGGGAGTACGTAAATGTTTGAGTGTCTAGGTGTGTCTAGGTGTACAAGAGCCCTCAGTTCCCCTCCCTCAATTTGTATAATCTAGCTGTACTGGGTGGTTTTATGTGTCAACTTGACACAAGCTAGAGTCATCAGAAGAAGGAGCCTCAGTTAAGGAAATGCCTTGATGAGATGCAGCTGTAAGGCATTTTTCATTTAGTGATCAGTGGGGTAGGGCCCAGTCTATGGTGGGCCTGGGCTGCTAGTCCTGGGTTCTACAAGGTGGGCTGAGCAAGCCATGGGAAGCAAATAAGTAAGCAGCAATCCTCCATGGCTTCTGCATCAGCTCCTGCCTCTGGGATCCTGACCTGTTTTGAGTTCCTATCCTGACTTCCTTCAGTGATGAACAGCAATGCTGAAGCGTAAGCAAATATACCCTTTTCTCCCAAATTTGCTTCTTGGTCATGGTGTTTCCTTGCAGCATTAGGAACCTTAACTAATTAGCCCTCTGGCATTTCTGGTGTTGAGGTCAAGCATGCTTAGGGCAGAATTGTATGCAAATGGCCAGGTGGAGTGACTCATGTGAGGGTCCAATGACCCGACCTTGACCTTGCTTTATGAAGCAATACCGGCTATCCATGGGCCTGAGGGGATACTCTTACAAAGAGGCACAGCCGATCTCAAAAAGAGAACCGCTGTGGTAGGATAGTGCTGCATAACATCTGGATTTGCCTCCTGTTTGTAATCTTGGGGATTTTGAGCCATAGGAGCGGGATACTGGAGCCACTACCTCCACCCACACAAGCCCATCAACACCCTGAGAAACTAAAGAGGCAGGTCCTACAGGTACAGCAAAGCCACAGCTCTGCAAAAACCTGAGGAAATGCTCTGGAATCCTGCAAGCAAACACCTGGATGTTCCACCCTGGGAAGCAGGTACCAGACTAGATGCACATACATCCTGTAATGTCTGTTCCTAGAGCCAAACACAGTCCCCACAACCAACACTGGCTCTTCCCAGTCACCAGCAGCTTCCTGTCACCATGATTCTCACTGGTGACAGATGCCCCATTGAACGTGTAAAGCCAGGTCTATAGCATGGAAGGCCAGGACTGCAAATCCAGCCCAGGCTTTAGTCCTGAGGTCTGGTCCCTGGTGACCGGCCAAGGTCCACGAAGTATAGGTGGTGTGAAGCAATGAAGAGCAGCAGATCCAGGGAAGCTGTGTCTAGTTCAGGGAAGAAAGGAGACAGGCTGAATACTGAACAGATGCCCTAAACCCTCCCCTTCCCAGTAACGGACAACTTTTTCTAAGACTGGAGACTATTCATGCCAGATATAATTTTTTTATTGAAAATATTTTTTCATCCCCTATAATCTGATCCTGGTTTCCCCTCCCTCATCTCCTCCCTGGATCCTCTCCACTTCTCCACCTATTCAACCCAAGGCCTACTTCCTCTCTCACTAGCAAACAGACACACTGAAAAAACAAAAACAACAAAATGAAACAAAACAGAGAAAAAGCGAAGATACTGCACAAGATACACACACACACACACACACACACACACACACACATACACACACACACACACACACACACTATATATATGCAAAAGACCAGTAAGGTTTAAAATATATATCCAAACAGAGCTTTATAAGACAAAATACCTCCCAGAGTGCCACTGCACAAATCTTAAACGCCCCTCCTCGTCCCATTCCCTTTGCATGGGCCTCCTGGACTGGCCCCTCAGGGCACTCTGCACAGAGGCAGTGACACCTGTCTCATGGTGGCCGGTCAGGCATTTTCCATTCTCATCACACAGGCCAAGCTGACTTGCTGAGTTCATCTCTGAGTTCATCTCTGAGCATCTCTGGTCACTCTGTGGGTCCACCTATCTTCAGAAATAGTCGCCATTGTCCAGCCACATTAAGCGGAAAAGCCTTATCGAGCTGTGCGTCATCAAGCCACGCCCCCTGCCTAGTGGGGGAAAAGCGCCTCCACCAACAGGGAAAGGAGCATGCGCAAAGCAAAAGACGACTGGCGCATAGAGACAATATCGGTGGGCCACAAAAGCGCGTGCGCAGTGATGGCGTCAGCGCCCTTTTACTCCTAAATATATGCATTCCAGGGGGGAAGGAGTGTGTGTACGGCATAAAAGTAAAAGCTGTTTAGGGACCCAGGGCGGAATAATTACGTGCAATCATGAATACCCGTCATCTAACAGGCATTTACCAAGTACCCAGAATAAGCCGGACATGGTTCGGGTTGTTGCTACCTAAGCGAGTGGTCTATCAGGGGTCTGGTCTCCATACAGCGGACAGCTTTCCATCCCACTATCCCCGTGCCTAACACACTGTGCACACTGGGAGCTCAGCACAAGTCAAGCAATCAACTATGTAAAGATTCCTCCCGACCCCCGCCCTCCTCGCTGGAGCTGCCTGGCTGGGACCTGCGGGGACCCTGCATGGAAACGAGCGGCCAGTAGGAGGCGCTGTGGAACCTCTTGGCGGCTTGGGCCAACGCTCCCCTTTCCCGCACGAATGGCGGCAGCCGGTTGTGGGGCTGGGCTCGGGACATCCACAGGACTGGAGGCGGCGACACTGCAGAAGCTGGCGCTTCGGCGGAAGAAGGTGCTGGGAACTGAGGAGATGGAGCTGTACGAGCTTGCACAGGCTGCCGGTGCCACCATCGACCCCGATGTGTTCAAGTGAGAAGGCGAGGGTCGTACTCCCCGCAGATAAGCCTGTTCAGGACCCCTCTGGCCCCCAGTACGCTACGCTGAAAACTCCCTTGTCTCTGTATTGGTCTTCTGAGTGGTAGCCAGCTGCTCCGGCCCATGGAGCAGGTCCGCTCCGAGGCTTCCCTGTTTCACTAAGCACCGCATTTGTTTTTCCCAGGATCCTGGTGGACTTGCTGAATCTGAACGTGGCTCCCCTGGCCGTCTTCCAGATACTGAAGTCCATGTGTGCTGGTCAGCGGCTAGCGAGCGACCCCCAGGACTCGGTATCCACGTCTCTGTCCACATCAGAGACCCGAGGTTAGAGGTGGGCCCCAGGGTGGCAGGGATGGGGGGAGGGGCGGAGAACCAAGGGCTGGTTTGGCTCAGAATGGCTCAGTCTTTCTGTGGATCTCCCTCCCAGAGTCTGCAGACCAATTAAACTTCCAGGGACCTTAGTTGGCTCCACATTTGGAACTGTTCTGCCGGATCAAGGACTGGTCCAAGCAGGCTAGGGTCCTTCTGTCTGACACCTTCCTACCTCTTCATCATGCCTTCCTTCCACAGGTACTGGAATAAACAAGGCTTTGGTCTCCATGTACCTGACAATCACAGCCTCAGGGAAGTACTCAGAGAACAGGGCAGACAACTCCTTACCTACCCTCCCCAGGCCCAGGTCTAGCTCCCCTTCATCTCAGGCCAGGCCTGAACACCTCCCATCTGGGGATTATTTGGGGTAGAGGACTGGAGCCATCTGACTGCCTTGGGACATAGAATAGAAGTCTGACAGGAAGAGTATCCCAGGCTCAAATGTGAAGGGCTCCCCTGTGCCTGTGGTCATGACTGGGATGGTGTATAAACAGATATGGTAACCAGAGTGTCTAACAGTGGGATCTCAGGTCCTTGCACCTACCCATCTACTTGGTGCATCTGTTCTCTTAGGCTGCTGGAACGCTCTTAACACAACTTGTCCACCCAGGCAAGTGGATGGAGATCCACTGCTGGTTCACTGCTGGAAAGCACAGGAAGACCCTGGAAGGCATCCAAAAGGGGGAAAGTGCCGACCTGGTTTGTTGAAGTGGCCCATGGACACACTCACTGACCCACCCTCTTTCTGCTCAGTATGTGTCTCTCTGGCCTCTATACCTATTATTTGTAGGTTTGGTCTTTTCATAGTGTTCTGGATTTTTTGAGTATTTTGAGCCTGACTGTGTTTTGATTTAACATTTTCTTTGCGTTAGCGTCTTCTGCTTTGTCTTCAAGTCCTGAAATTCTCTTTTCCATGTTTTTTAATCTGTTGAGGAGGCTTACCTCTGAGGTTTTTGCTTGACATCCTGAGGTTTTTTGTTTGTTTGTTTGTTTGTTTCCAGTTTTATTTCAGTTTGGGTTTTCTTTAGGGATTCTGTTTCTTTGTTAAATTTTGCTTTTATGTCATGAATTGTTTTCATTATTTCATTCCACTGTGTCTTCATGTTTTTGTTTTGTTGTTTGTTTGATTATTTTTTGATATTTGAGACAGGGTTTTCCTGTGTAGACTTGGCTGTCCTGGAACTCACTCTGTAGACCAGGCTGGCCTTGAATTCATGGAGATCTGCCTGCCTCTGCATCCTGAGTGCTGGGATTAAAGGCGTGCGCCACCACTGCCCAGATTTTCATGGTATTTATTAAAGCCTTTATTCATATCCTCTTTGGGTCTTTTGAATATATTCTCAATTGCTGTATTTAAATTATTTAAATTCTTGTCTTATGCTGAGTTTCTTTTTCCAGGGCCTAACACAATACGATTGCTGGTTTCTGGAAGAGACATATGTTCTTGGTTGTTCATGTTTGTGTTTTTGAAGTAGGACATAGGCATCTGGAGTTACAATGTTTGAGGTGCTTCTCAGTGTATATATCTGGTCTTGTCTTTATTGGGTGAGTGTTCCATTCTTTGGTTGCTGTTGACCAATCTAGGTTCTAGCCAGGTGTGGCCTATGTGGGGTCTTGAGTCGCAGCTAAATATGATGACTGTATGTCACTGGTAGAGAGTGGTTCTGGATCCCAGACAAGCTTGTTGGTTAAGGGGTCCCTGGCAGAAAGCTATTTTCCAGGTCAATGGGGAGTCACAAAGGAATGGAGATGGGCTGGAAGGAAAGGCTAAGAGGGTGGTAGGAAGAAAAAGGGTGACCTGGTGTTCACCAAGAGGTGGAGTCTGTAGGGGATGGGTCAGGATGGAAGGAGGAGCTCCTGTAAGGCAGGAATGGAGGATAGGAAGGAAGTTGACGGTCCCCTTCCTAAGTCTCAGCCTGGTATGTCAGCTGGTAGAGAGAGGTTCTTCAGGGCTGGGGAGTCACAGAGGACTAGAGGAGCTAGAAAAAAAAAGCCTTCAGGGTTGCCAGGAAGAACTGAGGGGACTCTGGTTAGCATCATAGAGATAGGCCAGAAGGAACTATTCTCTTTTGAGAAAAGATTGACCTTGAACTCTTTATATAGCTGAGGATGACCTTGAACTTGTGACCTCTTGCCTCTGTCTTTTGTCTTTTTTGATAGGATTGCAGTCCTGTGCCACCATGCCTGGTTTATGCCTTGTTGGGAACCAAACCTTAGGCTTTGTACATGCTAGGTATACAACTAGTGAACTTTACCACCAGCTCCCCATCCTCTTTTTAAAATGTTTTTATCATGAGATGGTCTCACTGAGTTACCCAGATTACCCTTGAACTCACAGTGGCACAGGCCTTGACCCTGTGACCCTTCCCCTTAGTCCCCCTATCCAGAAGTAGCTAAGATTACACCCCTCTGCTACCAGGCCTAGCCACAGACTAGTCATAAAGTCCTAGGTCCAAGCCCTCCTCCTACTTCAGCCTCCCAAAGAAATGAGATTATAGGTGTGTATCTCTGTACCCTGCTTTTCAAAAAAATATTTTAAGTCCAAAATCTTTTGAATCTATAGATGCAAACCTCATAGCCATAGAGGATAGAGGATATAGAGGGCCAATTAGACTGGATAATTTGATCTAATAAAATTATATTAGGTTAATTTTTTATTTCCTTTCTTCTCCTCTTCTTCCTCCTCCATCTCCTCTTCTTTCTTTCACTTTTCCTCCTTCTTTTCCTCTTCCTCTTCTTTTTTTCTGGACAGTGTCTTAAGTGGCCCAGGCTGACCTAGAACTATGTATCCCAGGTTGGCCTTCAATTCATAATTCTCCATCTCCCAAATGCTGGGGCTACAGGTGTATGCTTCCACTCCTGTCATATTTTCTGTCTAATTGGCTTTTAGAAAAGTGAAACTGGGCTTGGAGAGACCCTTCGGCAGTTAGGAATACATACTCCTCTTGCAGAGAACCCAAGTTTACTTCTCAGTATCCACATCAAGCAGTGTACTCTACTTGTAAATCTACTTCAAAGGGAAATCTGATGCTTCTGGCATCTGTTAGTTATTATGCAGTGCTGTTTACCATGCAAGAAAATCATGAGGCACAACAAACCCACTATGAGAGTTTATTAGGAGAAGGGGTGGGGGAGAAAAGAATGTGCTTAGGCCTACAGAAAGACTTGTGCAGGAAGAAGGCGGAGGGTACGTGGGATCCACCTTTTATGGGCTCCCCCCTTCCGCATGTGCATATGGGCTTAAATAGCTAGGCCACACATTCACATAGAATACGTGATCACGCTGTGTGCAAATTATGTAGGACCTAAGGCTCTCGGAAATGACTAAGGGTCTTGCCAGCACATGCGGGGTCATGAAATCCTATCAGCATCTACAGGTACTGAACTCACATGTACATACCCACACATACATGCTAAGGAAAAGTTTGGGTGCACGTGAACACACATGCATTTGTAGAGGAGTCACTAGCACACTTGAAAGAACACTTTCCTAAGAAGTGTAGGCTGAGTTAAGAGTACATGTGTGCATGGCCATCCTTGTGTACATCTTCGTCCCTTGGTAGTTTATGCTCTGGAATGAGGCCCACAGGGTAGCAGTACTGGCTGGTGACAGCATAGACCTAGGGTTACTCTGCGTGCTCACACTCTGTAGCCACCAGACCCTGTCCACCATCCTTGAGAACAATTGTGCTCTTCAGGGAAACTGAATTGGCTCCTACCCAGTCAGCTTGCATGCATGGGATGGGAGTGTCAGGGTGGCTGAGCCTTGGTGTGTCTTTGCCTGCAGCACTCCTAGATCAAGCCTGTGCAGTTTTAACCTCTCCTTGTACCACTAATATAAAGAACACTGGCATGCCCTTGTAAAGTCACCTCCCCACACACCAAAAAAAAAAAAGGAATAAGGCCTATTTGGAGGATCCACAGGAAGGGGTAGGAGCAGCAGGGTTCTTTGCAAGCTGGTGGCATTCACAGGGGATAGGAAGTCAGGGCTGCAAAGGCCACTCTAATGTAAATGACAAAGTGGGTCTCAACCACCTTAGCCAACCTCTGGCTCCAGGGACTCTCCACCTCAGGGATGGATGACCATGACCAGCCATTGCATTTGAGGTTCCCTGCTCTCAGGAGTCACAGTGTGCTGAAGAGTTGCCCTGGCTTTCAGGGATGCGGGTGGGCAGAACTGGCCCTTCCTCATCAAGGTGCTGCTTGGCCCAATATTACTTAACTGCACTGTGTTCTTTGGGTGAAGACAACGGCCCTACTAACAAAGCACATGATTTCTGGGTCCTAAAGACCCACTCTCAGACTTCTCTGGCTGGAAATCAGTGTTGGTCTGATTGTTTCCTTTCCCACAGTGTATGTTACTCTTATAAAAGGCCTTGGGTCCTTCTGGGGGAAGAGGGAGAAAGGCTAACAGTAAAACTCTCAGGTATTTTAGCAAAGTCCTTCCTCAGAGGGACCTGGCCTTCCCTTCATTCAAAGAATTCTTGGTCTGCAAACTGTCTCATTTGGAAACTGGTTTAGGGTCTGAGACTCTCGTTTCTTTCATTTGTTATTTTTCTGCTTATACAAATCAAACAAAATGCAGTAGGCTTTATATCTGTTTCATTCCTGGAAACACCATGATTGACTAGCCAGTACCAAAGGTGCATAGAAGTTGCCTATCATAAAAATAACTGTCTGAGTTGTGTGGCTTGAGCTGTTTGTGGAGCCCCTGGCAGTGGGACCAGGAGTTATCCTAGGCACATGAACTGGCCTTTAGAGCCCGTTCCCTGTGATGAGATGCCTTGCTTAGCCTTGAGCAGTGGGGAGGGGCTTATTTCTGCCCCAACTTGGTATTCCAGGTTGTGTTGACTCCCCATGGGAGACCTTACCCCCATGAGGAGTGGATGGGGGAGGGAGGGGGAGAGGTGGGAGAAGGGAGGGAGAGAGGAGCTGTGGTTGGTATATAAAAATGAAAAAATATTTTTAAATAAAAATAGCTGCCTGTGCTGCCCATACAGGTGAGGCCATTGTGAGCATTGCTTTGTTTGTGCCGCCCATTACGATACCCACACTCACCTTGCCTCTGTGGGATCAGTGCCATTTATCGCCTGCTTTACCTGCAGCAGGACCCATTGAAAACCATCACATTCATTAGCCAAGCAACCCTAAAGTCTGGTTAGGTTTGCTAACCAAGAAAAAGAGCAAGAGCAAAGCTCGTTAAATGTGCTGATGCCCCTGTCATGATTTTGTGTTGTAGCATCACTGAAGGGTGTGTCTTCTGTGTCTTCCCATTGTGAAGAATTTGGTTTACATGTGTACCCACTCCAACACTGCAATTTCTCTGAGCCTTAAAGTCCCTTCACACTTAGCCAAGGAATCCTTTTAGCCAAGGCTCCTTTTCAGTGGACCATCTTTTAACAGATGCCAGCCAACCAACCAAAGAGACTTGGGTACCTTTCTTAAACTGTGGGAGTTTCCATGTTAAACCTAGATTCTCTACTCAGTGGGCCTATTGTTATTTATTTGTTGGCATGTGAGAGAACATGAGGTACAACGGAACCCACTATAAGAGTTTTTATTAGAAAAGAGAAAGTATAGTTGTGAGTAGATCTACCAGAGGGGAAACGTGCACAGAGAGAGGGGAAGTGGGTGGAGTCTGCTTTTATAGGTCACCTCGTGCATGTGCTTTTGGGCTTCATAGCTATGCTATGCATGTGACCACACTGTGGACAGATTACGTAGGATGTGCGGTCCTGGAATGACCAAGCATTTTGCCTGACTACTGACAGCGCATGCATGGTCATGTGACTCCAGAAGTGGCTAGGAATAATAACATTCCACCGTTTTTTTGTTATTATAAAAAGTAAGGGATTAGGGGTGGTGGGTGAACAGGAATGGGGACGCCAGGTCTCTTGAAATTGCTTCTAGCTGACCTGGTGAGCATTGATTAAATTTTGAGGGATGGGGAGGAGGCTTTTTCTGAGGTAGCCAGTCCTCCTGAGGTAGTTGGTTGTTTCTGATGCTGTTTTGAGCCCTGTGGAATCGTTCAGTGCCATTTGAATCTGACAGCATGAACCCAACAAGGTGCTGGCGAGGCAGAAGATGAAGTTTAGAAATCTTTTTTTCTCAGATCCTGGTACTTTGGGGGAAAGGGGAGATGAGATAGGGGTTCCCCAAGGAGTCCCAGGATGAGGGACGGGGTGCTGGAACCAGAAAAGTTTGAATGATACTTATCTGAAGTGGATCTGACATGTCCGGGTGGGTCCAAGCCGACTCCCCGAAGCTTAGAAGAATTTTTTAAGTTTACAAAGGAGACAAATTTTAGACATATTAAGAAGCAACCAAAGCAAATTTAAAATCCTGAGCTGGTAGCTATGATATTATAGTATTTAGTACTCTGCTATGAGAATTTTATTGGTTAATGTTAAAGTTATAGAGTCATATAGTGAGAGAGGAAGACAGAGAGAGAGAGAGAGAGAGAGAGAGAGAGAGAGAGAGAGAGAGAGATCTGGAACATGCTTTCTTTTTTCTGTTATTATCAATTAGTCTTCAGGTCTTCACCTGAGACAAACCTTAAGGCACCTGTTTCCTTTCATTATCTTGGTATTACTTCAGCATCCAGGAGAGACAGGTGATTGATTTCTGAGGGCATTTAATAGTAATAAACTGTTACATTGAAGTCTGTTTTTGCAGAGTCCAGACTCTTTGAGTCTAGGGTAAATATCTCTGAGCATTACTGTTTCTTACCACCATATCTGATGGTCCTTACACCTCCAGCTCTATGACTGACAGTGCTCCTGTAACACTCGGCTGAGTAATTAATTGGAAATTTGAATATGTTATTATGAACAGAAAGGGAAACTGATGAAGCAGAATGTGGTTGATAGAGACAGGAGAATGTGGAGGGAGAATCAGGAAGAAAATCTCATGGAATTGAGTATGGGTTGTGGGATGAAACCTTGTTCTTCTGGAATTGGAGACAGGCACTGAATAACTCCCATAGCTTTGGGGATATGGGAGGGTTTAGCATGGCCATTATTTGATATGGATCCTCCCTTTGCTGTAAGGAGCCCACGTTCTTTCCAGATAGGAGCATGGGACAGGAGGATATGAAAAGCATATTTGGAGTCTGTGTAAATATTTAGGGATTGTCCCTGTGCCAATTGGAAGGCACAGGTGAGAACTATCAGCTCAGCCTGTTGGTTAGTGGTGTGGGCAGGGAACGCCTGTGCTTCTACCACCCCAGTGTCTGACACTATGGCATAGCCTGCTTTATGGGTCCCCTCATATGAAAAGGAGCTGCATCTGGTGCCAGATATAAGTGGCCTGAGGCAATGTGCCCTCCTGTTTGTGTGAAGGATGGGGCAATATTTCCTCTAGGGTTTCAGTGCAGGAATGAGATGGGGAGTGGTCAGCATTAGGTTGAGGGAGGAGACTTGAAATATTAAGGGGTGGGCAAGTCTGGAAAGAAAGTGGCATCTTCCAGTAATGACACTTGGAGAGAAAGAACTCAGGAAGGAGGTAAAGTTTGTAAGCCTTTATAAGTTAAGAGATGGGACAGGTTGTGGTGGGAGAAGATAGTGGTGAGTGACCCAAAGGTTAGCTTCTTTGATTCACAAATAAGGAGCTCTGCAGCTGCTAAAGTACATGTGCAAGGTGCTCAGCCCTGACTGGTAAGGTCTGGTTTTTTGACAGGTATGCTACAGGTGCAAAGGAGAGTCCCAGCTGGTGCCCTAGGATTCCAAGGGCAAATCCCTTTCTGTTACAAAGTGAGAGAAGGGACGAGTTAGGTCTGGAAGATGAAGTGCTGGGGCCTGGAGGAGAGCCTGTTGGAGCTTCTGGAAGGGTCTAGTAATGGGGTGAAGGAGGGGTTCATGCAGGGAGCCAAGAGCAGCCTCATATAAGGGGTGAGCAAGGAGAGAAAAAGATGGACTATTCCTAGGAAAGACGGAATCTCCCCTTTAGTAGAGGAGACTGCAAGAGACTGGATTAGATGCTTTCTATTTAAAGCAATAAATAGCCTTGTGGGTCGGGGTAATGGTTAGACCCAAATAGGTGATTTGAGGAATGGACAGCTGGACCTTGGAAGGTGAGACTCTATAACCACAGCTGGACAAGAAATTTAGGAGAGCAGAGGTTTAGTTGGCTAACTTGTAATGACGGGCTGCACAGTAGAATGTCATCTACATACTGTAGAGAGTTTAGAGCCAGGGAGGGACAAAGAGAGCAAGTCAGAGGCCAGGGCCTGATCAAATAGGTGTGGGCTATTTCTGAATCCCTGTGGCAGGACAGTCCAGGTCAGCTGCATAGACAGGTGAGTGTCAGGGTCAGTCCAGATAAAAGTGAAGATATTATGAGACTGAGGGCTGAGAGGAATAGAGAAGAAAGGGTCTTTGAGATCTAGAACTGAGAAATGGGAGTTCCTGAAGGGATAGTGGAAAGAAGTGTGTAAGGATTGGGGACCACAGGATAGATGGGAACCACTGCAAAATTAATGAGCTGGAGGTCTTTAACCAGGCGGTAGGTTCCATTAGACTTCTTAACTGCAAGTATAGGGGTGTTAAAAGAGAAGAGGTTAGGCGAAGTAGCTTTTTTCTTAGAAGGTCAGAGATGATAGTTTTAAGTCCCCTAAGGCTCTTGAGTGAGAGAAGGTACTGAGCTTGGGTGATGTACCAGGTAGGGTCTTGTAACTGGATAACAATGGGAAAATGGTGTTTAGCAACAGGGTTTTGGGTATCCCAGACTTGAGGGTCCTCCTGAGAGACTGGTAAGGGAAATTACATGTTAGAGCTAGTGGGCTGGGTGGCTAGGAAGAGGAGGAGAGGAGCTGCTGGTGAGTCTGGGGTCAGGCGAATGGGGGGAACAAACAAAATAGAAGCTCCTACCTTAGCTAAAAATCTCTTCCCATAGGGGCACAGGGCAAGTTGGTATGACCAGGAATGTGTGGGTAAGAGGGATACCACTGAAAATGCAATTAAGTGGTGGGGTCTGATGGGGTAGGTAAGGCTGTCCCCCTACCCCAATGCCCCGGCCAGCAGGGTTTCAACGGGGGCGACCCACCTGTGGGAGCAAATGAAAGGAACGGGCACAAGAGACGACAGCAAGACAGGATTCTGATCAAGCTGCAGATTTTACTTTACTCAGCAAGGCTTATAAAGCACAGGAGGGGAGGGGGCAGGAAGGAGGGAAGGGGAAAGGGGCGTGTAGAACATGGAAGGGGTGTAAGACGTGGGGGACGTGCAGATCGTGCAACTGCAGGATGTTGGCTAAGGTCACTGGCCAGGGCCCATTTGTTCTGTTGCTAGGCTACCTGACCATGGAATGCTCTTTACGTTTGGTTGTCATGGCACCTGACTGTGGGATGTTCTCTTATCTTTGGGGGCCTCTGGTTAGTAAAGGGGTGTTACTGCTCTGGGAAAGGGCAGTGGGCGTATGACTTGTTCTCTGGTCTAGCTAGTACTTTTCCATGGTTCATGTTTGGTTCCTGACATCTTGGTCCCTGACACCCCAACAATAGGGAGACAAGAAGGAGAGGTGGGTCTCCAAAACTCCCTCAGGATAGAGTAAGTGGCCCCAGTGTCCTCGAGAAAGGAAATGGATTGAAAGGCAAGAGTTCATTAGTAGGATCTAGAGTAGTAGTGAGAGATTCCTCTGGTTCAGGTTACATAGCTAGGAGCATAAGGTAACTCTTTCCATTTGCCCATTTGCTGATGAAAGTTAGATAACTCCCATAAAATATTGGGGTCCAAGGAGCATTAGGCCATTCTTTATTGTTATCTAAGGGATATTAAGGCCATTTTTTTAGTGCAGAAGTATACTTAGAAGTCTGTAAGTAGGGCACTAAGCTAAGAGATTTGAGGGTTTCTAAAAGGCATCCTAGAGGAGATGTGGGGCTTATGAAATTGGAGGCCTTGTTTTCCATGACTGCAACAGAGAGAAAAATAAAATAAAAAATAAACGAGATTCAATAACTATAATATCTCAGGCATCCCAGAGATCAAGCAAGGATCAATTAATGGCACAAGTTGCTCAGTGTTCCATCAAGTAAAGAGCGAGGGCCAGGACAGGAGCCCAAAGGATGAGGGTCCAAAAGATGAGAAATGAGGCCTCAGACAGCAGTCGTGGGGAATGGCCAGTGGTGATATCAGTGATGGTGGCTGACGGTAGCCAATAAAGACCATGCATGGAGGTACTCTCACTCCCAAGGACACCAGAAGGATGCTGGGTGATCAATGGTCATTCCCATGGGTCCAGGGAAGTGCTTTAGCTGACCGATAAAGGGAAAACTCACCAATCAGAGTAACCGGTGTTGTGTGAAGCAATTCCTTGGCCAGGCAAATGGACAGTGGGCAGTTGCGGATGAACCAACCTTGGTTCAGGATCCTGATGCAGGGCACCAGGAGGGCCTGTTTGGTCACGGAACCAATGTTATTTTTTTGTAGAAGTTGTTTACTGGGTGAGAGAGAACACGAGGTACAACAGAACCCACTTTAAGAGTTTTTATTAGGGAAGGGAAAGTATAGTTGTGGACCTACCAGAGGAGAAACGTGCAAAGAGAGAGGGGGAGCAGGTGGAGTCTGCTTCTATAGGTCACCTCAAGCTTACAAATGTGGGTTTACATAGCTATGCAATATAGTGATATTTTATTTGTATTGAAATGTGATTTTATTTGTATGTCAATAAAGTTGCCTTGAGGTCAGAGCAAGCCAGAGCAGAAGCCGAGCAGTAGTGGGGCACGCCCTTAATCCCAGCCCTTGGGAGGCAGAGCTAGGCGGATCTCTGTGTGTTCAAGGACACAGCCAGCATAGCAGACACACGCCTTTAATTTCAATACCAACCATAGAAGACCTGGAGGTCTGTACAAACAGGCAGTGACGAGGAGGTCATGTGGCTGGGTTACAACCAATGAGGGAGGAGAACAAAAAGTCTTTAAATAGACAGGACGCACAGAAGTAGGTCTCTTGCGGAGAGGAGGAACCGCAGAAGCAGTGAAGGGTAAGGTTTTCTGCTTTGGCTCTGACCTCGTGGTTTTTAACTCTGCAACTGGCTCTGTGTTTCTTATTTAACAAACAGGATACATCTACAATGCAAGGCATGTGCATGATTACATGACCATATTCTAGGAAGATAATGTGACTACACTGTGTCCTGGAGTGACTAAGCATTTTGCCTGATTGCTGACAGCACATGAATGGTCATACAACTCTAGAAGTGGCTGGGAATAATAACATCCATGTAATAAACTCAGCAGGATTGAGGTTTTTTTTTTTCTTTATTATTATGTGTTTTAAATTTTATACATCAGCCATGGGTTCCCCTGTCCTCCCCACACCCGGGCTCAACCCCACCCTCCCTGCAGCCCCTCCCCTCCATTCCCATGTCCTCCAGGATCAAGGCACCCCTGGGGATTCATTTAAACCTGGTGGATTCAGTACAGGCAGGTCCTGTCACCTCCTTCCAGACTGAGCAAAGTGTCCCTGTGTAAGCCCAAGGTTTCAAACAGCCAGCTCATGCACTAAGGATAGATCCTGGTCCCACAGACTGGGTGCCTCCCAAGCAGATCAAGCTATTCAATTGTCTCACTTATCCAGAGGGCCTGATCCAGCTGGGGGCTCCACAGCCTTTGGCTCATAATTCATGTGCTTCCATTCGTTTGGCTATTTGTCCCTGTGCTTTTTGCAATCTTGGATTCAACAATTCACGCCCTTGCAGTCCCTCCTCTTTCTTGATAGTTGGACACCTGGAGCTCCACCTGGGGCCTAGCTGAGGATCTCTGCATCCACTTCCATCAGTTATTAGATGAGAGTTCCAAGACGACTGCTAGGGTGTTTAGTCATCTGATCACCAGACTAGGTCAGATCAGGCATTCCCTCGACCATTGCCAGCAGTCTACAGAGCATATATCATTGTGGATTTCTGGGGACCTCTCCAGCACTCTGCCTATTCCTGGTCTCATGTGGTCATCATTTATCATGGTCTGTTATTCTTCGTTCTCCCTTTCTGTTCTTCATCCAGCTGGGATCTCCTGCTACCCTAAGCTTTCTTTCCCTCAAATCTTGCCCTTCATTATTCCCACTGTTGTCCAGGTTGTTCATGTAGATCTCATCCATTTCTCTGTCATTGGGTGATCCCTGTGACTTTCCTAGGGTCCCGTTTTCTAGGTAGCCTCCCTGGAGTTGTGTAGCAGTCTACTCATCTTTGTTTTACATCTAGTATCCTCCTATGAGTGAGTACATACTGTGTTTGTGCTTCTGAGTCTGGGTTACCTCACTCAGGATGATTTTTTCTAGATCCATCTATTTGCCTGCAAACCTCATGATGTCATTGTTTTTCTCTGCTGAGTAGTACTCCATTGTGTATATGTACCATATTTTCTTTATCCATTCTTCAGTTGAAGGGCATCTAGGTTGTTTCCAGGTTCTGGCTATTACAAACAAAGCTGATACGAACATAGCTGAGCAAATGCCCTTGTGGTATGATTGAGCATACCTTGGGTATATGCCCAAGAGTGCTATAGCTGGGTCTTGGGGGAGATGGATTCCCAATTTTCTAAGGAAGCACCATATTGATTTCCAAAGTGGCTGTACAAGCTTGCATTCCCACCAGCAGTGGAGGAGAGTTCCCCTTGCTCCACATCCTCTCCAGCATAAGCTGTCTTCTGTGCTTTTGATCTTAGCCATTCTGACAGGTGTAAGGTGGTATCAGAGTCGTTTTGATTTGCATTTCCCAGATAATTAGGGATGTTGAGCAATTCTTTAAATGTCTTTCAGCCATTTGAACTTCCTCTGTGAAGAATTCTCTGTTTAGTTCTATAGTCCATTTCTTAATTGGACTGTTGGGCATGTTGATGTCTAATTTCTTGAGTTCTTTATATATTCTGGATATCAGCCTTCTGTCAGATGTGGGGTTGGTGAAGACCTTTTCCCATTCTGTAGGCTGTTGCTTTGTCTTGTTAACTGTGTCCTTTGCTCTACAAGAGCCTCTCAGTTTCAGCAGGTCCCATTGAGTGATTGTTTCTCTCAGTGTCTGTGCTACTGGTGTTGTATTTAGAAAGTGATCTCCAGTGCCAATGCATTCAAGAGTACTTCCTACTTTCTCTACTATCAGGTTCAGAGTAACTGGATTTATGTTGAGGTCTTTGATCCACTTGGATTTAAGTTTTGTGCACGGTGACAGATATGGATCTATTTGCAGCCTTCTACACATTGACATCCAGTTATGCCAGCACCATTTGTTGAAGATGCTTTCTTTTTTCCGTTGTACATTTTTGGCTTCTTTGTCAAAAATTATATATTCATAGGTGTGTGGGTTAATGTCAGGGTCTTCAACTCAATTCCATTGGTCCACATGTTGGTTTTTATGCCAGTACCAAGCTGTTTTTTATTACAGTAGCTCTATAGTAGAGCTTGAGGTCGGGGATTGTGATGCCTCCAGAGGTTGTTTTATTGTACAGGATTCTTTTGGCTATCCTGGGTTTTTTGTTTTTCCATATGAAGTTGACTATTATTCTTTCCAGATCTGTGAGGAATTGTGTTGGTAATTTGATGGGAATTGCATTGAATCTGTAGATTGCTTTTGGTAAGATCTCCATTTTTCCTATGTTAATCCTGCCTATCCAAGAGCTTGGGAGATCTTTCCATTTTCTGACATCTTCTTCAATTTCTTTTTTCAGGGACTTAAAGTTCTTGTCATATAGGTCCTTCACATGCTTAGTTAGCATAACCCCAAGGTATTTTATATCATTTGTGCCTATTGTAAATGGTGATGTATCTCTGATTTCCTTCTCAGCCTGTTTGTCTACTGTATATAGGAGGGCTACTGATTTTTTTGAGTTGATCTTGTATTTTGCAATGATTCAGAAGGTTTTTATTAGCTGTATCAGTTCCTTGGTTGAATTTTTGGGGTCACCCATGTATACTAACATGTCATCTGCAAATAGGGAGAGCTTGACTTCTTCTTTTCCAATTTATATCCCTTTAATCTCTTTATGTTGTCTTATAGCTCTGGCTAGAACTTCAAGTACTATATTGAAAAAGTATGGGGAGAGGGGACAGCCTTGCCTTGTTCCTGATTTTAGTGGAATTGCTTTGAGTTTCTCTCCCTTTAATTTGATGTTGGCTGTTGGCTTGCTGTAGATTGCCTTTATTGTGTTTAGGTATGTTCCCTGTATTCCTGATTGCTCTAAGACCTTTATCATGAAGGGGTGTTGGATTTTGTCAAATGCCTTTTCTGCATCTAGTGAGATGATCATGTGGTTTTTTTCTTTGAGTTTGTTTATATGGTGTATTACATTGACGGACTTTCGTATGTTGAACCACCCTTGCATCCCTGGGATGAAGCCTACTTGATCATGGTGGATAATTGTTTTGATGTGTTCTTGGAGTCTGTTTGCCAGAATTTTATTGAGTATTTTTGGATCAGTGTTCATGAGGGAGATCGGTTTGTAGTTCTCTTTCTTTGTTGCATCTTTGTTTGTTTAAGGAATCAGGGTAATTGTAGCCTCATAGAAGGAGTTTGGTAATGTACCTTCTGCTTCTATTGTGTGGAACAATTTAAAGAGTATTGGTATTAAGTCTTCTTTGAAGATCTGGTAGAATTCTGCAGTGAAACCATCTGGTCCAGGGCTTTTTTTGGTTGGGAGACTTTTAATGACTGATTCTATTTCCTTAGGGGTTATTGGACTATTTAAATGGTTTATCTGGTCTTGATTTAACTTAGGTATGTGGTACCTATCCAGAAAATTATCCATTTCTTTTAGATTTTCCAGTTTTGTGGAGTAGAGGTTTTTGAAGTATGACCTGATGATTCTCTGGATTTCCTCATTGTCTGATGTTATGTCCCCCTTTTCATTTCTGATTTTGTTAATTTGGATGTTCTCTCTCTGTCTTTTGGTTAGTTTGCATAAGGGCCTGTCTATCTTGTTGCTCTTCTCAGAGAACCAACTCTTTGTTTCATTAATCCTTTGTATTCTCTTTATTTCTATTTTATTGATTTCAGCTCTCAATTTGATAATTTCCTGGCATCTGTTCCTCCTGGGAGACTTTGCTTCTTCCTGTTCAAGGGCTTTCAGGTGTGCTGTCAAGTCACTAGCATGAGATTTCTCCAACTTCTTTATGTGGGCATTCAGTGCTATGAATTTCCCTCTTAGCACTGCTTTCATAGTGTCCCATAAGTTTGGGTATGTGTTGTATTCATTTTCAATGATCTCTAGGAAGTCTTTAATTTCTTTCTTTATTTCTTCCTTAACCCATTGGTGATTCAGTTTAGTATTATTCAGTTTCCATGAGATTGTAGGATTTCTGTAGTTTTTTCTGTTGTTGAAATCTAACTTTAAACCATGGTGGTCTGATAGAACACAGGAGGTTATTCCAGTTGTTTTGTATCTGTTGAGATTTGCTTTGTGGCCAAGTATGTGATCGATTTTAGAGAAGGTTCCATGGGGTGCTGAGAAGAAGGTGTATTCTTTTTTGTTTGGGTGGAATGTTCTGTATATATCGATTAAGTCCATTTGAGCCATAACATCAGTTAAGTCCATTATGTCTCTGTTAAGTTTCAATTTGGCCAATCTGTCCAGAGGTGAAAGTGGGGTGTTGAAGTCTCCCACTATTAATGTGTGTGGTTTTATATGTGATTTAAGCTTTAGTAATGTTTCTTTTACATATGTGTGTGCCCTTGTGTTTGGGGCATATATGTTCAGAATTGAGACTTCATCTTGGTGGATCTTTCCTGCGATGAGTATGTAATGTCCTTCATCATCTCTTTTGATTGATTTTAGTTTGAAGTTTATTTGCTGGATATTAGGATGGCTACACCAGCTTGCTTCTTAAGACCATTTGATTGGAAAGTCTTTTCCCAGCCTTTTATTCTTAGGAGGTTTCTGTCTTTGAATTTGAGGTGTGTTTCTTGTATGCAGCAGAAAGATAGGTCCTGTTTTCATATCCATTCTGTTAGTCTGTGTCTTTTTATAGGTGAATTAAGTCCATTGATATTAAGGGATATTAATGACCAGTGATTGTTCATTCCTGTTGTTATTTTTATTTTTTGGTGGTAGTGTGTGTGTACTTCTCTTCTTTGGGGTTTACTGCTGTGGTGTTATCTATTGCCTGTGTTTTCATGGGTGTATCTGCCTTCCTTAGGTTGGAATTTTCCTTCTAGTGCTTTCTGTAGGGCTGGGTTTGTGGATAAGTATTGTTTAAATCTGGTTTTGTCTTGGAAGGTCTTGTTCACTCCATCTATGCTGATTGAAAGTTTTGCTGGGTATATTAGTCTAGGCTGGCATCCATGGTCTCTTAGTGTCTGCATTATATCTGTCCAGGTCTTTTTGGCTTTCAAAGTCTCCATTGAGAAATCGGGTGTTATTCTGATGGGTTTTCCTTTATAAGTCACTTGGCCTTTTTCCTTTGCTGCCCTTAATATTCTTTCTTTATTCTGTATGTTGAGTTGTTTAATTGTTATGTGGCGAGGGGACTTTTTTTTTTGGGGGGGGGGTCTAGTCTGTTTGGTGTTCTATAGGCTTCTTGTATCTTCATTGGCATTTCCTTCTTTAAGTTGGGAAAGTTTTCTTCTATGATCTTGTTAAATAAATTTTCTGTGCCTTTGAGTTGGTATTCTTCTCCTTCCTCTACCCCTATTATTCATAGGTTTGGTCTTTTCATGGTTACCCAAATTCCTTGGACATTTTGGGTCATGACTTTGTTGGTTTTAGTGTTTTCTTTGACTGATGAATCTATTTCTTCTACTGTGTCTTCAACACCAGAGATCCTCTCTTCCATCTCTTGCATTTTGTTGGTTATACTTGCATTTGAAGTTCCTGTTTGTTTACTCAGATTTTCTATTTCCAACATTCCTTCTGCTAGTGTCTTCTTCATTTTTTCAGATCTTGGATTGTCTCCCTTGCTTTTCCATGATTTTCATTCAAGGATTTATTGTTTTCTTCTGCTTTAATTGTCCTTTCCTCTAGTTTTTTATAACGTTCTTCCCATTTTTTGTTTGTCTGTTCCTCTACTTTATTTTTGATTTCTTCTATATAAGGCTCTAGCCTCTTCATGATGTTACTTATAAGGTTGTTTCCTCCTTCTTCTTCCATTCCATGATGTTCATGTCTAGCTGTTGGAGAAGGGCTAGGTTCTGATGATGCTGTATTGCTCTTTATTTTGTTGTATGTACTTCTGCCTTGACATCTGCCCATCTCCTCTTGGGTTTGTTCTTGTTCTTATCAGTGTACTTGGTCCAGAGAGAGTTGACAGATTTAGGTTGCCTCTCTCTGGTCCAGATGGAAGCTCTGGGCCAGATGGGAGTGCTGGTCCAGATGAGAGTGCTGGCCGGATAGGAGCTGGGGGCTTGACTCTGAGTCTTGGGAAGTCCCTGGGGTCTCCTTATTTTGTCCAGATGGGACCTCCTCTTGTCCAGATAGGAGTTCCTCTGGTCTCTCTGGTCCAGATGGGAGTTCCAGGGCGGATGAGAGCTGGGGGTTGGTCTCTGAGTCTCAGGAAGTGGCTGGGTCTCTGGTCCAGATGGGAGTTCCAGGGCAGACAGAGCTGGGGGCTTGTCTCTGAGTCTCAGGAAGTGCTGGGGTCTCCAGCAGATGGGTGTGGGGGCAGGGTGTGGAGACTGCAGTGTCTCCCTGCAGTCTTGGAAAAGGGGAGCCTTCCTGCAGGGCCTGCAGTTTGGCAGGCAACTGGGGCCTATTTGGTCAGGTCCTCCCAGGGTGGCCTGTGTCCAGCGGTGGGACCCAGGCGCAGTTGCCTCTCTGACTATAACCCAGGCACTCACCTCTGGTCTAGATGGGAGTTCTGGGGCCGAAGCAAGCTGGGGGCTGGTCTCTAGGATTGAGTTTTATGTTCCTTCCACCATTATCCCCATCCTTAAATATAGTCCCTAAACTTCATCAAACTCACCCACCTCTTCACTGATTACACTTTCTATGGCCTCTGTAGGAGCCTTCTTAGCTTTAAATCTGGTTCTAAGTATCAAGACAACTATTGATGGGACCTGAAGACATCAGTATTGTGCTGCCTGGGATCTCCTTCAGGGAAGATTTTCACTGCTGATTCCTTTAATTCCCTTAGACAAATTTGGCAAAGCCTGGACTGCAGGGTCAGGTTGGGGATGAATCCTCTGCTAAAGGTGGGGAGATAAACCATTCAAATTCAGCCTCAGTAGGATCCCCCACACCTGCATCCTAAGTTCCAAGTTCCCAGTCCTTATCAATCAGTGCCCTTTAACTGCCAATGCCCTCTGAGGCTGGGACTTGAATTTTCTTTGTTACTCAGCCAACCTTATGATTTCCTCAACTTGAGCTCTGTGACTGCTGAAGAGAAAATTCTCTTCCAGGGCACACTTAGAACCCTTTAGACTTTGTCAATTTATCTAGAGATACTAGAGGCAACCAGTCAGCATCATTATTTTCCTGACTTTTCCACAAATTGTCAAAAGTTTTATGTATAAAGTCACTACAACTTAGTGTCAAATTACACTAGTTCCTTACAGTAGGTGAATCAGGGCAATCAGATGCATTTATGTTGATAAGTTGCTTAAATAAGTCACACCATGGATTTGTAGTATTCTCCATGGCACTAGGAGAGCCTTCAATAACTGTAGTTATTGGAGAATTGGAAAACCTGTTTCAGATACTTAAAAGTTCATCTTTAAAATTCTGTTTCTCTAGATTCACTTCTGGTGCCACAGTCTTTATTAGTCAGGGTTCTTTAAAGGAAAAAAAACTGATTAAATGAAAATATATGTTAAAATAACATTTTATTATGTATAAAATATATTTAAAGTTGATTTATTAAAGTGGCTTACAGGCTGAAGTCAATGATACAATCCAACAGAAAGTCCAAGAATCAAGTAGTTGTTCAGTTTAGCAGATTGGCCATCTCGGCATTTCCAATCTGGGGCTGGAGTCCCCGAGGCTCCTACAGCACTCCTGGTCTTCAGTCTATGTTGGAATTCCCAAGAAGTAGATCCTAACACCAGCAGAGGAATTTCTCAGCAACAGAACAGATGTACCAGGGAAAATTAGAACAAGCAGGCAAAAGGCATGAGCCCAGATTTAGTGTTGGAATTCGCACATCAACTAATCCAGTCAAGAAAATCCCCTACTCATGTGCCAGCATCTTAGGTTTTAGTTGATTCTAGATGTGTTCAAGTTGACAACCAAAATTTCCAATCACAGATTTGCAGCTGAAACAGATTAATACAGCCGATAGATGGGCACATTTCCCAAGAAACCAAATGGTGAGTGTGTTACAGCTGGAGTCTACCCCATCCTAATTATTGGATTCTATGTCTTTTCAGGAAGAAACAGAGGTGGCCCCACTCTTGGCAGTGTGCCCATAGTGGCAGAACGTGGAAGCCGTGAAGGACCCATCCAGAGGATGCCACGCCAGCCCAGTGCTACTAGGTTGCCCAAAGTGGCAGGACCTGGGAAAAGTAACTCCCGGAGCAGCACATAGTCCAGAACAGAGGCTGCACTTGGCATCACAGTCTCTCTCTGCCACTTCTGGATACTATTAAAACACAGAGATTTAGAGTGAAATCTGTATTCAGTTCTGCTTTTTGCTACAGCCAAACTAACCAGGAGGCATAAAAGTGATTTTTGGTTTTTTGATCTTTATTTGGGAACTAAGAAAATATGTATATTGCTGGGCCTTTTTATAAACAGGCCAGCATGCTTTCCAGAATGCAAAAAGTTCCCTACAATACTGACCCATCACAGAGCTAGTAGGCAGGGGTACCAGTGTGACCACTAAGCCAGGTATGGATGAAATGTCACCATCAAGATCAGTAACATGTCTTTGCCCCCAAATCCTCCCCTTTCACATTTAATCCAGTTTTTGTGATTTTGAGGACACTCCCCACACAGATCTGTTTTAGATCCTCCATTTTAGGTTGATACAGGTGCTCACTATATAACCCATGCTGGCCTAGGACTCAATATCCAGTAGCCTCTGATTCCTGAGTTCTGGGACTGAACTCTATGTGCATACACTCCAATCACCACCATGCCTGATTGGACTCTCTATTGCTTTTTTTACTTTAGTTAGAATGCCTCATCAGTGTAGAAGTGATCAAACGTGTTCCAGTACACCCATTCTCTGTCATGATTATGATGTTGTTGAGCACTCACGTAGCTTCCTGCACCTTGGCCTGATCTCAACAAGACCATAGTTGGGGAGGGGCTAGTAGTTACTGTAAGTAAATTGGTTGTAACTCTGTGGATTTGGTCCCAGGTTTCAGCACCAACAATGTAGGTATAATTTGTTGCAACAACTCTGGGGAAAGGTGTCCTGACTACCTGGGTATCCTGGACACCTCGAGCTGCTCAGAACAACAGCTCTGCCCTGAAGGTGTCCTGAACACCTGAAGCTGTTTAGCACAGTTCTGACAGTTGGAACTGCAAAGAAGCAGCCCAACCCTGGAAGGAAAATTTTTCTGACTTCTCGGGAGAGTCAGGCCTGGAACTGCTTCAGCAGGGAAGGGTATCATGACTGTTCAGAAAGTCAAGGTATACCTGGTGTGATGGGGGATGGTCTCCCTACAGGATAATAGCAATCCTGCTCCTCTCCTGGAGAGCCACTACAGCTTAGCTTTGCTCAGCCCCCACTTAAGGGGGCTTCCTAGCAGAGCTGAGCTTCTCCAGCCTAAGATGTTGCTTCCTTTGCTTCACTCTGCAAAAGGAGAAACCCCTGCAGAAATGTAGCAATCTCCTCCCGCTCAGGAGAAAAGTGTTACTTTTCAGCTCTCTCTTGCTCTGTCCACTATGGGATGTCCCAGCAAGGATCTTCTGTTCAGCTCCGCCTTGCTCAGTCCACTATGAGATATCTTAGCAAGGTTCTTCTGTTCAGCTCCCCCTTGCTCAATCCACTATGGGATGTCTTAGCAAGGTTTTTCTGTTCAGCTCCCCTTTGCTTAATCTACTATGAGACATCCCAGCAAGGTTGTTCTGTGCACCAGTGAATGAAGGTCTTCACACCCAAAAGTCTTTTGAGAAAGAGATTTATTTGGGAAGGAGGAGTCCAGAAGACTAGCTGCCTTTACCAGGGTGGAGAGACCAGCCTTTTTCTAACTGACCAGGCAGGGAGGTTTACACAGGAAGTCTAGGGATTGACTTGGGGCCCAGGGTTCTACTGTCCTGCTCTGTGATTGGTTTGTTTCACAAGTCAGTTGGCCAGGGGCAGAGATGGCTCTGATCTGACTGAGCCAAATTATATTTCTTTCTGCCCTGATCTGAGCCATCTTTCCCTAATTCTGGGCTCCAGGATCAGGGTGGCCAGCCCCTTTTTCCTACAGTTACTGCTCGCCTTCCTGAGAAGGAACGAAAGTACCCCACAATGCTTGATTCAAGTGCAGAAATAGTGGCTACTTTCCCTTAAGAAGACACATTGTAGATACCCTCCCATGTCCCCCTTCTGCCCACACTCTAGAGAAAGCATTATTTCCATCTCTACCCCCACAGCCCTCCTATTACTGCTGTGGTTACCATGGTACAGGGAGGTGATCTACTCTGTTGAGGGTAGGCACTGTTAGTTTGAGAATCAGGACATCAGAGGTGTCAGCAGCAGTACAGAGGGTCAAATGGAGCGGGGGATTAGCAAACATCCTCAGAGGGTAAGGTACTAAAATCCCAAGCTTGGCAGCTGCTTTGTCACGCCTAACACTGTCAAGATCCTGAAGAAACACACACAACCTCTAAATGGTTGGTGTGGTTGTGTAGAAACTAAACCTTATCGGTGTGTCATTAGCAGCTGGCTCAATGTCCAAAGGAAGATAATCCCAGAGAAAAATTGCTAGGTAAGAATGTATTGCAAAACCAGCCAGGTATGGTGGCATAGACCTGTAATTCTGGAATGTGGGAAGTACAGGTAGGAGGTAGCCACAATTTCTAAGCCAGGGCTTCACATGGAGACCCAGTCTTAAAACAAAACAAACAAACAAAGGAATGTATAACAAAAACAAACATAGAGATTCATACCAGCAATACTCAGAAGACAGAAGCAGAATGATCAGGAGTTCAAGGTCATCTCCAATTACATAGAGTTCAAGAGCAACCTGATTGATGTAGAACCCTATCTTTAAAAACCTAAAATGTGGGAAGATGGCCATGGCTACTAAGTCCTGTAATCCCAGCACTTAGCTCAGGGGTTCTCAACCTTCTTAATGCTGTGACCCTTTCATACAGCTGCTCATGTTGTGGTGACTCCACATGATAAAATTACTTTATTGCTACTTCATAACTGTAATCTTGCCACTGTTATGAATTGTAATGTAAATATCTGATATACCATCCTTGTGAAGGGGTCATTTGACCATCAAAAGGGTGTAACCTGTTGGTTGAGAACCTCTGACTGATACAAAAGGATTGTGAGGGCTCAGGGGCAGTTGTACTATAGAGCCAACACCCTATCTCAAAAAAGAACCCATTTCAGTGAAATTACCAGAAACAATGTAGTTACTGAACTACAAAAGGCAGGATAAAAAGCAAAGCACAGGGCCCACACTTGTAACACACTTGTAAGCAGCAGGACTTGGTAATCAACTGTTGGCAAAGGCTGAGAAGTGACAGGAAATTTTCTTATGTGCATTAAGTAAGAATCAATTTTGTATAGAATTCCCAGAGTTATTAAAAAAAAAGATGTCATTTTAAGCACAATTACATTCATTATAGTTTATTTTGAATCAAATACCCTATGTGACATTTAAATACAAGTTGACATCCATATGCATATAGAATGAAATGGCATGTAGGTGAAAACTGCCTATTAATATGTTAACATTCCCATTTAAAAATGTATATATACAAGGCAGGAATGGTTGCTGTGAAGCCCAAATTAGCCTTGAGTTCACAGTGGTGACACTCCTGAGGATTTCTATGCAGTAACTGCTGTGTGCGATTTATTAGAGTGGCTTAGCAGGTTTTGGTTTGACTAGTTCAACAAAGCTGTCTCCTGATGAAAAGTCCAGTAGTCCAGCAGCTGTCCAGCCCACCAGGCTGGATGTCTCAGCTGGTCACCAGCATATGCTCGAGTCCTGAAGTAGGCTCCAATGATAGTGAAGGAACGGACTTGCCAGGAAGCGCGAGGATAAAGGGTTTGCAAGAACTCCCTTCTTCCATGCCCTTCACAGGCTGTTACCAGAAGGCATGGCTTAGATTTAGGGCGGGTCTTCCCACTTCAAATGATTCAACCAAGAAAACTCACTCACAGGTATACCTAACCACCTGGATTTTTTTCAGATGTAGTTAATTCCAGATTAGGGTGAAAGAGCAAATGGACATAGGAAACAGGCAGATGTGGCTGTTTTAATATCTGACAAAACATTTAAAAGAAAGGCTAGTTGAAAAAGACAAGAAACAATTCATAATGGTTAAGGGAACAGTCCATCAAGAGAACATTATATTTCTACACATATTCCCTGCATACGAGTACACCCAATTTCATAAAACAAATACTACTAGATTAATCTTTGGAAAGACAGATTAATCCCAATACAATAGTAGTGACTCATCAAGGAACAGGACAAAATAAACATAAAAATCTGAATTAAATTACATCATCTATCAAATGGGCTTAACATATCTATGAAACATTCCATTTAAATACTGCAGAATATACAATGGAACTTTTTCTAAAGTTAATTACATATTAGGGCACAAAATGTGCCTCAGTAAATAGAATATTGGAAAAAGAGAATATTTTAAAAAAATCCTTGTCTACGTCACTGTTCACAGTACTGTGAAGATACACCTTGACTAAGACAACTCATAAAAGGAAGCATTTAACTGAGGGCATGCTTACAGTTTCAGAGTCGTCATCATAGCAGAGACCGTGACGGCACACAGGCAGACATGGTGCAGAGAGGTAGCTGAGAGTTCTACATCCTGATGCAAAGGCAGCAGGAAGAGCAACTGGGCCTGGATGGGCTTTTGAAACCTCAAAGCCTGAGGCCTCTTGTGCCAGGAAACTGCACGACCTTCAGCTTTCCCTCTACTCCTACTAATAAAATCTCCCAGGCACATCCCCAGCTGTGTAGCAGACCTCTGCTGTGCCCTCTCACTCCCTGCCTGAATTCCCAAGCGAGTAACTAAGCAGACCCTGGTGGAACACCCAGCTTTCCACCTCTTGGGAAGCCCTAGACCATTCCCATTCCTAAGTCTCAGGTCCCAATACCCAGAAATACATTTTACCTGGTGTTGGGATTCTGCTACGCTCCAGCAGCATGATCGCACATGTGCAGTTCAGGAGCTCGACAAGGGGTCTTGCATCTTACATCAGAGTGTGCTGGTGATTATGACGAGCAACATGGTTATGCAAATTGTCATGCATACCATAGCTCTGTAAGCCCACCTGTGGCTTAAAGAGCCATGACTCAGACCCCACCCTCTCTCTGTTCTGTTCTCTCTTCCCCCACCATCTTTCTCTCTTTGGACGTGCTCCTTCCCCAGGCCTGTTTCTCTTGTTCCCCCATCCCTCTTCCTCCTAATAAAGTTCTGATACTGATACTGGTTTTTGTTGTGACCGTGACCTTCCAGCACTGGTAACCAGCGCTGCATATCATTCTTACACCTGGAACTCCCAGTGGCCACAACTATCAAACCCCAGAAGACTTTCCTACTGGCAACAAAGAGCCACTACACTCCTAAGAACCAGAGAGGAAACGGAAACCAAGGAACAAAATACCCATTGAACAAAGATAAGACCAGCTACTTAGAATTACAATTTTCCTAATCCCAGAATGTTAGCATTCAGGCATTTACACTGGCCTGCTCTCCTATGCACATGCACTAGAGCCCCTTATACAAGGCAAGCCCTTCTCTCCGCTCTCTCTTTTTTCTTCCACCCTCACTCAGAGGCTGCCTCTGCACATCCCCACAGCAAACCTCCCATGTGAGCTCCATTGCATGGTATGACTTGGCTCCAACCTGCCAAGATTGCCTTCCACCATTAAACCATTGGTGCTGAGACTTGGCAGCTTCTCCTGGTAGCTCCTCCTTCCCACTAGCAGTTTGAGGCACACCAGGACCCTGTACCTAGTCTACCTATAACAGACTCATTTTCCAACTAACTGATTGCTGGGCACTTCACCCAACACCAGCCATGATTGTTAATTCCCCTTTTTCCAGTCAGCCTAAATGCTTCACTGGATCCATGGGAGTGACTGTTGAATATCTGGTACCCCTCTGGTATTGTTGGAGGCAGAGGAACCCCCAGCACAGTCTTTAAGGCTGTGGTTGACCCTTTTTGCCAACACTTACCTCTTTCCATTTCCCATGAGTGGGGCTTAATTTCTCAAGTATGGTTTCTTACCCTTTGGCCTCGTGTTCAAGCTCTAGTACCAGGTGACCGAGTCTCACCCGGGCTTTAGCCCTCACACCTGTTCAGTGTGTGATGACCGGCTGGACAGCTTGTGATCACTCGATCTGACGCTCCTTGATCTTCTTCCTCTACCTCACTCATTGAAACTGCATCCTCTACCATTCTCCAAGCTTGCCACTGGGATGCCTTTTGGAAAACCTTAGACCTTTACATCTAGTACTTGACTTAAGGGCTTAACTTATCCACCTTTACAGTCAAATCTAGCCCCAGTACCCCTTAAATAATCAGTCCAAGTGGCCACTTACTGGCACCCTAGATCCCAACATTATACAGAACTGTTGCAGCTTCTGCCAGCGATCCCGCAGATGGAAGGAGGGTCCCTATGTCCAAGCTTTCGCATATCTTCACTCCAAGCCCTCCCTCTATTCTTTCTGTTTCTCTACTCTGCTCCTGCTAGCCAGGAAGCCTGATAAAGTACATCTCCCCTTTTCAGTAAGTGAACTCTCTCAAATAGAAAAAAAACTGGGGTCTTCAGTGTCAAACTCTGCTTCTTTTGTTAAAGAATTCCAATGTTAGTTTCTGACACTGAAGCAGCAGCCTCTGCCGCCAAAGCAGTTACGTCATCACCTGTCGCCAGGTGCCTTTCCACTGTCAGCTATGCGACACGTGCACCTTTAAAACTGCCCACCTGGTACAGGTCTCTTTTTACCTCTCTTGTCTCATCTCTCTTGCCTTTTTCTCCTCTTTGTCTCTAATTTCTTCGCTTGCCTCTTCTTTCCTCTTTTCCTTCTCTTCTTCCTCTCAAGTCCACACTGTGACACAGCCTTTCATTCTTCCACTCTCCCCCTCCCCCAATAAATCTCTTTCACTAACTCCATTGCATTTGGCATGTTTGCTGAATGGCACACCCTGGCAGGGCCCTCCAAAAGTTATCGCTTCACACTGGGACCCTTCCTGCCTGCTCCACTAGCAACAGATTTGCTCTCTTTCACCTGAAACAAATTTGCTTTCTTGTTTGCCGGTGGCTTTGCCTTCCATCCAGTACCAACAAATTGGGTCTCTTGCAGGGCTACCTGCCTCTGACCATTCCCCCTAGATGTAAGGTTTCATTTCTAAAGCCCAGTCCTCTCCTCACCTTCTGGCTTTTCTCTAAGTCCTGGTACCAGGCAACTGTGTCTCTCTAGGACTCAGAGCCTTTGACCCTGTTCTTGCAGGACAATGTACTGGACAGCTTGTGCCCACTCAATCTGATTCTCCTTGGATGCTGGGAATGCCAGAACATTCAGGCTTTGGATCCTTTTCCTTTGCCTCATCCTTGGGAACTGTGTCATAGCTCCCATTGGGATGTCTTTTGGAGACCCAATAACCACTCCTTTCAAATCAAATCTGGCCTCAGTATACCTTGGACCAGGTAGTTGGGGAACAGAGAAAGAATTCTCTCCACTTTTTCTTTGCTCCAAGGCCTGCTTGTTTCTGTCTGCTCTCTTTCTCTCTCTAAATGCCCCATCGATGTTTGCTGCAATGTGGGGGGCAGTGATGGAGAGGCAAGCTTCATATTGTTCAGCATTCACTGTTTCTCCTTTTCTTTTAATTTATTCAACTCCTGTTTAAGATGTGTGTGTGTGTGTGTGTGTGTGTGTGTGTGTGTATGTGAGAGAGAGAGAGACAGAGAGAGACAGACAGAGAGACAGACAGAGAGAAGAGAGAGAGAGAGAGAAATTTGGATTTAAATCTATATGTGTGAATGTAAGCTGGATTTTACTTTGCACGTATGTGTATGTAACTTGAATTCAATTCTGCATATATGTGCATCTAACTATGACATTTCTTAGTCCTAATGAGCAATCTGTTTGTTGTTTCTCCTTTTAGACTAAGAAAGCAAAAATCTCAAATATTTTGGATTGGTGTAAACTTTTGTATGATGATAGAAATATAAGGTTAGATTTGTTAAAACATGCTGTACATGTGATTCAACTCTGATTTAGAATACACTCTATATGGCAATAAAAATTTAAGGTTTTAAAGGCCTATTCAGATTAACAAAAGCTGATTTAGAAATTTACATCTAAGTACTTATGTCTTTGCCAAGTGTTCAATGCCAAGCTTCTAGAGAATTTAGGTAAGTGGAAGCAAATGTTTGATAAATAAGATAGTTGATAAATTAGGTATATATTCTATAATGAAGGTTCTGATCCACTGAGATGGTCCTTTTCCCAGGGTTGGGCATTTAGGCAGGGGTCCCCATGGCTTGCCAAGAGCAATGTTGGCCTCTGTACTCTGCTCACAGGCCATGTTCCAACTCACAAAATCTTCTCCTGTTCCTGTAACACAAATCCTTAAATGGTCTTATAATAAAAACCTAGGGTCAGATACTGGGGTAAATGCTGAAAGATCAGAGAGACAAAGGAACAAACCACAGCTCACTTCACCAACTCCATGACTCCTCTGACTGTTTCTGAGTCCTCACCCAAAAGACTACAGCTGAAAAAGCCTCTAGCTGAAAAAGGCACTTCTGCAAAAAATAAAACAAAACAAAACAAAAACCCTTTAGTTCCTGTCTCCTCAGCCTTTTATACCTTTCTCTGCCCAGCCATCACTTTCTGGGATTAAAGATGTGTGTGCTTCTCAGTACTGGGATTAAAGTTGTGTGCCACCACTGCCTGGCTCTGTTTTTTTCCCCTAGACTGAGTCAATTTCATATAGTCCAGGGTGGCTTTGAACTCACAGAGATCCAGAATGATCTCTGCCTCTGCAGTGCTAGGATTAAAGATGTGTGCCACCATTGCCTGACATGTATGTTTAATCTAGTGGCTTGCTTTGTTCTCTGATCTTCAAGCAAATTTTTAAGGTACATAATATGTCACCACATTTCTCCTTTTTGTCTAAAATAATAAAAGGTTATAACTGATATAAGAAAAACTATGTAAAATAAGTAAATACAATATATACAGTCAAGAATTATATTAACAATGTCCAGTCCATTAATATTTGGCAGATTCAGAGAAAATACTCTATTATTTATCCTTTTTGGTGAATCCAAAGTGTTGTACCTAATTCACTTTCTATCCTAACTTGTATTACCAACTGAACACTATCTTTTGATGTCTTTCAAACTTGTATACTTTGCACCTCTTTAGTGAGTTTCTTTTCTGAATTTGTTAACAAGAAAAACTACAACTATAACTATCTAATAATCTTCAACTCCCTCAGAGATCCAAGAAGGAAATAATATTAACTGAGTAAGAAAGAAGTGCAAACAAGTGACTTCTAAAAAAATGAGAGAAATGACAGAAACAGCTGGCTGCCTGGACTCACCCAAGGTTCCTCTGCAACATTGGGGCATCCATCTGTGGCCAACAAGCCTAGCATGTCTGAAACACTTTTCTGGGAAGCAGGATTTTCTGAAGGGCCTTTCTGCCTCATCTTGGCAAGGATTGGCAGTCCTTTCTTCTGTGTCCTCCTTGTCCACTTTGGAGAGCATACTGTCAGCAGTTGAGGCAAGGGCATTTTCTTGCCCAGTGACTAACATTTGCCACAAAGAAAGTAAACTCTGTAAGGTGTTCTTCAATGCCCATAATCTTCTCTGAAATAGATTGGTGCTGCCAGGAGCAGTGTTTCATTGTCATAAAAAATAACCTATGTTGCTGTGGATATCACTCTGTATAAATAAAATGCTGATTGGCCAGTAGCCAGGCAGGAAATTTAGGTGGGACAAGCAGAGAAGAGAATTGTGGGAGGTAGAAGGCTGGGGAGGACAGACACTGCCAGCTGCTGCCATGAGAAGCAACATGTAAAGAAATTGGTAAGCCACAAGCCATGTGGCAAAGTATAGACTAACAGAAATGGGTTAATTTAAGATAAAAGAAGTAGATAACAAGAAGCCTGCCACAGCCATGCAGTTTGTAAGCAATATAAGTTTCTGTGTGTTTACTTGGTTGGGTCTGAGCGACTGTGGGACTGGTGGGTAAGAGAGATTTGTCCTGACTCTGGGCCAGGTAGGAAAACTCCAACTATACTATGTTATTAAAACATCTTAAATGCTATATTCTATAGTCTATAGATCTCTGATGTGTTTGAAGATGACCTATTTATCTAAAATGTATCTGTTTGACCTTGAAAACATACCTAACCTGACAAGTTCCATTGTAATAGGTGACTAACAACTAACCTGAATTTCTTTATATCCTAAATAGTTGATAATAATAACTTTCAAGGACTAGAATTTTGCATTACATTGCTAAATGAATTGTATAGGTATAATATCTTGAACAAGATTAGAAACTTATGTATAGTATGTTCTAACAAAAATAATCTCAACTTTGTTTCAATATACAAAGATTCATATCAATGTAAAATATTTAAAACAAGTAGTTGCTTTTTAAAAGTAGATTCATTAATCTACTTTTTTTATTTTATCATATCTATATCCTCCTTTTTTCAGAGTATATTCAATAATCTGTCCTTTATCCTATCATTTCTGTATCTTTTTTTTCAGAGTAGATTCAATAATCTACCCTTTTATCCTATCATTTCTATATAATACATTTCTATATCATATCTTCCTTTCTTCATTTAGAAAGAGATTGATTATGACCAATAACCATTTTTAATCAACTCCTAAACAATGACAAATATCTATAATCCATTTTTTGGGAATGTGGGCATAGTTTTCCAGGCTACTTCCTACTGATTGAGTGTGCTGGTAGTCTTATGGAGACATAAGGAAAATTTAGGATTACGGTCAAGGTCTGATTGTAGTAGTCTGTGAGGCTGTAGCATCTCAGCTAGCCATCTCGATATTGTCCTGAGAAGTTTGTAGTCCAAAGTCAATATTTGGGTGGTGTTTGTCAGCTTGGTGGTGTTATCATTGTTCTGATGGAATCATCATTGTGGGGTTCCATCACCTTTTTGGAGACTTCAAAGTTGCTGTTACGCATGGTCATGATTCACTGTAGAAAATCTTTTTCATAGAACATTCTTTCTGGTTGATTTGTCCTTTTTCTTCAGATGTCTCATTTGTCCAGTGTTCTTCAGATTCCTTAGCCTTTGTTCTCCTGAAAGACAAAAACAAAATCCTTCCCCAACACTAACTTTGGGGAGTTTCCCAATCTAATCTTTACCAATTTTGATTTATTGTTTCTCCTGAATTTTTTTCTCTTCTATAGCTAATCATCCTAAGCAGTATGTTTTTTTTTTGTTTTTTGTTTTTTTTTTAACAATAGGCATTAGGCTCTTTAATTGCTCTTGGAAGGAGTGAACAGAATTTGACAAGGGGGCCTTCAAGAGGCCCCTCATGGAGTTTCCCAATGGCAAAGGCAAGGGATTACCTTGTCTGTCTCTTGTTGATAATCTACATTCCTTAGTCTAGTGTTTGTCTTTACCACACCTTCTACATAATCCAAAAGGTAGGGGCATTCTGTTGCTATTGTTCCTTGAAAAAACATTGTTTCTAGGAACACCCTGTTTACAGTCCCTTTTCAGATGACCTTGTTTGCTGCAATTGAAACATATGACATTGCTATTTTTTTCTCCAAACCTCTGGAAATCACCTCTCGTATCCAAGCATCATCATGGTCATGAGATTCAATATTTATTGTATCTTGGATCCATTCCTCCAAGGATGCTATCTTGCATTTAATGGCCTAATTACCCTTTTGCATTGTGCACTGGCATTTTCAAAAGCCAGAGATTCAATTATTATTTGTCTAGCTTCTAAATTTGGTATCATTCTATTTACTGCTGAAGTCAGTTGTAAGAAATCAGTGAAACTTTCTTTTGGACCCTGAATAACTTTAGTAAATGACTCAATTTTCTTTCCTATTTCTTCAATCTGTCCCAAGCATTCAAGACTGCCATGTAGCATAAAGTAAGGGTGTGATAATCATATAAAGATTGTTTCTGTATATCGCCTTCTCCAAGAAGTTGATCTTGGCAAATTTCAATATATCTAGCCCCTCCATTGTTCAATGGTCTTAGGCTCAGCTTTCCACCAGGTCCTCCATTGTAACTGGGGACCACCCTCTAAGACTACTGTAACCAAATCTCTCCAGTCTTGAGTGATAATTCTATTACAAGTTGAGTATGAATTTAACATCTGTTTCACAAATGGAGAATACGTATCATTTGAGACTATTGCTTCTTTGAATCTCCTCAAATTTAACATTTGCACAGGAGTCTAGTCAGCTCTTACACAGCCTTGAGTATTTGGCAGTTCATTTAAGGTTACTGGATAGATTAAGGTTTGCTGTTTGCAAGCCTTAGGCTGTTTTTCCAATAATGCAATGCTGAGATAGGTTCATCTTTAAATTCTTTTGTCTGGGTATAGATATCTCTATGATCTGTTTTAACAAGTTTTTCTAAGACTTTTATCTTGGCACTCATTTAAACAAATTTTTAATAATAAAACCAAAACGATCAAACAAATAATATTTATAATTGACATTACATATATCCCATCAACAATAATTATCTTCTCATTTAATTGTTTCATTTTCAGACCATCAATTGTATTATCAAACAGAGATCAAATTCCCTCCACTGTAAAAATGTTTCCCTTTTTTTTTTTTTTTAATGTGGGAAAACATTCTTTTAAACTAATTTCCCCCTTTTAAGAAATCCCAGTTGTCTCACCAAATCTGCCAACAGTGACAATTCAGATGTTAGGCTGACTGCTTCTGCATACAACAGTAGAAGCCAGAGTGTGTTTCAAGGCAGCTACATGGTGTGGTAGCAGTCCAAGATGTGGATCCAGGGAGAACCTATCACTCACCAGGAGAGAAGAAACCAATGAGACAGTCATCTGAGCAAGAGAATGCAAGAAAGAGGCTAACTCCTATGGTTTTTTGAGCCCCCTCCAAAACCTATGAGGTTTGCTGCAGAGAGGCTGCAACAAAACTTAGCCAGTGGGTTAGAGACTCTGGCCCATGTGGGTTGAAGACTCTGGGCCCGAGTAGATCAGGCCTGAGCCAGGGCCTACAAGGCCACAGGCAAGCGGCATTTTTGTGCATTTGTACCCCACAAGTTGGGTGCCAGATGTTGTTCGTATCTTAGATGGTCTTTTAATAAAAAACCCAATATCAGATATTGGGGTGAAAGCTGAAAGATCAGAGAAGCAGAGTAAGCCACAGCCACCACCTCACCAACTCCACAAATTCTCTAACTGAAATCCTCTGAGTCTTCATGCAAAAGGGTCTCAGCTGAACTGCTTTATTTCCTGTTTGCTCACGCCTTATATACCTTTCTCTGTCTTGCCATCACTTCCTGGATTTAAAGGTGTGTGTGTGTGTGTGTGTGTGTGTGTGTGTGTGTGTGTGTGTGCTTCCCAGTACTGGGATTAAAGGTGTGTGCCACCACTACCTGGCTCTGTTTCCAGTGTGGCCTTGAACTCACAGAGTTCCAGATCGATCTTTGCCTTCCAAGTGATAGAATTAAGGGTGTGTGCCACCATTGTCTGGTCTCTATGTCTAATCTAGTGGATGGCTCTGTCCTCTGATCCTCAGGCAAGCTTTATTACAGTATACAATATTTCACCACACTGGTTCAAATATGGAAATTAGTTACTGGACTGAGATTCCTTTTGCCATGATCCAATGGAGTCTTTTTTTCATTTGTTTGAGAATTTTCCTATTTATTCAAGTCAAACAAAGATGCAGTAGGCTTCTTATCTATTTAACACTTAGAAACAAGCATGGTTGATTAGCTAGTATCAAAGTTCTATCCAAGTCATGCAAGTCATAAAATTTACTTTCTCTGTGCTGACCATTATGGGTCAGGCCATTGTGGATATTTCTTTGTTTATGCTACCCATTGTGATGACTAGTTTATGATAACTAATAATCTAGCCCTTAGTGATTCAGTGCTTCCTCTTGTCCCCTGCTACTTAGGGGCTCAATTAAAATAATCATATTTAATTTATCCAACTGAGCAGCAGCATTGCCAACCCCAAGATCTGACAAAGGAAAGGGGTGACAATAAAGCTTTTTAAATGTGTTGGTGTCCTACTCATCATTATGTCTTAGTTAAGGTCACTATTGCTGCAATGAAACTTCATGACCAAAAATTCAAGTTGTGGAAGAAAGGGTTTATTTGGCTTATATTTCCATATCACTGTTTATCATCAAAGGAAGCTAGGAAAGAAGCTCAAACAGGGCAGGTGCTGGAGGCCGGAACTGAAGCAGAGGCCATGGAGAGTGCTGCTTACTGTCTTGCTCCCCATGGCTTGCTCAGTCTGCTTTCTTATAGAACCTAGTAGTACTATCCCTGGGCTGGTCTCTCATCCATCAATCACTGATTTAAAAAATGCTCTACAAGCTTTACTACAACCTGATCTTATGGAAGCATTTTTTTTTTTTTTTTGAGCCGAGGATGGAATCCAGGGTCTTGTGCTTGCTAGGCAAGCACTCTACCACTGAGCCAAATCCCCAACCCTGGAAGCATTTTCTTAGTTGAGGTTCCTTCCTCTCAGATAACTTTATCTTGTGTCAAGTTGTCATAAAACTGTCCACCAAAGCATCTTATAGGATTAGTGAAGGGCATGTGATGAGGGAATGTCTTTCTGTATGCTGCAAATATGTGTTGCTCTGATTTGTTGATAAATAAAGCCATTTGGCCTATGGCAAGGCAGCTTAAAGGCAAGTGGGAAATTCAAAGAGAGAGACAGGAAGAAGGCAGGGAGAGATGCCAGCGAGATGCCCAAGAAGCAACATGTAATGGGATGCAGGTAAAGCCACAGAACATGTGGCGATACATAGATTAATAATTATGGGCTAATTTAAGATAAGAGCTATCTAGCAAAAGGCTTAAGCCAAGGCCACGCAGTTATAATTAATATAAGCCTCTGTGTGTTTACCTGGGGGACATGAGTGGAAGAAATTTGTCCTGACCACTGGCAGGCAGGGACATGGAAAATCTTCCAACTATAGGCATGTCTTCTGGGCCATTGTGGAGGATAGGTTTTACACAGCATATCCACTGTACAGTCTAGCATTGCAATTTTCCTGAGCCCCCAGATCCCTTCATCAACACTAAGACAAGGGATATCAGGAATCTCACACTCCATTTGACAAATGCTTCAGCCAACCATTCAAACAGTCTTTTGACTTGGTTTTGAAAACTGTATGAGTTTCCATGTTAAACTTAAAACCTCTACTCAGTGTGCCTATGCACACAATAGACTCATCTTGATCCAGTTTTATGTTCTTTCCATCATTATCCCATACCCTTAAAATACATTCCCACACATATTTCTCAGACTTCTATTTGAATGAATTATCAATCTCATTAAACTCTTTAGTAATGTAGTGCACCCCCTTTTATGCTGAACTTTCTACCTCCCTTCTAAGAGCCTGTTTAGCTTTTAGTCTAGTTATGGTCTAGAGGCAACTGTAGGTGGGACACCAATATTGTCTTGCCTGGCATCTCCTTCAGAGAAAATCACTGCTGAAGCAGCAGACAATAAAGGATTTATTTCCTCAGTTAAAGATGCAAAGGGCAATATTTCAGGGGGTTACAGTGTGAATACATCTTCTGCTGAGGGTGGAGAGACTACTTCCTTGGGTGAGATAAACCCTTGAGAATCTAAGTGTTCAATTTCTCAGCTCCAATAGGATCATCTCACAGATCCCCACTGCAATGATATATTGTTTGTAATATAAAAAATAAGGCTTGCCTGAAGACCAGAGGACAGAGCCAGCCACAGAGTTAGCCATAGAAATCAGGCAGAAGTGGCACACCCCTTTAATCCTAGCACTTGGGTGGCAGAGGCAGAGATCCATCTGGATTTCTGTGAGTTCAAGGCCACACAGGGATATATGAGATCAATCCAGTCTAAAAGAGAAACAGAGCCAGGCAGTGATGCCACACATTTTAATTCTAGCACTTGGGATCACTCACCTTTAATCCCAGCACTAGGAAGGTCGAGACAGGAAATCATATGGCTGGCCAGAGAAAGGAATATAAAGCAGGAGGAGACAGGAATTCAGCTCTGCCCTTCCTTCCTTTTCAGCTGAGGACTCAGAGGCATTCAGTCTGAGAATTTGTATAGACAGCATCTTCCCTTCTCAGCCTGAGGAGTCAGGAGAATTTTCTCTAGTTGGTTGTTGCTCTGTTTCTCTGATCTTTCAGCCTTTACCCTGATACTTGGCTCCAGGTTTTTATTATAAGACCAGTTAGGGTTCATGCAACACTCCACCCTTAAATTATATCCTTTTTTTTTTTTTTAACCATTAATGCCCTTACTTTACCCACTAACACCCTCTGAGGCTAGGAATTTAATTTTGGCTGTAATTCAGACAACCTTATAATGAGGGCTTTGGTATGATTTTCTACAACTTGAATTCTGAGGCTGCTAGAGAAAAGATTCTATTCCAGGGCACTCTTAGAAACCTTTAGAATATTTATGCACATCTTGAGCTGGTCAATTTTATTACTGAGATCATTGTTGTTTTCATTGTTTTCTGAGATGCCAGAAATTGGTTAATTTTATCACAGAGTTCATTCTTTTCTTTGGCCAACTTATCCAGAGATACTAGGAACAACTGGCCAGCATCATCATTTTCCTTATTTTTTCATAAGCTGTCAAACGTTTTATAGTTACCAAATCTGTTGCCTCTTAAAATTGGTGAATCAGGATAATCAAATGTATTTGTCTCATTAAGTTTATAAAATACTTCACACTGTGGGCTTTCAGTACTCTCTGAGCTCCCAGGAGAGGCTTCAGTAACAGGAGAGCCTTTGGTAACTGTAGGTGTTAACACATTGGAATACCTATTCAAGATCTTAAAATATTATTGTATTTTATTCATACTTATACTTTTGTTGCTCTAGAACCATTTCTGGTACCAAAATCTGTATTAGTCATTGTTCTTGTTCTTACTATAACAGAACTTATAGAGTGTGTGTGTGTGTGTGTGTGTGTGTGTGTGTGTGTGTGTGTGTGTGCCCCAGCCAGCGGGGTTTCAATGAGGGTGACCCACCTGTGGGAGAGAATGAAAGGACAGGGCGACACAAGAGACAGCAGCAAGACAGTATTCTGATCAAGCCACCAAACTTTATTTCTCTCCACATGGTTTATATAGCATAACGGGGGAAGGGGCAGGAAGGAGGGAAAGGGAAAAGGGGCGTGTAGAACATGGAAGGGGTGCAAGACGTGTGAGGCAGATCGTGCAACTGCGAGATAACAGCTAAGGTCACTGGTCAGGGGCAGTTTATTCTGTTGCTAGGCTACCTGACCCTGGAATGCTCTTTACCTTCGGTTGTCATGGCACTTGACTGTGGGATGTTCTCTTATCTTTGGAGGCTCTGGTTACTGCTCTGTGAAGGGGCTTATGACTTGTTCTCTGGTCTAGCTAGTACTTTCCATGGTTCATGTTTGGTTCCTGACATCTTGGTCCCTAACATGTGTGTGTGTGTGTGTGTGTGTGTGTGTGTGTGTGTGTGTGTGTGTGTGTATGAGACTTATTAAAATAACTTATAGGCTGTGTCCCAGGCAGTTCAACAATGTTGTACACCAACAGAAGGTCCAATAATTCAGTAGTTATTCAGTTCATGAGGCTGGCTGTCTCAGCAGGTCTTCAGTATATGCCAAAGTCCTGAAGAAGTAGGTTCTAATGCCAGTAAAGGAATAAACTTTCCAGAGAGCAGGAACAAACTGGCAAAGGGAGAACAAGTTATCTTATTTGGAGTCCTTTATATAGGCTTCCAGCAAAATGTGTGGCCCAGATTAAAGGTACATCTTCCTACCTCAAAGATCTGGATTGAAAGTGTGTCTTCTTGCTTCAAATGATTCAGTTAAGAAAAATATTCCTCAAAGGCATGCCCAGGCATTCAGATTTTAGTTAATTCCAGGTGTAGTTAAGTTGACAACAAAAAATAGCCATCACAGGACCCAAATCATTGTTTTTTGGATCCACAATGACAAGAATGTGACCCAATTATATTGATACATTCTAAAAATACAAAAGACTTGTGATCAAACTGTTTCTTTTACTAATAGTATGAAAAAGATCCCTTGACAAATTTTGAGGCTTTAATTCCTTTACCTTATTTTTTTAATAAAAGAAAATATTTAAATTCAGCTTACAGCAAGAGAGAGAGAGAGAGTCAGTCCATGATTATGAAACAAAGTTATGGTACCAGGAACAGCTGAAAGCTTATATCTTGATACATTAAGTAGGAGGCAGAAAGAGAGAGAATTAATGAATGAATGAATGAATGAATGGCAGAGTCTTCTGAAACCTCAAAGCTTGCCCCAGTGACACATCTCCTTCAAGAAAGTCTTACCTCCTAATCCTTCTCAAACAGTTCCTCCAAGTAGGGAACAAGTATTCAAATATATGAGCCTATGGGGGTCATTCTCATTTAAACTATTACAAATTGAAAAGCCAGTTCCTGATACCACTAAGCCCACAAAAGATTTTATCCCTGTAACTCTCTTTCTCTAGAACTACTCCCATTACTTTAGTCTTTATTAGTCAAGCTTATCTAGAGGAACAGAATCAAGCAGTGAACATATATTACCAAGGAAGTATATTAGATTGGCTTACACAGTATGAGCTGGGTGGTCCAACAATGGCTGGCTGTACACTGGAGAGGCTGACAAGCTAGACACTATTTTATCCACAGGCTGCCAGCAGTCTGTGGCACTAGAGGCTTGGAAACTTCTTTGTGGTGATGCAAGCTCACAGCTCTCACTTGGAAGAGAACTAAGAGTTTATTCTGGATCTAATCATGACTTCTATATTTATAATATCTTCATATTTTTAAGATTTTTGATATAAGCTTATTTTGTGGTTAGAAAATTGCTAATAAACAATACATTCATTCTAAATGTTTCAGGATTGGGTATTTTAGTGACAAATTTGGAGTGTATATACATTTTACTTTTATTTAGGTATTTGCTTATATATTCTGGTGATTTGGTTTGGCTTTTAACTACTTAGAGAATGGGATGTTAACAAAATCAATGTTTATTTTAGTATATGTTCATGTAAAATCTTTAAAGACTAACTCATAACTATTTTAAAGTGATTTTTGTACATGTAATCAATTATCTATAAATTACAAATGTGTACAGCTATGTTTCTAAACTTTGTGTGTGTATTTTAAAAGTCAATAAAGATTAAAAAGATAAATACAAGCAAAGTGACCAGTATGTGCTGTTGTGGGAGTTTGGCAGAATTCTAATCCAATGATGAATTAAATAGAGCAATTTGGCCTAATGAGTGTGGTCCTCTCCAAAGACATGTGACTCCTTAGAAACTGTAGGGGGCCGGGTATTGGTGGCACACATCTTTAATCCCAGCACTCGGGAGGCAGAGGCAGGCAGATCTCTGTGAGTTCAAGGCCAGCCTGGTCTACAGAGTGAGTTCCAGGAAAGGCACAAAGCTACACAGAGAAACCCTGTCTCAAAAAAAAATTCCCTTTTGGGGTTGGGGATTTAGCTCAGTGGTAGAGCACTTGCCTAGCAAGCATAAGGCCCTGGGTTGGATCCTCAGCTCAAATAAATAAATAAATAAATAAATTAATAAATTAATTAATTAATTAATTAAAAAAAGAAAGAAACTGTAGGGAAGGGATGCACCCTCTCTTGGGCTGGTTGAAGCAGCTAGCAAGTAGCAGCAAAGTGTGACTTGCAGTTCGGTCCCCATCACCCTTAGGCAGTATGGCAGGACAGCAGCAGCTGAATCAGTGGTGGTGTCTCAGTGTTGTTCTATGTTGTGAGTGTACCTTACAGGTTTCACCCATTAATAAACCTGATTTGACCCCAGAATCCTGTCCTGCTTTATCTGGTGCCCTCAAAACAAAATGACATGGTCCTAAGCTTGAATGGAGCAGCTGGTTGACAGAAGTTAAGGTCATTGAACAACAAGGTAAGGCTAGAGGTTTTGAGATTTCCCAAGATCAAATACTTGGTGAGGGCAGTTATGCTTATATAAATAGGCTACATATGATGAATATACCTTGTCCCTATGCTGTACAGCAGCCTTAAATTCTTGGAACAAGATTCAATAATCCAGAAAGAGGACTGAGCCATACACTATAGTTATAAAGGGTCCAAAAGAATCCTTCATTGAATTTTTGCAAAGATTGACTTCAGCTATAAACAGAATGGTACCATAGAATGAGAGTCTAGATGATTACTGATTCAGTTTTTGGCTTTTGAAAATTTACTATGCTAATTTACAATGCAAAAGGATAATTGGGCTATTAAAAGTCAGATCAGCACACATAGAAGATTGGCTCCAATACACAGTGAGTATTTAGTCTTTTAACTATGATGATGCTTGGGTAGGAGAGGTAATTTCCAAAGGTATAAGGAAAAATCAAAATGTCAAATATTTTCATTGTGGCAAACAAGGTCATCTCAGAAGAAATTGTAATCAGAGAATTCCTAGAAACAATATTACTTCTAGAGGTAACTCAAACAGAAGTCCCCAACCTTCTGGATTAGGCAGAAGATGTGGCAAAAGCTAACACTGGACCAATGAATGCAGATCAACAAGGGACAAGGATGGCAACCCTATACCATTGGGAAACACCTTGGAGGGCCTCACACAGGCTCCAATGTTGAACATGGTTCAGTCATTCTCTGTCACCATTGGGGAAACTCCTTTCCAGAGAAATTAAAGGACCTAGTACTTATAGCAAAAAACCATACTGCTCTGAACAATACAATAGCTTTAGAAGATGAAACAAAAGTTCTAGGAGAAAACATAAAATGAATATTTTGACAGACTTCAATAAATGACCAAAGGCCAAGGCTAGGGGTACAAATAAAAGGTGTTGTAGCTGAAGGTCTTCTGGACACAGTGGCAGATAATTCCACCACAGTCATGATATCCAAATTGGCCTCTTCAGGTGGTAGATGTTCAGTTATTAGAGATTGGAACCTCAAGTAAAAACAAATAGCAAAATGGGTTGAATGCATAGGGCCAGAAGGGCAGAGAGGAAAATTGAAGCCATATGTATCTAAAGTAGCAATGAATTTATGGGGTCATGACTTGTTACAGAAATGGAATAACCAGATTAATATTCTTCCATTCTCAGAAACAAATCATAAACCAACATATGTTTCTGGAAAAAGTATTAAAAGGTATTATAAATAACAGTCACCAACCATTCAGGTTATACAGGAACAGGGCACAACAGCCGTTGATCTTTCAGAAGTACCAACAGCCCTACCTTTAAAATGACAGACCTGTCTGGGTAGAACATGAGAAAAATTACAGGCCTTAGAACAGCTGGTACAAGAGCAGCTAAATACTCAAATTTTTGAAGAATCAACTAGCCCTTGGAATTCTCCTGTATTTGTTATTAAAAAGAAATTGGAAAATGGAGAATGCTGACATATTTGATTGATATATATAGTAATTCAGCCAATTCACTCTTTACAGTGTGGAATTCTCTTGTCCTCTCTGATACCTAAAGGATGGCCTATTATAGTTGTTGATTTAAAGGACAATTTCTTCACTATACCTCTACATGAAAAGGATAAAGAAAAATTTTTCTTCACAGTGCCTACTTATAATAATTCTCAGCCTGTTAAAAGATATCAATGGAAAGTTCTCCCACAAAGGATGCTAAACAGCCCCACTTTGTGCCAATATTTTGTAAAATAGTCATTAGAAATAATTTCTGTACAGTTTTCTCAATCTATAATTTACCATTATATGGATGATATCTTATTAGTTGATTAAATGTAGATACTTTAGAAAAAAATGTTTGAAGAAGTAAGAAAGTTTTGCCTTGCTGGAGATTACAAATTGCTCCTGAAAATTACAAAGAGGAGATTCTATTAATTACTCACAATATAAAATAGGTCCACAAAAAATTCAACCCCAAAAGGTAAAAATCAGGAGAGATCAATTACAGACTCTTTATGACTTTCAAAAATTGCTGGGAGACATTGCCCATCTATGGCCCACTATTGGAGTAACAACTCAAGAACTGAATAATTTGTTTTAAACCTTAAAATGTGACAAGGACTTAAATAGTTCCAGAAAATTATCAGCAGAAGCTAAAAGAGAATTGGCTTTGGTGGAAAAGAAATTACAAGATGCACATGTGGATCATTTGGATCCAGATCTTGTTTGCATACTGGCCATTTTACACCCCCAAACATTCCCCTATAGGAATTTTAATGCAGAGAGAAGATATTAGCTTAGAGTGGATATTTTTACCACACAGAGTACAGAGTTAAAGACATATGTGATAAAGTTTTCTGAGTTGATTCTAAAAGAAAAATTAAGATTTCACCAATTGACAAAATGGACCCAGCAGACATTGTAGTACCTTCTACTAATGCTGAAATTTCCTCTTTATGGACAGAAATGAACATTAGTAAATAGCTTGCAGTAATTTTTGGGGAGAGGTTAACAACAGATATCCCAAAATCAAGAGATGTTAATTCATAAAAAGAACCAATTGGGTCCTTTCTCACATTGTATGAAGAACACTATTAACTGGAGCCCCTATATTCTATACTGATGTGAATAAATCAGGAAAGGCAAGTTACAAATCAGGAAATGTAAGTAAAATGATTCAAAGTCCTTATGGTTCTGTCCAAAAGTCAGAATTATATGCTACTCTCATGGTAATAATGGATTTTACAGAATCTCTTAATATAGTTACTGACTCTCAATATGCAAAAAAGAGTACTTTTACACATTGAAACCACTGAACTTATTCCTGATGAATCAGAATTCACTATTTATACAATTACAGGAAACAGTCAGGAATAGGAATTATACTATATATCACATATCAGATCCCATATGGGTCTTCCAAGCTTTCTAGCACAAGGTAATGATGAAATTGATCAGTTATTAATAGGAAATGTGCTGGAAGCCTCAGAATTTCATTTAAAAAAATACATGTCAGTAGCAAGGGTTTAAAAAAGGATTTTTCCATCACTTGGCAACAAGCTAAGGAAATTATAAGAAAATGTCCTACTTGTTCCTTGTTTAATCCATTACCTTCAAGAAGTAACCCAATGAGTACTCAAATAAATGAGATTTTTCAAATGGATGTGTTTCATTTTTCAGAGTTTAGAAAATTAAAATATGTACATCATACCAAAGATATGTATTCAGGGTTTCAATGGGCAACTGCTACAAGTTCTGAAAAGGCTGATTCTGTAATTATACATCTATTAGAAGTTATGACCATCATGGAAATACCTGTACAAATTAAGAGTGACAATGCTCCAGCATATGTCTCTAGTAAAATGAAACAGTTTTTTGCATATTACATTATGAAACATATTACAGGTATACCACATAATCCAACAAAACAAGTGCTTATAGAAAGATCAAATTATACTTTAAAAGAAATGCTAAATAAGCAGAAGAGGGTAATAAAGACCCACAGAGATAGATTAATTAATGCTTTAATAACTCTACATTTTCTAAATGCTATTAAGAAAGGAACAACATCTGTAGAGAAACATTGTACAATAGGAAAAAAAAACTATTGAATTAATCAGCCTGTATACTTTAAAAGATGTATTGACCTCAGAATGGAAACCAGGATATGTGTTACATTGGGGAAAGGGTTTTGCTTTTGTTTCCACAAGAGAAGAAAAGCTTTGGATGCCATCAAAATGAATAAACATTTGATTCTAGCAGGAGAGACCTCTAGATTAGAAGTGATTTATAAACAACTGATGTGGCAATTTAAAATGTCAAAAGGAAAAACTCACCAAATTAGGGTCTGGGCAGGGTTCTGTTTTTGTCTTTATAGGAGAATAAAAATATTCATCTTAAGGACATTAAGAACCTTTGGACAGATAGACATCTAAGGAACCTTTGGACAGATGGACATCTAAGGAACCTTTGGACAGATAGACATCTAAGGAAGAAGGTAGAACTACCAGATAAAATTAACAAGAAAAGAAACAATCTGGCATGATTGTGTAATTACTCCTACAGGGAAAAATCTCTTTACCTCTGGAAGTATTTGTTGTCCTGACTCAATTAAAAACTAAAGCTGGCTTTGGAGTTGGAGTATGGCTTTCTCCTTCTCTAAATTCAAGCTTGCTATGAAAAAAATTCAGTCTCTGCCTTATATTAGAAGAGCCACCTGGTATGGGACAGAAGAAAAATCTAGGGACTATTGGTTGTCACAAATTCCTTTCCCTCAAATTTAATGTGACTCTTTAAAACTTTTCTTTAGGTAATTGCTATCTTATAATTTAAACTTTTAATTTTGATATTAATGATGTTTAAATTTTCCACAGTGAACAATAAATTTTCCTAACAACGTTCTCTGAAGTCTGCAAAAAAGATGATGGGTCCACACAACAACAATTCTACCTGGATTACTATAATGCCATTAAGCCAATAAATACCACCCTGTTCAGGACAATGGTCCACCCTCATGTACCACTTTAGCCAGAACTTTAGATAAGCTTTACCCATTACTCAGAGACTGGTTACAAATGTTACAGCTAGTTCTAAGACTTAACTATGTTTTCAGTTCTTACAGTGTCCCATAGAGACACTGTTGCTGCCTAGACAGCAGGAAATAATTCTAATAATATGATGCCCCTTTTCCTAATAGGTGGAGTGAATGGTTTTTGTTTTTTTTTTCCCAGAGTTATAGATAGTTGCCATCTGTAGGGGATTGATAATAAGTTGTTAGGGTTGCAGGGAACAATAGAGAGTACATTCTGGGATCTCACTTGGAATAAAAAGAAAGGGAGATAGGTATGATACAATGAAAAGGTAGACTATCAGTTTTAAGTAATTTACATTGGTATGGATTCTTTTTACTGATACAAATTCAAAGTTATTTTTTATTATACTGTATAAATGTTTCTATTTCTGTCTAAGTTTTTTTTGTTTTTGTTTTTATTTTTGTTTTTTGAGACAGGGTTTCTCTGTGTAGCTTTGCACCTTTCCAGGAACTCACTTGGTAGCCCAGGCTGGCCTCAAACTCACAGAGATCGGCCTGGCTCTGCCTCCCGAGTACTGGGATTAAAGGTGTGTGCCACCACTGCCTGGCTTTTTTTTTTCTTGAGCTATTTTTGTATATTGATACAAATTCAAACTTAATTTTGGTATACTGTATAAATATTCCTACTCCTATTTAATATATTTTTGTATATTGATACAAATGTAAAATTGTTTTTGTTATACTATATATATGATTCCTGTAGATGGAAGTTTCTGTTCCACCACCAACTCCCAAATACCCAGCAGTCACTTCCTAAATTACCACATAGAAGCTTATATTAATTATAACTGTTTGGTCATTAGCTCAGGCTTATTACTGACTAGCTCTTACACTTAAATTAACCCATAATTCTTATCTATGTTTAGCCATGTGGCTTGGTACCTTTTCTCAGTTCAACATTCTCATCTTGCTTCCTCTGTGTCTGGCTGATGACTCCTGATTCTGCCCTTCCCCTTCCTAGCATTCTTAGTTTCCTTGCCTCACCTATACTTCCTGCCTGGCTACTGGCCAGTTAGTGTTTTATTAAACAATTTGAGTGACAAATATTTACAGTGTACAAGAGCATTATCACACAGCAGATTCTATTTCTGTTTAGGATATTTTTGTATATTGATGTAAATTAAGGGTTTTTTTTTTGTTATACATTTCTACCTCTGGTTAAGATTTTTGTATATTGTCACAATTTCAAAGTTATTGTTCTTATACTGTATATCTGCTTTTATTTTTGCATAAGGTGTTACCTCTGCAGCTTGTTTATTTTTATAATGTGAAGCTTTAGTACTTAAGCTATTTAGGTTAATAAGAATTACATGTTTGTCAAACTTATAGTCATGTTAGTTAGATTTTTCTAGGCATTTAGAGATATGTCCCCAGATAGATGGATGATCTTCAAATACTTCACAGACCTACAGAATACGGCATTTAAAATGTTTTAATAATTTAGAATTCTTTTGATGTGAGACATGTCTGCTCTTGGCAGTACCAATCTACTCCCAAGAGGATGATGGGCACTGAAGACACTCCATATGGAATTTGTTTTTGTTGTTGTTATTGTTTGGCAAAACTGGCCTATTGGGCAAGAAACTGTGTTTGCCTCAAGTGCTGACAGTAAGCACGCTGTCCAGTCTGGACCAGCAGGACACAACGAGAAGTGACTGTGAACTTTGCCAAGCCTGGGTACAGTCTTTAAATTTTTCCTGCTTCTGAAAATGTTCTGTCAGATATTCTAGGCCATTAGCCAAAGTAGGATGCCCCAACATTGCAAAGAAATACTGGGCGACTTTCCAGCCAGCCAGCTGTTTCTGTCATTTCTTACATTTTTGGAAGTCATTTGTTTGCACTTCCTGCTTACTTAGGTACTATTTTCCTTCTCAGGTGTTTGATGAGATTGAAGAATAAATAGTTATAGTTACAATCCTCTCAAATCTTAGCCAAGGATATATTAGGTATAAAACTTAGATTCTTCAGGAAAGGACAACTACTGGAGTAATCTCTATAAAAATTGCCAATTACCTATGGTCTGAAAGTCTAGAATGTATTCCTTATTTGAAAATTGTTCTTGTATGTAGTTTTGATTTTTGTTAAGACTATTACCTTTTCCTTCCTTCTGAGCAATACATGTTAGTAGTTTTTATTATATATAGTTTTTATTAGGGTAGGATTAGAATCTTCCTTTTTATTTTAGACAAAAAGGGAAAATGTGGGAATTCTGCTATTTGGTCTGTTGACTAATTGAATGGAGTTTTTTGGCCTTATGGGTATGGTCTTTCTCTGAAGATATGTGACCCCTTAAAAACTGTGGGGAAGGGTCATGCCCTCTTTTGGGCTGGTCAGAGTACACAGTAAGTGGCAGAGATGCATGGCTTGCAGTTTGGTTCCTGTCACCCTTGGGTGAAATGGCAGGACAGCAGCAGCTGAATCAGCGGTGGTGTCTCAGTGTTGTTCTTTGTCATGAGTGTACCTTACAGATTTCACCCATTAATAAACCTGATTTGACCCCAGAATTCTGTCCTGCTTTAAAGTGCTGTGTTTTACAATGTGCATTGCATTTAGTCTATCAACAGATTAAAAGAACAGTAAATTCTTTTGAAATTTCTTCTATTTGTAATCAGTATGATTAAGATAAAACATCTGCCTTTGGGTAATCCTGATATTTTAAATTTTGTTTTATATCTATTGTACTTGAGTAAATATACATTTCCTTTAAAAAATTTTTTTTCTTTGAGAAATTATAATGTCATTGCATGCATTTCCTTGTTCCCTTTTCTCCCCACAAATTAATCCCACCAATGAGAGTAAAGACCATCACCCAAACTCTTTGGTCAATTTAAGCAAGCTTTATTTTCTGCTAGATAGGGCTATTTCCCTAAAGCAGAGTTTGATAATACAGCATTGAACATAGGAAAAAGTGGGGCTTATATAGCCCCCCCCCAAAAAAACCAGGACTAAGGGTTCTTCAAGGGTTGGGGGATTTTAGTTATGTAGGAACTTGGTTGAGCATTTTAAAATTATTTGGCAGAACATTTTATTTTATCAGGGTACATTCAAAATGTGAGCCAAATTCCATAGGGTGGGAGCATGTCAAATTCAGAAACAGGTTAAAACACGGTCAACTTGAATCTTTTTTTTCTTCCAGAGATGAGGACCGAACCCAGGACCTTGTGCTTGCTAGGTAAGTGCTCTACCACTGAGCTAAATCCCCAACCCCCAAGGGTGATAGGAACCAAACTGCAAGCCATGCATCTCTGCCACTCACTGTGTACTCTGACCAGCCCAAGAGAGGGCATGACCCTTCCCCACAGTTTTTAAGGGGTCACATATCTTCAGAGAAGGACCACACCCATAAGGCCAAAAAACTCCATTCAATTAGTCAACAGACCAAATAGCAGAATTCCCACATTTTCCCTTTTTGTCTAAAATAAAAAGGAAGATTCTAATCCTAACCTAATAAAAACCATATATAATAAAAACTACTAACATGTATTGCTCAGAAGGAAGGAAAAGGTAATAGTCTTAACAAAAATCGAAACTACATACAAGAACAATTTTTAAATAAGGAATACATTCTAGATTTTCAGACCATAAGGTAATTGGCAAACAGAAATGAACTTTTCTAAACTTAAAACAAACATCCTTAAGATGGAGTCAGATTGGTCCATCACCCTCAGTTACTTTGCTCTCATCTGAATTCATGGCCTCTTTTTTTGTTAATTGTTGTTATCTGCTTACATATATACATATTTTTAATTATAAGCAGATCCATATGTATAGTGTTATGAATGTGTATGTTTTCAGTGATGAGCTTTTGATATTGGATAACCAATTGGTTCCTCTTCTCTAGAGAAGACTTTCTCCCACCCTTGGGTTTCTTACTTATGTATAGTTTGTTGTATTCAGTTGAGTCCTTTTGGGCTTCCTGCCAGCACTGCCACTTCGGATATCTATTATCATCCTTATTCAGCTCATTTTTAGGTGGTCATGTTGATGGGGGACTTCATGGCTGTGGTTTCTCACACTTCTAGGAGACATTCTCACAGCAAACCCCTGGATTATCAGGCTCTTACAACCTTTCTGCCCTATGTTCCTTAATGTTCCCTGACCCTTGAGTGCAAGAGTATTTTATAGATGATGTATCCATTGAGACTGGGCTACACAATTCTGCATTTTGGTTGGTTGTGGGTTTCTGTAATGGCTTTTTGTAGAATGCAGGGAGACATGAACTATGGAAACCTGTAATGTTAATCACACATAGTTGTTCTTTAAAGTAAGGAAATGCAAGCACCTTTTTTCTGCCTACTCAGAAGGCTGCATCAGACATGCTGCTCAGCCTGGTGACCTTTGCACAGTTTGTGTGGCTGAAGACTTTCTGGCACCAAACTTTCTCCTGACACATTCTCATAAACTTGTTTTTTTCTCAGTCAATATACAAAACCTATCTTTCTAAAAGGTGTCACATGTACTTTACAAAGAGTTTTGATGTAACACATCTGATCTGTATTTAGCTTACTGTGTTTCTTAAGAGATTTGGGTATGCGTTGGTGTGCTTGTGAGACTGAGTTAATAATCATAAGAATAGTTTCACCAGATTGTGCTGTGTTTAAATATACCTACTATAAACATCTTGAGGTCAGACTTCTGGAACTGGAATCAACAGCAGCTGCTGAGTCCTGTTGTGCTGAACTGCTTTGTAGCCTCCCATTGAAGGTACATTTTAAGATTTAAAGCATCCTGGTGCCATAGTATCTCAGAAAGTGCCAACTGAGCCCATACTAAAAGATGTATGGTAGTTCAGTAATATTGACCTGAGTCTGAACTAGAGAATTTATGATATACCAAGCACCACCATGTCCAGAGACATGGCACTCTCCAGTGGCAAGCTACTTAGATATATTACATGTGAATTGTTAGGATGACTCTGTTTTTAATCATGTCTTTACCTATACTCATTCACTTAAGAAATGGAATGTAACCTCTTTGTGACTCCTGTATTGCCTGTAAGATTTTGATGGGATATATAAGCATTGAAGGAGAGAGAGAGAGAGAGAGAGAGAGAGAGAGAGAGAGAGAGAGAGAGAGAGAGAGAGAAAGAAGAAGAAGAAGAAGAAGAAGAAGAAGAAGAAGAAGAAGAAGAAGAAGAAGAAGAAGAGAATCACCAGGAGAGTGAGTGTTTTCTTTCCCTAAATCCCTCAGATAGAAAAGTCTTAGTGTGCTGATGCTGTGGATTTCTTTTGAACCCTGTGTTGTCCTGGGGCTGGTTCTCACAGGCAGCAACACATAACTATCTGGGAAGAGTGATTTTAATCACAATAGTCTTGGAGAGAAGCTAACAGATTGATGATATCAGGAATTAATGAGAACAGAATAGAGACAGGGAATGAAGTAGAATAAGAAATCTACAGTTCTTTCATTTCTAATAACTGTGACAAACCCCAGAACTTAAGGGAGAAGGACACAAACATAAAGGAAATGCCAACTATTAAGAGTAAGTTTTCAAAATAAAAAAGAGTAAGTTTTCAAGTTATGTTGCTTATAGGATAAAAGGAAAAACTTGGTATATCCCCAGAGGATATGGAGTAGTACAGAATGTAGAATGAATTGATCCAGCTTTGGCTGGTGTGTTGATTGTGAGAACCCAAACCCTACCAGCTTTAAATATTAACCACTAGAGACAAAACTGTTTCTCACTCTGCATGATGCTGTAACTGCAAATGTTGCCAACTGGGCACACTGTTCTACTTGTTGGTGTGTCTAGTTAGAAATTTCTTTTATGGCTTGCCACAGTATTTATGCTTCTAACATTAAAGCTATAGATCAAATAGGTAATAGTTACCAGTGGGAAAGTTGGGGGATTTTAGGGGCAAGAAGCAAAGGGACAAACTGGCAATTACTATAACCATTTTTAGAAACTTAAGGAAGTAAAACTGTTCAATCAAACCACTAAAATTGTATAGATACAAATATATCAGGATATCTGGGGCCACTTGTTTGAACAACAGGTTTTCACAGTTTCTTCTTTGTATCAACTTAACACATCTGTCTCAGGTTATTGAACTCACCTAGAGCAAGGCTTCCTGCAACTGTACTTCCTCTTCATTGGGATTTTCTGTAGTTGTGCGAAAGCTTTTCAGCTTTATGAAGTTTCAATTTTCCATTGTTGGCTTTAATTATTGAACAAATGGAGTCCATACAACATGCAGGGTCTGCCTCTGTTTTCTAGCAGTTTCAGTGTTTGCTCTAACTCTGTAACCCATTTGTATTTAGGGGTTTTGTGGTGTGTGTGTGTGTGTGTGTGTGTGTGTGTGTGTGTGTGTGTGTGTATGCAAGATGATAAATAATGGGTCTAATTTATTCTTCCACATGTGGACATCTAATTTCTCAGTGCCATTTGTTGAAGAATTTTTCCTCCAGCTTATGCTTTTGGCATCACTATCAAACGTTAATTGACCGAACTGATGTGTGCTGAGGCTTGGGTCTGATTTTTGTTTATTGATATACATTCTGTTGTTTGCCAGTACCATGTTGTCTTTATTACTATGTTTCTGCAATATATTTTAAGATATGGAATGATAATCCCTCCAGCATTGTTTATTTTGCTCAGGATTGTTTTGGCTATCTGGGGTTTTGTTGTTCTATATGAATTTTAAGATAGTATTTTTTTAATTTGTGAAGCATGAGATGGAGATTTTGATTGGGATTATTTGAATCTGTAAATAGCTTTTGGTAATTTGGTCATTTTCACAATATTAATTCTACCAATCCATGAGGTGCCTTTCCATTTTCTAGTATTTTTCTTTCTTTCATCAGAGGACTAAAAATTTGATTGTAGAGGTCCTTGACTTCCTTGGCTAGGTTTATTCCTAGATATTTAATTTCCTTTGAGGCTATTGTGAATGGCAGTGTGTCCATGATCTCTTTCTTGCTATGCTTGTTCAATAGAAAAGTTACTGACTTGTGGATGTGGATTGTGTATCCTGCAGTGTTACTGAATTTTATTTTGCCATCTGAAAACAGGGAATTTAACTTGTTTGTTTATTGTATCCTTTAATTTCCTTCTTTTCTCTTGCTGCCCCAGCAAGTACTTTGAGCACAGTATTGAAAGAGAGTGAGGAAAGTGAATGTCCCTGTCCGGTTGCTCACTGCAGTGTGATTTCTTCAAGCTCTTCTCCTTTCAGAATGATATTGTTTGTCATACACAGCTTTTATTATGTTGAGGTATATTTCCTCCAGCCCAATATAGGTCCAATATAGAAAATATATTCTAGGATTTTTATGACGAAAGCATGTTTTTCTGTGTGACAGCCTTTCCCCACATCTATTGAAATGGTCATGTAACTTTTGTCTTTAAGTCTATTTATATGGCTCATTACATTAATTGACTTTTGTATGTTGAACCATCCATGCATTTTAGGGGTAAAGCAAATTGGCTATATAATCTTTTTTATGTATGTCTACATTCTGTTAGCAAGTATTTTATTGAGTATTTTGACAGAGACACAGGCCTGCAGCTGTCCTCCTTGTTGTATCTTCACCTGGGTCAGATATGAGAGCGATAGTGACTTCATAGAGTTTGAGAGTGCGCCTTCTGTTTCTAACTTTTTAAATAATTTAAGAAGGATTGTCTGTAGATTGTCTTTGAATGTCTGCTATAATTCTTCTGTGACTCCATCTGGCCCAGGACTTCTTTTTAGCTATAAGCATTTTATTGTAATTTTAGTCTCCTTGTTTGGTATGGATGGGGCTGTTGAGGTTGTTGACTTCCCCTTGTTTAATTTTGGTGGTTTGGCTGAATCTAGAAATTCACCCATTTCTTTCAGGCTTTCCTGCTTAATGAAGTACAAATTTCTAAAATATTCCCTTATAGTATTCTGAATTTCTTTGTTGTCTGTTACAGTGTTTCCCAATTGATTTCTAATTTTTTAAATTTGGGCCCTCACTTTCATTCTTTTGGCAAAAAGGTTTCCGCTTTTGTCGCAGATTCCCACTTTACCCGGGAATTCCTTTAGAGCTGCTTTTGTCGCGGATTCCCACCTTACCTGGGAACTTACCAGTCCACCACCCTGACCGCAAAAAGTTCTGAGCCCTCGTTGAAAGCAACTGGAGTTCCCCGTAGAGGCCACCACTTGCCACGACTGCCTTGACCAGCAAGGAAGATGCAACACCAGGCTCTTCTTTCAGCAGTTTATTTAGGAATCTTGAACAATCTTCTGACCCCGGGGAAGCCCGCTCACAGCCTTAAGTAATCACTAGGAAGCCAACCCTGATACGCCACGTGGGCACTACCAATAGGTCCAGTTGTGGGGAAGCAAGCCAGATTCTCAGACTGAGTCAATTAAGGAGTTGTTTATCACAGAGAGCACTCACCATCGGGAAGGCGGAAGGCAGAAGCCGGCGCCATCTTTCAGGTGTGGCTGTACGCAGCTCTCTACACTATCCAACAGTCTTTTCTGCTTATTCAAAAAGGCTTTTTATAACACTGAAAATGGGCAAGGGCAAAAGACCTCCCCCTAGCAAGATCAAAGCACATTGCACAGCCAAGTGCAGACCAAACAGCTGGTAACTACACCTTTAGTCAAATCATCTCCTTATGCAGCCCTGTTGGGTAAGGCAAGCTCAGATTCTCTGACCCTGAGTAATTTGGACCTCCACAAATTCTCCCTTCTTTATAATATAAATCTCAAATGAGGGTAGAGAGCTTAACTCCTTGCATCTCTGAATCAGCTTTCCACTAAGTGCTTGCAAGTAGCTAGAATAATCAGTAATATTCCTGCTCCCTATGGCTGCCATACCTCCTAGTAAAGGGGTAGAATATGACCAAGATAGACGGCCTTTCTGAATGGTTCTAAGATGTCCATAGCAGTCTTAGCTGCACCAAGCCCTTTTTTTTTAAAATCGATAAACTCCTGATGCAAATAAATCAGTAAACTGCTAGTGCAAGCACATCAAACCTTAGAACTCCTTGGCATCACCATTAACATTAAAAGGTTAACATCAGATCCACCATCCATCTGAACCAGAGGTGAGTGCCTGGGGTTATAGTCAGAGAGGCAACCACCCCTGGGTCCCACCCCTGGGCACCATCCTGGGAGGACCTGCCCAACTTGGCCCCAGTTTCTGGCCAATTGGTGGGCCCTGCGGGAAGGCTCCCCCTTTCCAAGACTATAGGCAGACCCTGCAGTCTCCACACCCTGCCCCCACACCCATTTGCCCGAGACCCCAGCCACTTCCTGAGGCTCAGAGACCAGCCCCCAGCTCCCATCCTCCCTGGAAGTCCCATCTGGACCAGAGAGGCCCTCTGGTAGATACTACAACCTCAACACGTTGCACCCACAGCCATCTGCTGGAGACTCCAGCCAGTTCTGGAGACTTAGAGACCAGTGTCCAGCATTCCATCCTGCCCTGGAACTCCCAACTGGACCAGAGCTTCCATCCTGTCCCAGAACTCCCATCTGGACAACAGAAGGTCCCATCTGGACAAGATAAGGAGACCCAGGGACTTCCTGAGACTCAGAGTCCAGCCCCCCAGCTCCTATCAGGCCAGCACTCTCATCTGGATCAGAGCTCCCATCCGGCCCAGAGCTTCCATCTGGACCAGAGAGAGGCTTCCTAAACCTCTCAGCTCTGTCTGGACCAAGTACACTGATAAGAACAAGAACGAACCCACAAGGAGATTGGCAGACACCAAGGTAGAAGTACATACAATAAAATAAAGTGCAATACAGCATCACCAGAACCTAGCCCTTCTCCAACAGCTAGACCTGAACTTCACAGAATGGAAGAAGAAGAAGAATAAGTAACATCATGAAGAGGCTAGAGCCTTATATAGAAGAAATAAAAAATGAAGTGGAGGAACAGACAAACAAAAAATGGGAAGAATGCTATAAAAAAAACTAGAGGAAAGGACAATTAAAGCAGAAGAAAACAATAAGTCCCTGAAACAAAATCATGAAAAAGCAAGGGAAACAGTCCAAGACCTGAAGAGGGAAATAGAAAAAATGAAGAAGACACTAGCAGAAGGAATGCTGGAAATAGAAAATCTGAGTAAAAAAACAGGGACTTCAAATGCAAGTATAACCAACAGAATGCAAGAGACGGAACAGAGGATCTCTGGTTGTTGAAGATATGTTAGAAGAAAGAGATTAATCAGTCAAAGAAAACACTAAAACCAACAAGGTCATGACCCAAAATGTTCAAGAAATTTGGGACACCATGAAAAGACCAAATCTAAGAATAACAGGGATAGAGGAAGGAGAAGAATACCAACTCAAAGGCACAGAAAATTTATTTAACAAGATCATAGAAGAAAACTTTCCCAACTTAAAGAAGGAAATGCCTATGAAGATACAAGAAGCCTATAGAACACCAAACAGACTAGACCTCCAAAAAAAGTCCCCTCAACATGTAATAATAAAACAACTAAATGTACAGAATAAAGAAAGAATATTAAGGGCAGCAAAGGAAAAAGGCCAAGTGAGTTATAAAGGAAAACCCATCAGAATAACACCCGATTTCTCAATGGAGACTTTGAAAGCCAGAAGGACCTGAACAGATATAATGCAGACAGTAAGAGACCATGGATGCCAGCATAGGCTGATATACCCAGCAAAACTTTCAATCATCGTAGATGGAGTGAACAAGACCGTCCAAGACAAAGCCAGATTTAAGCAATACTTATCCACAAACCCAGCCCTACAGAAAGCACTAGAAGGAAAATTCCAACCTAAGGAATTCAGATACACCTATGAAAACACAGGCAATAGATAACACCAGACTGGTAAACCCCAAAGAAGAGAAGTACACACACACTAACACCAAAAAATAAAAATAATAACAGGAACGAAGAATCACTGGCCATTAATATCCCTTAATATCAATGGACTTAATTCACCTATAAAAAGACACAGACTAACAGAATGGATACGAAAACTGTACCCATCTTTCTGCTGCATACAAGAAACACACCTCAAATTCAAAGACAGACACCTCCTAAGAATAAAAGGCTGGGAAAAGACTTTCCAATCAAATGGTCTTAAGAAGCAAGCTGGTAAAGAATTGTGTTGGTAATTTGATGGGGATTATGTTGAGTCTGTAGATTGCTTTTGGTAAGATCGCCATTTTTTACTATGTTAATCCTGCCTATCCATGAGCATGGGAGGTCTTTCCATTTTCTGACATCTTCTTCAATTTCTTTTTTCAGGGACTTAAAGTTCAACAAGGAATGATAGACCATGATGGATGAGGACCACACGAGAACAGGAGTGAGCAGAGTGCTGGAGAGATACCCTGAGGTCCACAGTGATGCATCCTCTGTAGACTGCTGGCAGTGGTCGAGACAAAGCCTGATCTGACCTAGTCTGGTGATCAGATGGCCAAACACCCTGACAGTCAGGCTGGAACTCTCATCCAATAACTGATGGAAGTGGATGCAGAGATCCTCAGCCAGGCCCCAGGTGGAGCTCCATGTTTCCAGTTTTTGAGAAGGAGGAGGGACTGTGAGAGCATGAATTGTTGAGCCCTGGATTGGAAAAGGCATGGGGACAAAGGCCAGATGAATGGAAGCACATGAATTGTGAACCAAAGGCTGTGGAGCCCCCAGCTGGATCAGGCCCTCCAGATAAGTGAGACAGTTGAGTGGCTTGGACTGTTTGGGAGGCATCCAGGCTGTGGGACCGGGACCTGTCCTTAGTGCATGAGCTGGCTGTTTGGAAACTGGGGCTTACACAGGGACACTTTGCTCAGCCTGGAAGGAGGAGACTGAACCTGCCTATTCTGAATCCACCAGGTTTAAATGAATCCCTAGGGGAGTCTTGGCCCTGGAGGAGATGGGAATGGAAGGGAGGGGATGGAGGAAGGTGGAGGTGGGGGCTGGAGGGAGGAGGACAGGGAAACACATGGCTGATGTGTAAATTAAAGCACAAACATAAAAACAAAGGGAAAAAAGAAACAAGCTGGTGTAGCCATCTTAATATCCAGCAAAATAGACTTCAAAGTAAAATCAATCAAAAGAGATGATGAAGGACATTACATACTCATTGCCAGAAAGATCCACCAAGATGAAGTCTCAATTCTGAACATTTATGCCCCAAACACAAGGGCACACACATATGTAAAAGAAACATTACTAAAGCTTAATCACATGTAAAACCCCACACATTAATAGTGGGAGATTTCAATACCCCACTTTCACCTCTGGACAGATTGGCCAAATTGAAACTTAACAGAGACATAAAGGTCTTAACTGATGTTATGGCTCAAATGGACTTAATCGATATCTCCAAAACATTCCACCCAAACAAAAAAGAATATACCTTCTTCTCAGCACCCCATGGAACCTTCTCTAAAATTGACCAAGTACTTGGCCACAAAGAAATATCAACAGATACAAAACAATTGGAATAACCTCCTGTGTTCTATCAGACCACCATGGTTTAAAGTTAGATTTCAACAACAGAAAAAACTACAGAAATCCTACAATCTCATGGAAACTGAATAATGCTCAACTGAATCACCAATGGGTTAAGGAAGAAAGAAAGAAAGAAATTAAAGACTTCCTAGAGATCAATGAAAATGAATACTCCACATACCCAAACTTATGGGATACCATGAAAGCAGTGCTAAGAGGGAAATTCAAAGCACCGAATGCCCACATAAAGAAGCTGGAGAAATCTCATGCTAGTGACTTGACAGCACACCAAAGTCTCCCAGGAGGAACAGACACCAGGAAATTATCAAATGGAGAGCTGAAATCAATAAAATAGAAATAAAGAGAACAATACAAAGGATTAATGAAACAAAGTGGTGGTTCTTTGAGAAGATCAACAAGATAGACAGGCCCTTATGCAAACTAACCAAAAGGCAGAGAGAGAGCATCCAAATTAACAAAATCAGAAATGACATAACAACAGACAATGAGGAAATCCAGAGAATCATCAGGTCATACTTAAAAACCTCTACTCCACAAAACTAGAAAATCTAAAAGAAATGGATAATTTTCTGGATAGGCACCACATACCTAAGTTAAATCAAGACCAGATAAACCATTTAAATAGTCCAATAACCCCTAAGGAAATAGAATCAGTCATTAAAAGTCTCCCAACCCAAAAAAGCCCAGGACCAGGTGGTTTTACTGCAGAATTCTACCAGATCTTCAAAGAAGACTTAATACCAATACTCTTTAAATTGTTCCACACAATAGAAGCAGAAGGTATATTACCAAACTCCTTCTATGAGGCTACAATTACCCTGATTCCTAAACCAAACAAAGATGCAACAAGGAAAGAGAACTGCAAACCAATCACTCTCATGAAAATTGATGGAAAAATATTCAATAAAATATTGGCAAACAGACTCCAAGAACACATCAAAACAATTATCCACCATGATCAAGTAGGCTTCATCCCAGGAATGCAAGGGTGGTTCAACATATGAACGTCCATCAATGTAATACACCATATAAACAAACTCAAGGAAAAAGACCACATGATCATCTCACTAGATGCAGAAAAGGCATTTGACAACTTCCAACACCCCTTCATGATAAAGGTCTTGGAGAGATCAGGAATACAAGGAACATACCTAAACATAATAAAGAGAATCTACAGAAAGCCAACAGCCAACATCAAATTAAATGGAGAGAAACTCAAAGCAATACCACTAAAATCAGGAACTAGCCAAGGCTGTCCCCTCTCCCCCTACTTATTCAATATAGTACTTGAAATACTAGCCAGAGGTATAAGACAACATAAGGAGATTAAGGGGATACAAATTGGAAAGGGAGAAGTCAAGCTTTCCCTATTTGCAGATGACACAATAATATACATGAGTGACCCCAAAAATACAACCAAGGAACTGATACAGCTAATAAAAACCTTCAGCAACATAGCAGGATACAAGACCAACTCAAAAACATCAGTAGCCCTCATATATACAATAGACAAACAGGCTGAGAAGGAAATCAGAGATACTTCACTCTTTAGAATAGCCACAAATGATATAAAGTACCTTGGGGTTACTCTAACTAAGCATGTGAAGGACCTATATGGCAAGAACAAGTTCCTGAAAAAAGAAAATGAAGAAGATGTCAGAAAATGGAAAGATCTCCCATGCTCATAGGATAGGCAGGATGAACATAGTAAAAATGGCGATCTTACCAAAAGCAATCTACATATTCAATGCAATCCCCATCACAATTCATCACAGATTTGGAAAGAATAATACTCAACTTCATATGGAAAAACAAAAAAACCAGGATAACCAAAATAATCCTGTACAATAAAACCACCTCTGGAGGCATCACAATCCCCGACCTCAAGCACTACTATAGAGCTATCATAATAAAAACAGCTTGGTACTGGCATAAAAACCGACATGTGGGCCAATGGAATCGAATTGAAGACCCTGACATTAACCCACACACCTATGAACATATAATTTTTGACAAAGAAGCCAAAACTGTACAGTGGAGAAAAGAAAGCATCTTCAACAAATGGTGCTGGCATAACTGGATGTCAACATGTAGAAGGCTGCAAATAGATCCATATCTGTCACCATGCACAAAACTTAAATCCAAGTGGATCAAAGACGTCAACATAAATCCAGCTACTCTGAACGTGATAGTAGAGAAAGTAGGAAATACTCTTGAATGCATTGGCACTGGAGATCACTTTCTAAATATAACACCAGTAGCACAGACACTGAGAGAAACAATCAATCAATGGGACCTATTGAAACTAAGCTTTTGTAGAGCAAAGGACACGGTCAACAAGACAAAGCGACAGCCTACAGAATGGGAAAAGGTCTTCACCAACCCTACATCTGCCAGAGGGCTGATATCCAGAATATATAAAGAACTCAAGAAATTAGACATCAAAATGCCCAACGGTCCAATTAAGAAATGGGCTATAGAACTAAACAGAGAATTCTCAACAGAGGAAACTCAAATGGCTGAAAGACATTTAAAGAATTGCTCAACATCCCTAATTATCTGGGAAATGCAAATCCAAATGACTCTGAGATACCACCTGACACCTGTCAGAGTGGCTAAGATCAAAAGCACAGAAGACAGCTTATGCTAGAGAGGGTGTGGAGCAAGGGGAACTCTCCTCCACTGCTGGTGGGAATGCAAGCTTGTACAGCCACTTTAGAAATCAATATGGCACTTCCTTAGAAAATTGGGAATCCATCTCCCCCAAGACCCAGCTGTAGCACTCTTGATTGAGCACCCACCCCAAGGGCATTTGCTCAGCTATGTTCATATCAGCATTGTTTGTAATAGTCAGAACCTGGAAACAATCTAGATGCCCTTCAACTGAAGAATGGATAAAGAAAATATGGTACATATACACAATAGAGTACCTTTCAGCAGAGAAAAACAATGACATCATGAGGTTTGCAGGCAAATGGATGGATCTAGAAAAAATCATCCTGAGTGAGGTAACCAAAATTCAGAAGGACAAACCTGGTGTGTACTCACTCATAGGAGGATACTAGAGATAAAATAAAGATGACTAGACTGCTACACAACTCCAGGGAGGCTACCTTGAAAACGGTACCCTAGGAAAGTCACAGGGATCACCCAATGACAGAGAAATGGATGAGATCTCCATGAACAACCTGGATGACAGTGGGAGTAATGAAGGGCAATGTTTGAGGGAAAGAAAGCTTAGGGGAGCAGGAGATCCCAGCTGGATCAAGAACAGAAAGGGAGAAGAAGGAATAACAGACCATGATAAATGAAGACCACATGAGAACAGGAATAGTCAGAGTCTGGAGAGGTCCCCTGAAATCCACAAAGATACACCCTCTGTAGACTGCTGGCAATGGTCAAGAAAAAGCCTGATCTGACCTAGTCTGGTGATCAGATGGCCAAACACCCTAACAGTCGAGGTGGAACTCTTATCCAATAACTGATGGAAGTGGATGCAGAAATCCTCGGCCAGACCCCAGGTGGAGCTCCAGGAGTCCAATTGTTGAGAAAGAGGAGGGACTGTAAGAGCATGAATTGTTGAGACCAAGATTGGAAGAAGCACAGGGACAAATAGCCAATCGAATGGAAGCACATGAATTATGAACCAAAGGCTGTGGAGCCCCCAGCTGGATCAGGCCCTCTGGATAAGTGAGACAATTGAATAGCTTGAACTGTTTGGGAGGCATCCAGGCTGTGGGACTGGGACCTGTCCTTAGTGTATGAGCTGGCTGTTTGGAAACTTTGGCTTACACAGGGACACTTTGATCAGCCTGGAAGGAGGGTACTGGACCTGCCTATACTGAATCCACCAGGTTTAAATCAATCCCCAGGGGAGTCTTGGCCCTTGAGGAGATGGGAATGGAGGGGAGGGGTTTGGGAGGGAGGTGAGGTTGGGGGCAGGACGGGGGAGGACAGGGCAACCCATGGCTGATGTGTGATTTTAATATTTAAATTAAAAAAATTCAAAAAAAGGTTAACATCATAATTCTAACAAAAATATTACTATACACAGTTATAATTCTTACAAACTTATATCCAAAAGTAAACTCTATGTTTCATAAACTTTAGCAGACATCCAAAAGCAATCTCTTACTAGAACTATCGGGCTGGAGAGATGGCTCATAGGTTAAGAGCACTTTCTGTTCTGCCAGAGGCCCTGAGTTCAATTCCCAGCAACCACATGGTGGCTCACACCCATCCGTAATGAGATCTGACACCCTCTTCTGGCATGCAGGCAGAATACTCTATACATAATAAATAAATCTTTTAAAAAAAGAAAACAAAAATGTAGTAAATAGAACTATGAAAACATAGAATACATCAACACAAGTTAACATTAATCCACTCAAGGGATGGGAAAACGTTTTTAAATTAAAGAGACTGAGGAGTATTAATTCCCTTTTCTTTATAATTTTCTAAACTACATATTGAGCCTGGTTAGAAAAAACCCAAACTTCTCCATTTTTACACAAAGTTTGTGAGTCACCACAGCCAACAAAACAAATATGCACACATAAAACAATTACATTGTTTTGTATTGAACCACTCCTGTCCATCTCATTTACTAAGCCTGAAAAGTTCAAAAAGATAGTTCTGATACCAGTCTTAAAGTTCCTCTGAGTGCTCAAAATCAGGACCTGGCTCTTCTGCTGCCCTAAAGTCTTTTTTAACTGTCAATCATAATGTCTCTGAAGCAAACAGCTCCAAATATGAGGAGTCCCATAACCAAAACTCTTTGCAGTTCCCCTGAATTCAATAATTCAGTTCAAACCAGCTACAGCTGCACTTTGAAATCCATAGTCTTCCCTTAGGCAATTTTGTTCAGGGAAAACGATATTAGCTCCACAATTAGCACCACAATAGGTGGCTGGTGCAGAATCCTCTTCAAAAGAGGCCTTCTTATAGCTAGTAAACAGAAACTTCATGGCATTGGCTGATGGCTTTCATGGTCCCAGTCACTGGATACCAAATAGCAGAAAGTCTTTGTAGCAGTCTGCTTTTTCTTTATAGTCTGTTCCTGGGGCTCAGGGCTATCAACTGCCTCTCACCTCATGGGTTCAAGGTTCCTCCTGCAACTATGAGCCCTTGCTTTCATATAGCAACCCTGATTCCAGGAGGTAACCCAGGCACAGCCAGTCAAAGCCACTGCATCCCTGGCTTCATTACCTGCTCTGCTAGTGGTCTTTGTGTCCCCTGTGCACTGCCTCATTTGCACAGCCAAACACTGCCTTAGGACCCCCAGTGTCTCTGGAACACACTCAGACTTAGTGCCTGTTCCCTGATATGTCACAAGCCTACTGCTAGGAGCTTGGGCTGGGCCTGGTTCCAGCATGTCTCCAGCATTCATCCTGGAGCTCTGCTCTGCCTCACCTCAGCAGTTTCTTATGCTCCAGAGTGTCTCAACTACTTATCTGGCTTCTTCTGCTTGTGATACTGATGCCACTTCTCTGTTTGGGGCAGCAGTCTCTCTACAGAGCTTCTACTGCTCACTGCTGCTTGCTGTCAGCCTCTCTCACAGCATCTCTGATGGGCTCTGGCTGCCAGGAACCCTGGCTTCAGGCAACAGACCTGCTCTGGCCACTGGTATCCGAAATCTCTGCTTCACTCCAAGTAGGGGCAGTTCATCTCTCCCACAGGTCTCAGCCACTGATGCTTGGCTGCTGCTGCTATCAGTGGGGGCTTCTGAAGCTGGCAGTCTCTGAAGTGGCTTTTTGTTCTTGGACTGCCAGGTTTGCAATGTCTGTTCAGTCCAGGGTGCCACTTTCTGTTTCCTGTCCATGCTCAGGGGATGGGAGAACTATGCTATCCTAAATTACTTTATATTAGACCCTCACCATACTTCCAGACCTAGAGCCCATTCTACCATAGTATACCTAAGCCTACATTTCTCAAACTAAACTTATGACTTACTTTAATAGAGAAAGAGAGAGACATGGAAACAGAGACAGAGAAAGATACTTGTTGCAGCCTAACATTAACTACTCGCTGCAGCTTAATTTGAACTACTCTGCTTTATATTTCTAATTTTACTCCTTAACAATAGAATACCACAATCTCAACTTAATTCATTAATTCATTACTGGGCATGCCCCGTCCCTGCTTTGTGCAGTGCCCCCATCTATTTCCTTTGTATCTAAGTCCCATGTTCTGGCACCATCTGTGGGAGGCCTTGAGAATCCAGCTCTCACCTTTCCCACCTTTTCTAGGGATCTTAGGAAGAGGAGAGAAGAATAAAATTATTAGGTAGAGAGACCTAGTAAATGAGAAGAAAGACAGAAACACAGGATAGCTTCAGGAGGGCCTAGATTACTATCCAAAGGCCTTTTCTGTTTATTTAAAAGGGCTTTTTATAACAATGGTAAGGGATGGGGCAAAAGACCTCTTCCTTGCAAGATGAAAACACACTGCACAGCCAAGTGTAGACCCTTCCAAATACCTGGTAACCATACCGATGGTCAAATCATCTCCTTATGCAGCCCTGTTGGAGAAAGTAAGCTCAGATTCTCTGACACTGAGTAATTTGGGCCTCCACAATAAACATTGGATGTCTTTCACTTTCTTAGTGTCCTTTCTTTATAGATTTGAAGTTATCATTATGGAAGTCTTTCACATCATTTGTTAGGTCTATTCCAAAGTATTTCATTGTCTTTGATGTTATTCTAAATAAGAGTGTGTCTATGATCTCTTTCTTAGTATTTGTTGGTGGTATATAGAAAATCTATTTATTTTTGCAAGTTGATATTTTATCATGCCATTTTGTTGAAATTGTTGATTTTCTCTAATTTTTTTCTGGTGGAATTTTGTTGTCTCTTATGTATAATATCATATCATCTACAAATTGGGATAATTTGACTTCTTATTTGGCTCCTATTTGTATGCTTCTAATTTCCTTTTTTTTTTTTCCTTGTTGCTCTGGCTAGTGTTTCCTATACTACATTTAAAATGAGTGAAACTAGGAGAACAAGGAATAACAGACCATGATAAATGAAGACCACATGAGAATAGGAATAGGCAGAGTACTAGAGAGGTCCCCAGAAATCCACAATGATACATCCTCTGTATACTGCTGGCAGTGGTCGAGAGAAAGCCTGATCTGACCTAGTCTGGTGAATCAGATGGCCAAACAGCCTAACTGTAGTGCTGGAACTCTCATTCAATAACTGAAGGAAGTGGATGCAGAGATCCTCAGCCAGGCCCCAGGTGGAGGTCCAGGAGTCCAATTGTTGAGAAAGCGGAGGGACTGTAAGAGCATGAATTGTTGAGACCAAGATTGCAAAAAGCACAGGGACAAATAGCCAATCGAATGGAAGCACATGAATTATGAACCAAAGGCTGTGGAGCCCCCAGCTGGATCAGGCCCTCTGGATAAGTGAGACAATTGAATAGCTTGAACTGTTTGGGAGGCATCCAGGCTGTGGGACTGGGACCTGTCCTTAGTGTATGAGCTTGCTGTTTGGAAACTTTGGCTTACACAGGGACACTTTGCTCAGCCTGGAAGGAGGGTACTGGACCTGCCTATACTGAATCCACCAGGTTTAAATGAATCCCCAGGGGTGTCTTGGCCCTGGAGGACATGGGAATGGAGGGGAGGAGATTGGGGGAGGGTAGGGGTGGGAGTGGGAGGGGGGAGGACAGGGGAACCCATGGCTGATGTGTAAAATTAAAACACAAATATAATAAAAAAATAAAAAATAAAATGATTGAAACTAGTATGTGTCTCTGTGCCAGGATGTCAACTTATAGTCATACCCAGCTCTGAATCATATGAATGACAACAATGAACAACATGGCTAAATATTCATAAAGTGCAATTAGTGACACTGACATATTGGTGGCAGCCAACTGTCTAAGGACCACTTAGCAGGAGGCAAATTGTGCCTGGTACTGGACACCTAGTCATGTTTCCAGAGCAAGCAAGGTCATAGATCTTAGAAGAGAATCTACTAGTGCCATTTTGCTAGACCAGCACAATTCCAAATCTTATCCTTAGACCCCTAGATAAGTGTATCTATCACCCCCTCACCAAAGAAGCTTCTATTTGCAGCAAATGGAGACCATCACAGAGAACCACAACTGCACACAATGTAGACCTCAATGGAATGTGGAGATTCCAGTCCCAATGGATATTTCCTACATCTCTGGCTCAAGGAACATCATGGAAGAGTGTGTGGAAAGGTTCTAGTAGCCAGAATACCAGGAAGTCTGCTGTGAAATAGTCTTTCTAGAACTGGCTGCATAAACAAAACTAGAACAATGACAATATCAAGAAAAACAGGCTATCAAATTGAGAATGAGAGGTATGGCAGGTATTGAAGGGAGGGTCCCTGGGTGAAGCTGGTGGAGGAATGGGAAAAGGGAAAGTGTTGTAACTATATTGTACTTAAATGTGATTCTAAATGCTAACAAATACAGAAAAATTGAAGTGATTCTGTTTGTCTTTTCTGACTGCATTACAATAAACTTACATCAATAACAAAGGAATATCTAATAATTAAAACAACCTGTGAAGACTCAATAACAATGATGGATGAGTCATAAAAAATATAAATATTCCTGTAATGAAACTAAAATGAAAACAGCACAAGAAAACCTCTGGTGCACAAAAACAGACCTGAGAGGGAAGCATAACAGTATGTACCATTATTTTAAAATGATAAGGGCACAAATAAATAACTTACTGATGCAACATAAGAATTTGGAAAAAGAAAGACAAACCCAATCAAAATACAGTAGGCATGAAAAAATGCAAAAATAATAGGAAAAATTAAGGAAACACAAATAAAGATAATCAAAAAATCTAAAATCTGTTTCTTTGAAATGGTAAATTGAATCAGTATACCTTTGATATAATGTGATTTCGCTTAGTTCCATGAATCTGATGTTAGTCCTCATAGTTGTGTAAAGTTTCTTTGTTTTCAGTAGTGGTGATTTACGGGTGACAAATTTCTTGTGTTTCTGAATATCATGAGTGTCTTCATTGATTTGCAAGATAATACTTTCCATCCCACTAATTTCCATGCCACCTTCTTCACCTGTTCTGTATTTGTGACTATAACGAAAAGTTCTGAGTGTTTCCTCTTTACACTATTATAATATTAAAATTATTTTGCAAAGGGACAATGAAGCCAAGGATTTTAGTGTCCATAATTAGGTTAAAAAAAAAAACAACCAACATCACAAGTCACCCCCTTGTTTTAGACAAGAACAATAACATTTCTCAAGATACTTATAGTTGTATACTCAAATGAAGTCAAGGCTTTGGAGGACTCATGAGGCATATTCATTACAGGACCTATTCATTAGAAAAGATACAAAACAAATATGAAGTAAGCATTAGGCCAGAGTGATGTAATGATCTTAGTAGGTTATATTTTTGGAAGGTAGACAAGTACATAGAGATGAATAAATCAAGTCTGACTCACCTGACATTTAATCAGGTGTCTTGGGAACACATGCCACAAGAAAAACTCTTTTCTATGAAGAGCCAAGTCCCATAGGAAAATTTTGCAATCAGGGTTGGAGATGACAGGAGGGAATAACATACATAATATGCAGGTCTACAGAGCTTTAAGTACCTCCCTGCCTTTGCCTCTGCATTGTAACCTTGCTATGGACAGGACTTTTCTGGGTTCTTTTTTACCATGTTCATGGAAATTGATCCATGACCCATTCCTGCTATCTTAAAACTATCTTCAGTCCTTATTTTCAACCATCCAGGGAGAAAATTAGATCTCTAATCCGGGTCTTTTCATCCAGAAGCCCTATCCAGGTGAGTCTGAAGGCTCAGCAGCTGTGACAGAAATGAGACTGAGATCAAAAGCAAAAACACGTATGTAAGGTCACCTGGCCAGGAGGCTACAGTTGTCAGCAGCCACCTACATACTTCTCTGATTAATTCATTGATACAGTCATCTAAAGAGAAGTGAGTTTTGTCCAAGTGGAACCTCTATCTAAGGGTCTTTGTAATTAATTTGTTAGTATAAAGAACATTCCATTAATGGAGGAACATGCAGTGAAGTGAGGATGTTTCCTATTTCTGAGATGAGACAACAGCTTGATTATCTTATACTTAACCTATGTCATGAGTCTATACACATAGTTTTTACTTTAGGCTTTTTCTGTTTTGTTAAATATTTATATCTTCTTACTAATGAGTTTTTGCAGCATTGCAGATAATTTTGTTCATGAAATCTATATATAGGGTTTAGAAAAATGTTCTTTCAAAATGTATGGCTTGATTTTACACCATTTATTTTTACTTTAACATTTTGTAATATGCTAACTAGAAGACTGGTATCATCTTACTCTAGATTGATAGCCATATTTTCAAGTTTTTATTTAAACATTTAAGTTTTTATAACAAGCAGTCCCTACTGAAATCATACACATACAAGCAACACTAAACAGCCTCAGCAGGTTGTATTTATATATTTGAGTATATATAGATATCTGTTACGTGTGTGTGTGTGTGTGTGTGTGTGTGTGTGTGTGTGTGTGTGTGTAATAATAACAAAGAAAGAGGCCATGAATCTTGGAAGGAATGAGGAGGGGAGGATATGGGAAGGGTAAGAAGGAGGAAAAAGAAGGGAGAAAGTTATATAATTATAATTTTTAAAAATTAAAAAGATAGACTATAAAGCTGAATTTAAATAACACATTAGTATTGTTACACTTCTAAATGCACTGAGACTCAATTCCAAATTAATTTAATAAATAGTTACTGAGCATGTACTTTGTACCACAATGTTTAAGAAACATTATGGTATTCATTTATTTATAGGTCACTTCCAATTCACTTATGAATTCCTCTTGGAAACATTAGTTGATGTTCCACTTCATTTGTTTAATCCATGTTTTAGGGTGAATTAGTTAAATCTGACCTCATTCCTCTGCCACTATTTTTGTTACATAATATCTCCTTTTAAAAACCTTTTTTTTTTTTTTCTGCTTCACTATCTTGACAATAAGGCCATCCCTGGCTGAATTATTGATGACAATCACACTTGACTGTTTGAATCATTTCTTTGGACACAGACCTCATTAAACTTTTCTAAAGGTTTAGCCTTGGCAGAGCTACCCACTGGCAAGAGAAGATTGACAAGCATGAATTAGTAGATTTGTAATGGCAAGCTGGAGATGGGAAGAAAATTTTTATTTTTTTCAATGTTTTTGTCATTGGAATGACATTTTGAAAATGACAATTTTGGATTATAAAAATAGAATAATACTAATTAAATTTTGAAGAACAAAGAGATACGACAAACTTCTACCAAAAAAATAATGCAAATATATTTGCCCAACTGTGAAAATAGAAATGAGAATAAAACAGAATACTTCTCATTTGAATCTTTAACTACAATTTCAGTACAAAATACACTGTAATAAATGTGCATATGCCCTCAGGGATCAGGCACATCTAGCACTTTATTTAATGTAGAAGGTATAACTGTCCTGGTGGGTATAGGACTTTATAAAATAATATAACATCTGTTTGTAGAGTTTGAAGATACCAGGCACAAATACAGTGATCCTGTGCTATTTATCCAAAGAGATAAATTCTGAAAGCCCAGAGTAAGACAGAAAATATTCTTGATGGAAAAATGGAGGTCTAACCTGCTATTGTCCACATGATAAATTATTGGTATTTGTCTTCCTCTATCGGGCTCATGCCACAGAAGTAGACATTAATGTTTTACTGTGGAGCCTAACGCATTTTTATCCACAGAAACTGAGTATCTTATTACTTTCCAAGGCTAAGGAGTGGACACTGAGTGATATGAACGCTTGAGCAGTAAGACAGGGGTCACAACAAGACATGAAAAAGATTGTTCCCTACTTTGCACACTGAGGTGACTGTAGCTAATGTACATAAACTTTACAGTATCTAGAGGGGAATCTTTTGAATGCTTGAACCACTGGGATTTCTGGTGGTAAATATGTGAATTATCTAGACTTGATCATTAGGTCATGAATACATGTATATACAATCTGAATATATTGCATACTATAATATATTCAATTATTATGTGTAAGTTAAAATTCAAATTAATCTTCAATGGTGCAAGATAAGAAATCTTAGATTTTATATATATTCTTCTATTCTGTTTGTATTTTTTCACCAAATGGAAGCTCAACCATATGAGCACCAAATTGATAAAATATTTTGTCTTCTGAGTAGTTTGCTTTGATGGTGTATTGTTTTTGTGACTCCTCAAGCGATTGACTGGGTTTGAAGTGCAGCCAGAATCAAGGAAGTTGTTGTTCTTTTCAGGCTCTCAGGGACCACTTTAGGTAATTAGACAATATTACCCTTGGAGACTTTTTAAAAAATATGTGTCTGTCTTTGATTATGGAGCTAATGCATTATATGCATTTAATCACTGGGTAGAAAATGATCATGGTAAAATATAATCTCAAGGGCATATATGGAGCATGACCAATATTAAACTGTATTTCCCAACTATAACAAAGAATTCATTAAAAACATTTTTAATCAAGTCTTCTTGGGTAAAGGCTTAAAGTAGTAGTCCCAAGTGAGTCATACAAGGGAATTCTCTAAAAAATGATGCACTCATACACAAAACAGGGGTTACTGTCTTAACAGTATAATATAAACTATAGCTTTCCTGTCTGGCCAATGTTATATAATGTTGTATATAATAATGTAATTGTGTCAGGTTACTCTTTCCTTTTTTGTTACTTTAGCTATATGGAAATGAAAAATGACACACAAATTTCAAAATTTATTCTCCTGGGAATTTCAGAGGATCCTCAATGGCAACCCTTTCTTTTTGGACTGTTTTTGTTCATGTACCTGGTCACTTTGCTTGGGAACCTGCTTATTATCATTGCCACAGTTATAGATTCCCATCTTCACACACCCATGTACCTCTTCCTTTCCAACCTGTCCTTTGCTGACATCTGTTTTACCTCTGCTAGCATCCCAAAGATGCTAGTGAATATACAGACACAGAACAAGGCAATAACATATGAAGGCTGTATTGTCCAAGTGTACTTTTTCATACTGTTTGGAGTTTTGGACAACTTTCTTCTAGCTGTGATGGCCTATGACCGATATGTGGCAATCTGTCACCCTCTTCACTATATGGTCATCATGAACCGCCAGCTCTGTGGGTTGCTGGTTCTTGGGTCCTGGGTCACAACAGCGTTGAATTCCTTGCTACAGAGTTCAATGGCATTGCGGCTGTCCTTCTGTACTGACTTGAAAATTCCCCATTTTGTTTGTGAGCTTAATCAACTGGTACTACTTGCCTGTAATGACACCTTTCCTAATGTCATGGTGATGTATTTTGCAGCTGTTCTGCTGGGTGGTGGTCCTCTTGCTGGCATCCTTTACTCTTATTCTAAAATAGTTTCCTCCATACGTGCAATCTCGTCATCACAGGGGAAGTACAAAGCGTTTTCCACCTGTGCATCTCACCTCTCGGTTGTCTCATTATTCTATTCTACACTCTTGGGTGTGTACCTTAGTTCTTCTGTTACCCAAAACTCACACTCAACTGCACGAGCATCTGTGATGTACAGTGTGGTCACCCCCATGCTGAACCCATTTATCTACAGTCTAAGGAATAAGGACTTGATGGGAGCTCTCAGAAGACTCTGCAGAAGGAAACCATGAGAGAGACATCCATCAAGAAGTGCATATGGTCTGGGCAGCAATTCCAGGCACTGCAACTTTTTGATCAAATGATTCAAGAGAATTTCCTCTTTCCGTTTATTTTCTAGGGTTTTGAATTTTTTCAATGACTTTACTGAGTCTCTTTAGCATTGTTAGTAAGCTTTTTCTTCTCTGATATATGATATTTTCCAATTTTCCAGTGTTCTTGTCAGTATCATGTCAGAGGCAATCTATAGAATCTCATTTATTTTACATAGCTGTGACTTTGTGCTGGTACTATGGGATAAACTGCACTTAATGAGGTCATTCATGTGGTTTTAATATAGAAGAAATTCTGCGATTGATTTGTATCAGTGTTCTGTTCACCTTTCTATATTGCTACCTTAACTTCTTACAGTAGACTTCAATGTTAGTACTTTTATATTTGTTTAAGTTCATAACCCTGAGGAGGACACTATCTCTACATTCAATTTCATGTTCATAAAGCTCATTCTGCTCCTTGGTACAGAATGCTAGTGAAATTTTAATATAAAATATAATTGGTGTATGCTGGTACCATTTGCCTGCCATGACACCTGTTCTAATGACATGTGGGTTACTTTCCAGCTGTCCTGATGAATAACCATCCCTTTGCTGGCACCCTCTACTCTTATTGTCAGGTAGTGTCATTGTTCCTAAAACCTTTTGTACAGAAAAATAGATTTGCAAACATTGCCTTAATGTGGTTTCCAAGTCAGATAAGACCTTTTATATGTAAATATTTAAACATACATTAAAAGCCCAGTAATATACTTTCCATTAAATGTCCAATTTATGATGTATGTCTGTTTGTTCAAATGTTAAACCTCAGTGTCCAAACATAAAGCATTTTCTAAATGGCCTGAAATATCAGATACATGTGAAACAGCCTCATTTCTTTTTCTCCTTCAAAATTTCAAGTGCTGGGCTGGAGGATGCTTCAGTGATTAAGAGCACTGGCCATTCTTCCAGAGGGCATGGTTCAATTCCCAGCCCACAAATGGTGGCTAACAACCAACTGTAACTCCAGTTTCAGGGGGCTGTGACACCCTGTTCTGGTCTACAAGGGCAATATGCTCACATGGTGCATATACATAGAAGCAGGAAAGCACCCCTACACATAAAATAAAAACATGCAAATCTTTAAAAAACAATCCAGAACTTCCCACAAATTTCTTTCCTTGCCCTAAATCAATAATATTACCTTTTAAAATCTCCTCATGAACATTAATGTGCTGTGAGTGAAAACATATTCAAGTATTATTTTCACTTTGTCTCTTATGTTCAGAAATCTCTTCAATGCACACAGGCAAAGAATGGCGTGTATAAGAACTGTAGTCTTAAGTATATTCGCCTCTAAGAATGAGGTGGAACAAAAGATATCCATGCATCTGTCCTATTAACTTCTCCAGTCTATCTAGAATAGAAATCAAACAATGGTCAGCTGAAAATAATTAAGTGAAAGTCAGTTGTAGGGGTACACACCTTTAATCCCAGCACTTGGGAGGCAGACAGGCAGATTTCTGTGAGTTTGAGGCCAGCCTGGTCTACAGAGTGAGTTCCAGGACAACCAGAGCTACACAGAAAAATCCTGTCTCAAAAAACACAAACAAACAAAAGAAAAAAAATAGTTACTTGAGATAAATGTGAATAATTTGATAATTATTAATACTGCCTTCAAATATCAGAACAAATGTCAAATGTAGGACACAATGAATTATTTTGAATGTTTTCATTGCTGTTTGATTTGTCATTATTGTAGTGAGTCATCTCCAAATAAACGGCTCACAATAATATGTTTCTATTTTATTACACAGATATGCCTGCTGGGAAGTCTTCTGGTCTTTTCTGGTCTTTGACTCAACTATAGTCAGCAGGGTTTGCTCTGTTAGTCTTACCTGAAATCATTCAGAATTGGGGGTTTTCCTGGATCTAGGCTGGCTGGGGGTGGTCTAGGTTGGGTCATCTGAGACCTGACCCACATAGTTTTATCCTGTCGCAGACAGCCTGCTGGTACAGCCCACATTACAATAGAGAACAGTAGATCCACACAGAGGTTCCTTGAATCACATCATTACTTTTAGCACATATTTGAAAAGATCAAGGATGAATAAATATACATGGATTGAGGACGTCTTTAGCATTGGCTCATTTTAAATTCAGAACTTCTTACTGGGATCTTTTAGGCTAAATTTTGAGGAATTATTCCCTTCACCTTTACCTGCAGTGACTGAATTAATTCTTGGATAACAAAACGATACTCAAACTCTGTGTTTAGTGAAATGTTATGGAAGCTGCACTGCAGAAAGTCACATGTGAGATCCAAATATTCCCTTTCTACTTAATTCTAGTTTGGTGTTCTTTGAAAAAGCATCAAGCTTTTTATGGCATTCTAAGCACTGGGGCCCCAGACACTTCTCACATATTAATTAGCAGAGCCATTGAAATTTAGATACTAATCTCATTCTTGCTCCATTCTGTATTACTGAATATTAATTACATAAAATGATGTTTTTATTATGACATCTTCATACTTGTGTACAATGCACTTTGTCACTAATCCTACCCTAATGACCCAGGAGAGTCAACATGTGATGGAGAGAAGTAGGAGAGGAAGGATGGATTTTACTTGCAGCAATTCTCAGGATATTGAGAATCTGTGAGAAGCAAGGTCTCTAAGCATAAAACCGTAGTTTCACTGTTGTGTAGGCATGGGTCCTCTCACAGGTTCATTCTCTCCTCCTTTTCTGTCTTCAAGTCTCATTTTTTATTTTTTATTTTATTTTAATTTGTAATATATTTTTATTTTATAATTACCTTAATTTCGCATATCATCCACAGATTCCCCCATCCTCCCTCCTCCCACCCCTAAACCCTCCCCCTACAAATCCACCCCCTCCCCCTGTTCCCACCTCCTCCAAGGCAAGGTCTCCCCTGAGGAGTCAGCCAGCATGGTAGACTCAGATGAGGGAGGTCCAGTCCCCTCTTCCCTACACCAAAACTGAGCAAAGTATTTCAGCATAGGATCAAGGCTCCAAAAAGCCATCCCATGCACCAAGGACCAAACAGTTCAAACTAATCAACTGTCCCAGTTATCCAGAGGGCCCAGTCCAGTTCCATGGGGGCTCCACAGCCATTGGTTCACAGTTCATGCATTTCCACTAGTTTGGCTACTTGTCCCTGTGCTTTTTCCAATCATGGTCACAATATCTCTCATTCATATAATCCCTCCTCTCTCTCACCAATTGGGCTCCCAGAGCTCACTCCACCTGGGGCTTGGCCATGGATCTCTGCATCCACTTCCAAAAGACATTGGATTAGAGTTCTATCGTGACAGCCAGGGTGTTTGGCCATCCAATCACCAGAGTAGGTCAGCTCAGGCACTCTCTCAACCATTGCCATTAGTCTATTGTGTAGGTATCTTTGAGGATTTCTGGGGACCTCTCTAGCACTCTGCTTCTTCCTATTCCCTTAGGGTCTTCATTTATCATGGTATCTCCCTCACTATTCTCCCATTCTGCTCCTGATTCAACTGGTACCTCCTGCTCCCCTAAGCTCTTTTTCCTCCCAAACCTTGCCCTCCATTACCTCCCCTTCATGTCCATGTAGATCCCATCCATTTCTCTGTAATTGGGCAATCCCTGTGTCTTTTTTAGGGTCCTCTTTAATATGTAGCCTCACTGGAGTTGTAAGTTGCACGCTGGTTATCCTTTGCTTTGCATCTAGTATCTACTTTTGAGTAAATACATACCATGTTTGTCTTCCTGAGTCTGGGTTACCTCCCTCAGGATGATTTTTTTTTTCTAGTTCCATCCATTTGCCTGCAAACCTCACAACGTCATTGTTTTTCTCTGCTGAGTAGTACTCCATTGTATACATGTACCACATTTTCTTTGTCCATTTGTCAGTTGAAGAGCATCTAGGTTGTTTGCAGGTTCTGGCTATTACAAATAATGCTTCTATGAACATAGTTGAGCATGTGTTCTTGTGATATGATTGAGCATTTCTTGGGCATATACCCAAGAGTAGTATAGGTTTTGAGTAATGGTTTTCAGCCGTTTGAGCTTCCTCTGTTGAGAATTCTCTGTTTAGCTCTATAGCCCATTGGACTATTGGGCATTTTGATGTCTTATTTCTTGAGTTCTTTATATATTCTGGATATCATCAGCCCTCTGTCAGATGTGGGGTTTGTGAAGATCTTTTCCAATTCTGTAGGCTGTTGTTTTCTCTTATTGCCAATGTCCTTTGATCTACAAAAGCCTCTAAGTTTCAAGAGGTCCCATTTATTAATTGTTTCTCTCAGTATCTGTGCTACTAGTGTTATATATAGGAAGTGATCTCCTGTGCCAATGCGTTCAAGAGTATTTCCTACTTTCTCTTCTATCAGGTTCAAAGTAACTGGATTTATGTTGAGGTCTTCAATCCACTTGGACATAAGTTTTGTGCATGGTCACAGATATGGATCTATTTGCAGCCTTCTACATGTTGACATTCAGTTATGCCAGCACCATTTGTTGAAGATGATTTGTGTATTCCACTGTACACTTTTGGCTTCTGTGTGGAAAATCATATGTTCATAGGTGTGCAGATTAATGTAGGGGTCTTCAGTTCTGTACCATTGGTCCACATGTGGTTGTTATGCCAATACCAAGCTGTTTTTATTACAGTAGCTCTATAGTAGAGCTTGAGGTCAGGGATAGTGATGCCTCCAGATTTTCTTTTATTGTACAGGATTCTTTTGGCTATCCTGGGTTTTTTGTTTTTCCATATGAAACTGAGTATTGTTCTTTCCGGGTCTGTGAAGAATTGTGTTAGGATTTTGATGGGGATTGCATTGAATCTGTAGATTGCTTTTGGTAAGATTGCCATTTTTACTATGTTAATCCTACCTATCCATGAGCATGGGAGATCTTTCTATTTTCTGACATCTTCTTCAATTTCTTTTTTCAGGGACTTAAAGTTCTTGTTATATAGGTCCTTTGCCTGTATGTTTAGAGTTACCCCAATATATTTTATATCATTTGTGGCTATTGTAAATGGTGATGTAACTCTGATTTCCATCTCAGCCTGTTTGTCAATAGTGTATAGGAGGGCTACTGATTTTTTTTTAGTTAATCTTTTATCCTGCTACATTGCTAAAGGTGTTTATAAGCTGTATGGGTTCCTTGGTCGAGTTTTTGGGGTCACTTGTGTGTTCTTTCATGTCATCTGTAAATAGTGAAAGTTTGACTTCTTCCTTTCCAATTTCTATCCCTTTAATCTCCTTATGTTGTCTTATAGCTCTGGCTAGAACTTCAAGCACTATATTGAATAAGTATGGATAGAGCTGCCAGCCTTGCCCTGTTCCTGATTTTATTGGTATTGCTTTGAGTTTCTCTCCATTTAATTTGATGTTGGCTGTTGGCTTGCTGTAGATTGCCTTTATTATATTTAGGTATGTTCCTGTATTCCTGATTGCTCCAAGACCTTTATCATGAAGGGGTGTTGGATTTTGTCAAATGCCTTTTCTGCATCTAGTGAGATGATCATGTGATTTATTTCTTTCAGTTGTTTATATGGTGTATTACACTGACAGACTTTCATTATGTTGAACCACCCTTGTATCCCTGGGATGAAGCCTATTTGATCATGGATAATTCTTTTGATGTATTCTTGGAGTCAGTTTGCCAATATTTTATTGAGTATTTTTGCATCAATGTTCATGAGGGAGATTGGTCTGTAGTTCTCTTTCTTTGTTGCATTTTGTTTGGCTTAGGAATCAGGGTAATTGTAGCTTCATAGAAGGAGTTTGGGAATCAATCTCCCCCCAGACCCAGCTATACCATTCTTGTGTATATTCCCAAAGAATGCTCAATCATACCACAAGGGCACATGCTCAACTATGTTCATAGCATCATTAATTGTAATAGCCAGAACCTGGAAACAACCTTGATGCCATTCAACAGAAGAATGGAAAAATAAAATGTGGAATATTTACACAATGGAGCACTACTCAGCAGAGAAAAAACAATGACATTATGAGATCTGCAGGCAAATGGATGGATCTAGAAAAAATCATCCTGAGTGCGGTAACCCAGACTCAGGAAGACAAATATGGTATGTACTTACTCATAAGTAGATACTAGATATAAAGCAAAGGATAACCAGACTGCTACTTACAATTCCAGGGAGATTACCTAGAAATGAGGACCCTAAGAAAGACACAGGGATCGCCCAATGACAGAGAAATAAATGAGATCTATATGAACAAAGTCAATGTGATGGGAGTAATGAAGGGCAAGGGTCGAGGGAAAGAGAGCCTAAGGGAGTGGGAGGTACTAGCTGGATCAAGAACAGAGAGGGAGAAAAAGTAAAAGGAGACCATGATAAATGAAGACCACCATGGGAATAGGAAGAAGCAAAGTGATAGAGAATTCCCCAGAAATCCACAAAGATACCTTCACAATAGACTACTGGCAATGGTCGAGAGAAAGCCTGAACTGACCTAATCTGGTGATCTGGATGGCCAAACACCCTAACTTTCGTGGTAGAACTCTCACATCCAGTGACTGATGGAAGCACATGCAGAGATCCACGGCCTGGCCCCAGGTGGAGCTCTGGGAGTCCAATCGACAAAAAAGAGGAGGAATTGTATGAGCAAGAATTGAGACCATGATTGGAAAAAGCACAGAGACAAATAGCCAAACTAGTGGAAACACATGAATTATGAACCAATAGCTGAGAAGCCCCCAACTGGATCAGGCCTCTGGATAAGTGAGACAGTTGATTAGCTTGAACTTTTTTGGGGGGCCCTAGGCAGTGGGACTGGGACCTGTCCTTAGTGCATGAGCTGGCTGTTTGGAACCTGGTGCCTATGCAGGGACACTTTGCTCAGCCTGGGTGAAGGGAGAAGGGGACTGGACCTGCCTCGACTGAGTATACCAGGCTGAGCTGAATCCCCAGGGGAGTGCTTGTCCTGGAGATGAGAATGGGGAGTGGGATGGGGTGATGGCAGGGGTTGCGTCGGTGGGAGGAGGGAGTACAGGGGAATCCATGGCTGATATGTAAAATCAAATTAAATTCTAAAATTTAAAAAAAAGTGTATTGGTATTAGCTCTTTTTTGAAGATCTGGAAGAATTCTGAACTGAAACCATCTGGTCCTGGGATTTTTTTTTTTGTTGTTGTTTGTTTGTTTGTGAGACTTGCAATGACTGTATTTCCTTAGGGGTTATAGGTCAATTTAAATTTTTTATCTGGTCTTAATTTAACTTAGATATGTGGTATCTATCCAGAAAATTATCCATTTCTTTTATATTTTCCAGTTTTGTGGAGTAGAGGTTTTTGAAGTATGACTTGATGGATCTCTGGATTAGTTAGTTATGTCTCCCTTTTAATTTCTGATTTTGTTAATTTGGATGCTCTCTCTGTGTCTTTTGGTTAGTTTGAATAAGGGCTTGTCTATCTAGTTGATTTTCTCAAAGGACCAACTCTTAGTTTCATTAATTATTTGTGTTGTTCTCTTTTCCTATTTTATTGATTTCAGCTCTCAACTTGATTATTTCCTGGCATCTATTCCTCCTGGGTGAGTTTGCTTCTTCTTGTTCTAGAGCTTTCAGATGTGCTGTCAAGTCACTAGCGTGAGATTTCTCCAGCTTCTTTATGTGGGCATTTAGTGCTATGAATTTTCCTCTTAGCACTGCTCTCAGAGTGTCCCATAAGTTTGGGTATGTGGTGTATTCATTTTCATTGATCTCTAGAAAGTCTTTAATTTCTTTCTTTATTTCTTCCTTGACCCATTGGTGATTCAGTTGAGCATTATTCAGTTTCCATGAAATTGTAGGCTTTCTGTAATTTTTGTTGTTGTTGAAATCTAACTCTATACCATGGTGGTCTGATAGAACACAGAAGTTTATTCCATTTTTTTGTGTGAGATTTGCTTTGTGATCAGATATGCGATCAATTTTAGAGAAGGTTCCATGGAGTTCTGAGAAGAAGGTATATTCTTTTTTGTTAGGATGGACTGTTCTGTAGATGTTGATTAATTCCTTTTGAGTCATAACATGAGTTAAGTCCCTTATTCTCTGTTAAGTTTCAATTTTGTGGATCTGTCCAGTGGTGAGAGTTGGGTTTTGAAGTCTCCCACTATTAATATGTGGGGTTTTATGTGTGATTTAAGCTTTAGTAATGTTTTTTTTTTACATATGTGGGTTCCCTTATATTTGGGGCATAATGTTCAGAATTGAAACTTCATCTTGGTGGATCTTTCCTGAGATGAATATGTAATGTCCTTCTTGATCTCTTTTGATTGATTTTGGTTTGAAGTCTATTTTGTTGGATATTAGGATGGCTACACCAGCTTGCTTCTTAAGACCATTTGCTTGGAAAGACTTTTCCCAGTCTTTTATTCTGAGGTAGTATCTATCTTTGAAATTGAGGTGTTTTTCTTGCATGCAGCAGAAAGATGGGTCCTGCTTTCATATCCATTCTGTGTCTTTTTATATGTGAATTAAGTCCATTGATATTAAGAGATATTGGTGACCAGTGATTGTTAGTTCCTGTTATCTTTTGGTGGTAGTGTGTGTGTGTGTGTGTGTGTGTGTGTGTGTGTGTGTGTGTGTGCGTGTGTGTACTTCTCTTCTTTGGGGTTTACTGCTGTGGAGTTATCTATTGCCTGTGTTTTCATAGGTGTATCTGACTTACTTAGGTGGAATTTTCCTTCTATGCTTTCTGTACAGCTGGGTTTGTGGATAAGTATTGTTTAAATCTGGCTTTGTCTTGGAATGTCTTGTTTACTTTGTCTATGATGATTGAAAGTTTTGCTGGGTATATTAGTCTAGGCTGGCATCCATGGTCTCTTAGTGTCTGCATTACATCTGTCCAGGTCCTTCTGGCTTTCACAGTCTCCATTAAGTAATTGGGTGTTATTCTGATGGGTTTGCCTTTATAAGTCACTTGGCCTTTTTCCTTTGCTGCCCCTAATATTCTTTCTTTATTCTGTAGGTTTAGTTGTTTCATTATTATTTCTTGAGGGAACTTTTTTGAGGGGTCTAGTCTGTTTGGTGTTCTATGGGCTTCTTGTATCTTCATAGGCATTTCCTTCTTTAAGTTGGGAAAGTTTTCTTGTATGATCTTGTTGAATATATTTTCTGTGCCTTTGAGGTGGTATTCTTCTCTTTCCTCTATCCCTATTAGTCTTTGGTTTGGTCTTTTCATGGTATCCCAATGTTCTTGGATATTTTATGTTATGACTTTTTTGACTTTACTATTTTCTTTTATTGATGAATCCATTTCCTCTATTGTATCCTCTACACCAGAGATCCTCTCTTCCATCTCTTGTATTCTGCTGATTATGCTTGCATCTATGTTTCCTGTTGTTTACTCAGATTTTCTATTTCCAGCATTCCCTCTGTTTGTGTCTTTTACATTTTTTCTATTTCCCTTTTCGGGTCTTGAACTTTTCCCTCACCTGTTTAATTGCTTTTTCATGGTTTTCTTTAAGGGATTTATTGCTTTCTTCCAATTTATTTGTCTTTTTCTCAATTTCTTTATTGATTTCTTCCACTTTTTTGTTCATCTTTTCCTCCTTTTCATTATTCACTTTTTCTTGAAAGTTCTCTAGCATCTTTATGATGCTATTCTTAAGGTTGCTTTCTTCTGCTTCTACTACCTTGTGATGTTCAAGTCTTGCTGTTGGAGGAGAGCTAGGTTCTGGTGATTCTGTATTGCTCTTTATGTTGTTGTATATCTTGATGTCTGCCCATCTCCTCCTCTAATGGGTATAAGAGGTGCCTGTGTCTGTGTGAGTTGCTGTTGGTCCACTCTGTGCTTTTTGTGTCTGGGTCCAATCTTAGCTCTTGGTATAATTTGAGCAGGCAGATTCTGTGTCTTGGGGAGCTGCTCTAGGGTCAACACAAACTAATTGATTCTGAGTCACCAATGCTTTCTTGGTCTTCTTAGGACTCTTGGTCCAGTCAGAGATGGCTGATTCTGTGTTTCAGCTCTCTTGGTTCAATGAGAGGTGGCAGGTTCTACTTCTTGGAAAGCCACTCTTGATCTAGTGAGGGCTGGTAGATTCCCTGTCTTCTGAGATTACTCTTGGTCCAATGACAGCCCTTTGTCCGATGAGAGCTCTCTCTAGGCCTAATTAGAGCTTTCTAGGTCTGAATAGCTCTGGGGATTGTTTTCCAAGCCTTAGGAAGTGGCTGGAGTCTTGAGCTTATGGGAATGGGACCAGGGCATGTAGATTGCAGGGTCTGCTGCTGAGGGGTCTTGGTGAACAGGAAGCCTTCCCACTGCCTGCTGGCCGGCAAGTGGGGCCGAGTTGGGCAGGTGTTCCTGGGCAAGGGCCAAGTCTCATTTTTTTTTTGCTTCCCTGTACCTGGTATTTATCCAATAACCCTGCTCCTGTGCAACTTCTTACTGTTTCACTGGAGTTCACAATATCTTATTATTCAATAGATGTGAATAATATTCTGAAAATTCCAAAAATCTGAAGAGAGTTTTAAAACTTTTCATACAGAAACACTAAAGCAGTAAACACAATAACCCACAGACACACTGAAATGCACAAGGCAGTGCATACAAGAAACATGTCGACACATAAAACTACATAAGATGGCAAACACATTAAACCTAAATGGGAAGGCTGGAGATGTTCAAGGAAGATGATGCTTGTAAAAGGTGATGTTTCTCTGATTTCTTTCTCAGCCCATTTACCATTTGTATAAAGGAGGACCACTGAATTTTTTTTTTTTTGTGGAGCTGTGGATTGAACCCAGGGCCTTGTGCTTGCTAGGCCAGCACTCTACCACTGAGCTAAATCCCAACCCAACCCCAAGCCACTGAATTTTTTGAGTTAATCTTGTAACCTGTCATATTACTGAAAATGTTTGTCAGCTGTAGGAGTTCCCTAGTAGAATTTTTGGGGTCACTTATGTATACTATCATGTCATCTGTAAATAGTGAAAGTTTGACTTCTTCCTTTCCAATTTGTATCCCCTTGATCTCCTTTTGTTGTCTTATTACTCTAGCTAGAACTTCAAGTACTATGTTGAACAGATATGAGGAGAATGGAGAGCCTTGTCTTGTTCCTGATTTTAGTAGAATCTCTTTGAGTTTCTCTCAATTTAATGTGATGTGGGCTGCTGGCTTGCTATAAATTGCCTTTATTATGTTTTGGTATGTTCCCTGTACTCCTGATCTCTCCAAGACCTTTATCATGAAAGGGTGTTGGATTTTCTAAAAGGCCTTTTAGCATCCATTGAGATGATAATGTGGGTTTTTTTTTCAATTTGTTTATATTATGGATTATATTGACATATTTTTTTTATGTTGAACCATCCCTGCATTTCTAGATTTTTTTGATAAGTTCTTTGATTGATTTGCCAGTATTTTATTGAATATTTTTGCATCAATGTTCATGAGGGAGACTGGTCTGTAATTCACTTTCTTTGTTACATCTTTGTGTGGTTTGAGTATCAGGGTAACTGTAGCATCATAGAAAGTATTTGTCAATGTTCCTTCTGTTTCTATTGAGGGGAACAATTTGAGGAGTGTTGATATTGATTCTTCTTTGAAATTCTGGTAGAATTTTGCACTGAAACTATCTGGCCCTGGGCTTTTTTTAGTTGGGAGACTTTTAATGACTGTTTCTATTTCCTTAGGGCTTATAGGTCAATTTAAATTGTTTATATGGTCTTGATTTAATTTTGGGATATGGTACCTATTCAGAAAATTGTCCATTTCTTTTAGATATTCCAATTTTGTGGAGTATAGGTTTTTGAAGGATGACGTGATAATTCTCTGGGTTTCCTCAATGTCTGTTGTTATGTCTCCTTTTTCATTTTGATTTTATTAATTTGGATGCTCTCTCTCTCTCTGCTCTTTTGCTAGTTTGGCTAAGGGCTTGTCTATTTTGTTGATTTTCTCAAAGAACTAACTCTTTGTTTCATTCATTCTTCATTTTGTTCTTTGTTTCTATTTTATTGATTTCAGCTCTCAACTTGATTATTTCCTGCCATCTACTCCTGCTGAGTGAGTTTGCTTCTTTTTGTTCTAGAGCTTCCAGGTGTGCTGTTAAGTTGCTTGTGTGGAGAGTTCTCCAACTTCTTTATGTAGGAAGTTAGTGCTACAAACTTTCCTCTTAGTACTGCTTTTATAGTGTCTCATACATTTGGGTATGTTGTACATTCATTTTCATTGAATTCTAGGGTTCTATTCAATGTTGAACATTATTCAATTTTTCTGAGTTTGTAGGCTTTCTGTAATTTGTGTTGTTGTTGAATTCTAACTTTAAGCCATGGTGACCTGATAAAAAGAGGAGGTTATTCTATTTTTTTTTTGTATCTGTTGAGATTTGTTTTATGACTGAGTGTGCTGTCAGTTTTAGAGAGGTTCCATGGGGAGCTAAAGAAGGCATGTTCTTTTGTGTTTGTGTAGAATGTTCTGTAGATGTCTATTAAGTCCATTTGAGTCATAACATCCTTTAGTTCCCTTATTTCTCTGTTAAGTTTCTGTCTGGCAGAGATGTCCATTGCTGAGAGTAGGGTGTTGAAGTCTCCCCCTACCAGTGTGTGGGATTTGATGTGCAATTTCAGCTTTTGTAATGTTTCTTTTACATATGTGGGTGCCCTTGTACTTGGGGGCATAAATGTTCAGAATTGAGACTTCATCTTGATGAATTTTTCCTGTGATGTAATGTCCTTCTTGACCTCTTTTGATTCATTTTAGTTTGAAGTCCATTTTGTTAGATATTAGGATAGCTACACCAGCTTGCTTCTTTAGTCCATTTGATTGGAAAGTCTTTTCCCAACCCTTTACTCTAAGGTAGTGTCTGTCTTTGAAGTTGAACATCTGTTTCTTGTATACAGTAGAAGGGTAGACCCTGTTTTCATATCCCTTCTCCTCGTCTGTGTCTTTTTATAGGCAAATTGAGTCCATTGATATTAAGGGATATTAATGAACAGTGGTTTTTAATTCCTGTTATTTTTTGGTTTTGGCGGTGGTGGTGGTAGTATATGTGTTTCCCTTTTTTGGGGATTTATTGATGCGGGGATATCTATTACCTGTGTTTTCGTGGGTGCATCTAACTTCCTTAGATTGAATTTTTCCTTCTAGTGCTTTCTGTAGTGTTTTTGTCATGGAATATCTTGTTTACTCCATCTATGGTGATTGAGAATTTTGCTAGGTATTGCACCCTGGGATGGCATCTGTGGTCTCTTAGTATCTGCTTTACATCTGTCAGGACCTTCTGGCTTTCAGATTCTCCATTGAGAAGTCAGGGGTTATTCTGGTGGGTCTGTCTTTATATGTTACTTGGCCTTTCTCCATTGCAGGTATTAATAATCTTTCTTTATACTGTATGTTTAGTGTTTTGATTATTATGTGGAGAGGGGACTTTGGGGGGGGGGTCCATTCTATTTGGTGTTCTGTAAATTTCTTATATCTTCATAGGTATTTGTTTCTTTAGTTTGGGAAAGTTTTCTATAATTTTGTTTAATCTATTTTCTGTGATTTTGAGCTGGTCGTCTTCTTGTTCTTCTTCTTCTTCTTCTTCTTCTTCTTCTTCTTCTTCTTCTTCTTCTATCCCTACTATTCTCAGGTTTGGTCTTTTCATGATGTCTCAGATTTCCTGCATGTTTTGTGTTATGACTTTGTTGGCTTTAATTTTTCTTTGATTAATAAATCTATTTTCTGTATTGTATCTTCAACACCAGAGATTCTTTCTTCCATCTCTTGCATTATTTTGGTTATGCTTGCATCTGTAGTTCCTGTTCATTTATGCAGCTTTTCCATTTCCAGTATTCTCTCAGTTTGTGTCTTACTTATTGCCTCTATGTATTTCAATTTTCAAGTCTTGAACTGTTTCCTTCACCTGTTTGATTGTTTTTGTTGTTTTCTTGACTTTCTTTAAGGGATTTGTTGATTTCTTCCAAATTTTTGTTTGTCTTTTCCTCAATTTCTTTAAGGGAATTTTTCGTTTCCTCTTTAAAGGCCTTTTATCATCTGCATAAAGTCATTTTAAAGGTCATTTTCTTCTGCTTATTGTACATTGGGATGTTCAGGTCTTGCTGTTTTAGAACTGCTAGGTTCTGGTGTTGTCAGATTGTTCTTTATGTCATTGAACATATTCTTGCACTGGCATATACCCACCTCTTCCTCCATTCAATGCAATCAGTGTTTCTTGGTACAATCAGAGAAGGCAGAGTCTGTGTCTCAGAGAAGAGCTGAGGTCTCCAGGGATTGGTGGGTTTGGAGGATGGAGTGGGACTTGTAGATTATAGTGTCTGCTGGGGGGATGAGAAGGCCTGTCCCCAGGAATCTTGCCTGCTGGCCTGCATCTGGGGCTGCAATGGGTAGGGGTAAGGGGTATGGGTTGTTTTCCTGGGCCTATGGCCTAAAGGCTTGGATTCACCCATATTTGTAAAAGAAACATCAGTAAAGCTCTAATCACATATTGAAACCCCTAGTGGAAGATTTCAATACCCCACTCTCAGCAATGAACAGATGGTCCAGACAGAAACTAAATAGAGAAATAATGGAACTACCAGACATCATGACTTAAGTGGATCTAACAGATATCTAAAAGAATATTTCACCCAAACACAAAAAATATAACTTCTTCTCAACACCTCATGGAACCTTCTCCATAACTGACCATATACTGGGTCACAAAGCAAGCCTCAACAGATAAAAAAAAAATGTTGAAATAACTTCCTGTATCTTATCAGATTACCATGGCTTAAAGCTGGATTTTTTTTTTTTTTTGACAAAAACAAACTACAAAAAGCCTATAAACTCATGGGAACTGAATCACTCTCTATTGAATTAAGACTGGGTCAGGAATAAATAAAGAAAGAAATTAAAGACTTATTCAATGAAAATTAATTGAAATCATACCCAAATTTATGGGACACAGTGAAAGTGGTGCTGAAAGAAAAGTTCATACCATGAAGTTCACAACTTAAAGGTCTAGAACAAAAAAGAAGCAAACACACTCAGGAAAGCAGACAGCAGGAAATAAACTGGAGGCTTGAATCAATGAAATAGAAACAATGAGAACAATACAAAGAATCGCTGAAACAAAGAGTTGTTTCTTTGAGAAAATTAACAAGATAAACGAACCTTTATTTAAACTAACTAAGAAGCAGAGCCAAATGCAGAGTTAATAGCCCAAGAGATCAGAGCAATGCCTAAGAGCTAAAAACCTTACCTTTCACTGCTGCTGCTGTCCTTTCCCTCAGCAAGAGACCTACTTCTTGTGTGTCTGTCCTTTTTAATTGACTTTCTGTTCTGCCTTCTCATTGGTTGGAAACCCAACCACATGACCTCCTCCTCACTGCCTGTCTGTACAGACCTTCAGGGCTTCTGTGGTTGGTATTGAGAGTAAAGGCGTGTGTCTCCATGCTGGCTTTATTCTTGAACACACAGAGATCTGCCTAGCTTTGCCTCCCAAGTGCTGGGATTAAAGGCGTGCACCACCACTGCCCAGCTTCTGCTATGGCTTGCTATTAGCTCTGACCCCCAGGCAACTTTATTTATTCACATACAAATAAAATCACGTTTCAGAACAAATAAAATATCATCATATTTCCCCTTTTCTATTTTAATAAAAAGAAAAAAGGAAAAAAGTTATAACTAATATAAGAAAAACTATATACAAAAGTACAATAACTATATACCATATAAGCAATAAATACCTAAACAATGTCTAGTCCATTTGTATTTGACAAATTCAGAGAAAATAATTCCATTATCTACCCTATTTTGGTAAGTCCAAAATGTACCTGATTCACTTTCTATCCTAACTTATATTACTAACAGAACTGTCTTATAATGTCTTTCAGATTTGTACACTTACACCTCTTTAGTGAGTTTCTTTTCTGAAATTCTTAACAAGAAAAACTATAACTATAATTAACTAATCTTTAACTCTCTCAGAGACCCAAGAAGGAAATAATATTACCTAATAAAAAATAAAAACAGGAAGTGCACGCAAGCAGCTTCCCAAAAAATGTGAGTTGACAGAAACAGCCAGCTGCCTGGACAGTCACCTGAGGTTTCTCTGCAGTGTTGGGGCATCATCTTCAGCCTATAGGCTTAGCATATCTGACAGACTCCTATGTGAACTAGGATGTACACAAGATCAACAGTTCAACCTCACACTTGGTGAGAGCAGTCCATGTACCAGAAACACCTGAATTCTATTAGTGTCATGTCATGATTCAGGATTTTAAATTCTGGAAATTGTTGATGTTTTTTAATTCAGCTGTCCATTCTTCTTGGCTTTGTGTGTGTGGCTTCATCTTGGCATCCCATTCTTCTCCACATCCCTCAATTAAATGCCAGTCTACTATTGAGAAGTGTGAGCTTAGTTACTCTTCAAGAACAACTGTTTCAACTGCTGTTCCACTGCACTTCAGAAGCCATCGACCCACTCCCTGTTCAGCTGTCTTCGAAGAAAAGGGCACTGTACCTTTTCCAGATTGCAAAGGCCATTTCAGGGATGGTGCCATATTGTCCTGGCCTCAGGACAGACAGGACATGAAACAAAGGACTACCAATTCATGCCAAAACAAGTGTGGTTGTGGCTTTATCAAATCAGCAGTTGATTCGAGGATACTTTGTTGTCCAGTGGCTAACTTTTGCCACACTGAAAGTTAACTCCATATGCAGTTTCTTAAATGCCCATATTTTCTCTGAAGTAGATTGGTACTGCCAGGAGCTGACATGTCTCATAGTCATAACAAAAAAGAAATTCATGTAGCATGAATCTTAAAGAGTCTTATTAATAAAAACAAACCTGATGGCAGGTATTGGGGTGAGTGCTGGAAGATCAGAGAAGCAGAACAAGCCACAGTCACCTCGCCCCACCAATTCCTCAGCTGATCCTGTTTTCTCAGACTGGAAGCTTCTGTGTCCTCATCTGAATGGGTCTCAGCTGAACTGCTGCTCCAAAGCCTAAAAGCTTAACCAGCCAAAAGCTTCTAGTTTTTGGTCTTTATGCCTTATATATCTTTCTACTTTCTGCCATCACTCCCTATGATTAAAGGCTCACTTTCTGGGATTAAATTCGTGAGTCACCATGCTTGGCTGCATCCTTGAACAGATGGATTTCTGCCTCTGGAATGCTAGGATTAAAGGCGTGTGCTACCACTGCCTATCCTCTATGTTTAATATTGTGGCTGTTCTGTCTCTGACCCCAGATATGTTTATTAGGGTCACACATTATTTTGGGGAACACAATAACACTACAATATCCAAATTAACAAAATCAGAAAGAAAAAGGGGGACATAACAAAGACACTGAAGAAATCCAGACAATCATTATGACATACTTCAAAAACTTCTACTCCACACTATTGGAAAATCTAAAAGAAGTCAACAAATTCCTGATAGAAACCATGTACCAAAATTAAATCAAGATCAGATAAACAATTAAAATAGACATATAACACCCAAGGAAATAGATGCAGTCATTAAAAGTCTCCCAATGATTAAAGCCCAGGGCTAGATGGTTTTCATGAAGAATTCTATGGGATCTTCAAAAAAGAATTAATACCAATATTCCTCACATTATTCCAATAAATAGAAACAGAAAGAAAATTTCCAAATTCTTTTTATGAGTCCAGAGTGACTCTGACACCCAAGACACACAAAGACTCAATAAGGAAAGTGAATTACAGATCAATTTCTCTCATCAACATTGATGCAAAAATACTCAATAATATACTTACAAACCTAATCTAAGAACATCAGAAAGATCATCTAACATGATCAAGTAGGCTTCATACCAGATATGCATGGGTTATTCAACACAGGAAAACTTGCCAATGTAACCCATCATATAAGTAAACTGAAATAAAAAAAACCATATGATCATTTCATGATATGCTGAAAAATCCTATATTGACAAAATAAAACACCCACTCATGATAAAAGTCTTGAAGAGATCAGGGATACAAGGGACATACCTAAACATAGCAAAAGCAATATACAGCTGACTATGAGTGGTACCACATCTGGGCAGGTAGTCCTGGAGAGTATAAGAGAACAGGCTGAGCAAACCATTGGAAACAAGTCAGTAAGCAGCACTTCTCCATGACCTATGAATCAGTCACTGCCTCTCTTCCTGACTCAAGTTCATGAGCTGACTTCCCCAGATGGTGGATCACAACCTACAAGATAAAATAAATCCTTTCTTCCCCAAGTTGATTTTGATCATGGTGTTTTATCACAAGTATAGAAACACTAACTAAGGCACATATTTTTCCACATTTTCACTCTTAGAAATACAAAGTTATACACTCGTATGCTTACATATATTTACACCATCATGTATTCACAATTATTCTCATTTTGCATGCAATTATATATTCTCACAGTGTTGAATGCTCATACAACTTCATACTTAAATGAACATACTGTTTTGTTTATGCCCATGAAATGGTTGGTGTACATGGCTTTGAGTGTAGGATTGTGTTTCTCTGGGTATGTGCTCAGAAGTGTAATTTAGTGATATGTGTCCTTAATCATTTGACACAGAAATGACCAATGCATGTTTCTAGAAATAATATTATAAAATTGTATAAAAAAACCCAGCCACCAACCATTCAGGCTGTACATAAACAGAGCACAACTTCTGTTTAACTCTCAGAAGTACCAACAGCCCTAACTTTAAAATGGATATCTGATAAACCTGTCTGGGTTGGACAATGGCCTTTGACAAAACAGAAGCTACAAGATCTAGAACAGCTGGTTTAAGAGCAGTTAAATGCTCAAAACATTGGAGAATCTACCATCCCTTGGAATTCTCCTGTGTTTGTTATTAGGAAACAGTCCAGTAATTGGAGAATGCTGACTTATGTAGAAAAGATCTCTGATTTGATTCAAAAAGGAAAATTAAGGCTTCACTAGTTGACAGGAATGGACCCAGCAGAAATTGTAGTACCTTTAACTAATTAGGAAATTTACTCCCTATGGAAAGATAATGCTGGCGAAGAGCCTGAAGTGACTTTTTGGGAGAGATTAACAACTCTTATCCCAAAAGCACTAGAATAGAATTCATAAAGAGAACTGAATGGGTCCTTCCTCACATTGTATGACAAAAAACAATTTCTGGAGTCCTCACATTCTATCCTGATGCAAATAAATAAGGGAAAGTACATTACAAATCAGAAGACATAAGTAAAGTGGTTCAAAGTCCATACAGTTCTATACAAAAGGCAGGACTGTATACCATTCTTATGGTACTGATGAACTTCATAGAACCACTCAATATAGTCACTGACTCTCAATATGTAGAGAGAGAGTTGCTTTACATATTGAAACTGCTGAATTTAATCGTGATAATACAGAGTTAACCTCTTTATTCATACAATTACGGGAAATCATCAGAAATAGGGTATATATATATATATGTGTGTGTGTGTGTGTGTGTGTGTGTGTGTGTGTGTGTGTTGTGTGTGTGTGTGTGTGCGTGTGTGTGTAAAACACATCAGATCTCATACGGATCTGCCAGGACCTCTAGCACAGTTAATGATGAGATTGATCAGTTACTAATAGGAAATGTTCTAGACACCTCAGAATTTCATAAGAAACACCAAGTAAATAGCAAGGATTTGAAGAAAGATTTCTCCATCACTTGGCAACAAGTCAAGGAAATTGTAAGAAAATGTCCTACTTATTCCTTCTATAATCAAACTCCATTACCCACAGGAAGCAATCCAAAAGGTATAAAAAGAAAGAAAATTTGGCAAAGGAATGTGTGTAGCTGAAGTTTTCCTGTGCCACAGGCAGTTGGGACAAATCTCTCCCTCCCACTTGCATCCCCCAAGTAAACACACATAGGCTTATATTATTTATAACTGCATGGCCATGGCTCAAGCCTTTTGATAGCTAGATCTTAAGTCTTAAATTAGCCCATACCTATTAATCTACATATCACCACATGTTCCATGGCTTTACGTGCCTCCCATTACATGTTGCTCCTTGGGCAGCTTGCTGGTGTCTCTATCCCCCCTCCCCTGCCTTCTTCCTGTCTCTCTCTCTGAATTTCCAGCTTGCCTCTAAGCAGCCTTGCTATAGGCCAACTGGGTTTATTTATCAACCAATCAGAGCAACACATATTCACAACATACAGAAAGACATCCCCCCATCAGATGTGTTTCATTTTGCAGAATTTGGAAGAGTAAAGTATGTACACTGTACTATTGACACCTATTCAGGATTTCAGTGGGCAACTCCTATGAGTTCTGAAAAGGCTGATTCTATGATTACACACCTATTAGAAGTTATGGCCATCATGGGAATACCTGTATAAATTAAGATTGACAATTTCCCAGCATATGTCTTAAATAAAATGAGACAATTTTTTGCTTATTACAATATAAAGCATGTTACAGGTATACCACATAATCCCACAGGCAAAGATGTCATAGAAAGTTCTAATTGAACTTTAAAGGATATGCTAAATAAATAGCAACAGGTAACAATGAATCCTAGAAATAGATTTTATAATGCTTTATTAACCTTGAATTTTCTCAATGCTGATAAGAAAGGAACAACAGCTGCAGAGAGACACTGGATGATAGAAAAAAAAAACATCTGAGCTAAACCAACTGGTTTATTTCAAAGATACGTTGACCTCAGAATGGAAACCAAGATACATCCTATGTTCAGGAAGGGGTTTTGCTTTTGTTTCCACAGAAGAAAAGAAAGCTATGGATACCAACAAATTTAATAAAAATTTGATTTGAACAGGAGAAACCTCTTGATGAGGAGAAGTAAAAGCTCATCCACCAATGTGACATCTCTACAAGTTGTAAGAAAAATTTAACAATCAAGGGTTGGGTTGTGGTTCTGTTTTTTGTTTTTTCTGGATAATAGAAATATCCATCTTTAAGAAATCATAAAGCCTTGGACACCAAGAAGTCTATAACAGAAGGGAAGAACCTATTGCTACCAATATACTCCACAGGGCAATATCTCACTGCCTACCATCTATATCTCTTTAACTCTAGAACAGTTATGGTTCCAATTCAATTATAAATCAAGCTACCTTTGGAGTTGAAATTTGGTTCCCTCCTTCTCTGAACCCAAGCACATTGTTAGAAGAAAAGGTTAAGAGATTCTGTCTCTTATCAGAAGACTCACCTGGTATAGAACAGAAGAAAACCAATAAAAAGGGACCATTATTGTCAGGATTCTATTTCTCTCCATGTCTATTCTTGATTATTCAGAATCCTTTCTTATATGTCAATTCATCTTTAAATCCAAATTTTCCTTTTTGATATTAATGATGTTCAAGTTTTCTACAATGAAAATAAGTCTTCTCAATAGAAATCTCTAAAGTCTGCTGAAGAAAGACGTGGCCCCACAACAATGACTCTCTTGGTCCAGAAAAATGCCATGGTACCTAAGAACATTACTAAGTGATTGGCTTTGACTGAAAACTCTTCAGGACAGTTTTGAGATGAGATGGTTCACCATGCTACACTTCTAGTCATAATGTCAGACAATCTTATCCATTTCTGAGACTGGCTGCAGACTCTATGGCTATCCCTATTAAGACCTAACAATCTAAGCTTTCTTACAGGACCCAACAGAAATACCATCATCCCCTAAATAGAAGGAAGTAATTATAAGGAAACAATGCCCCTCTCCCAAATGTTTCATTTTTTTTCAGGGTTATGCATGGATGGTTATAGGGTTGGGGTGGAAGAAAACATTGGACTCAGTATTCTCCTCAAGAAAAGATAAAAGGGAATGGATATGTATAGGATATTAAGATAGATTATTATATATACTGGTAAACTAATTTAGTAAACTATCAGACTCAGATAATTTGCACTGATATGGAGTTTTGTATATTGATACAAATGTAAACTATTTTTATGTTCCTATTTAAGATAATGTATGTATTGATACAAATACAAAACAATATATGTTGTATTATATATATATATATATATACATATATATATATATATTCCTACTAATGATTGAAATATTTTGTATATTGATACAAACATAAGATTATATTTATCATACTGTACATATGTTCTACCTCTCCTTAGGATATTTTGTATATTGACACATATTTAGGATTATTGTCATATTGCATATTGCATTACACATTTCTACCTATGTGTGGTGATATTGTGTTCCCCAGTATATTGTGCACCCTAATAAATTTATCTGGGGTCAGAGAACAGACAGCCACTAGACAGTGGCTAGAAAATGGGTCAGAGCAAGCCATAGCAGAAGCTGGGTGGTGGTGGTGCATACCTTTAATCCCAGCACTCAGGAGGCAGAACCAGGTGGATCTCTGTGAGTTCAAGGCCATATTGGAAATAGCTAGGCATGGTGACACATGCCTTTAATCCCAGGGAGTGGGGGCAGAAAAAGAAAGATTATATAAGGCATGAAGACCAGAAACTAAAAGCATTTGGCTGGTTCAGCATTTGGCTGGTTAAGCATAGGCTTTGGAGCAGTACTGTTCAGATGAGACCCATTCTGGATGAGGACTCAGAACCTTGCAGCCTGAGGAAACAGGATCACCTGAGGAACTAGCAAGGTGAGGTAGCTATGGCTTGTTCTGCTTCTCTGATCTTCCAGCATTCACCCCAATAACTGGCCTCAGGTTTGATTTTATTAATAAGACCTTCTAAGATTCTTACTACCCCTCTGTTTAAGCTATTTTGAGAATTATCACAATTTTGAGGTCATTGTCCTTATATGGTAAATTTGCTTACAGACTGTTAATCTTGTTAATGTTATTTAAGTAGAGAAGATTTACTGAGCTATAGTCACTTGTGCCTATCATTTCTATAGTTAATGTTAGTTAGGTTCTCCAGACTTACAGAAACATATGTCAAATGGATAGGTAATCTTCAAACACTTCACAGACCTAGAGAATATGACATTTAAATATTTTGATAACTTAGAATTCTGTTGACATGAGACACGGTTGCTCCTGGCAGCATTGATCTGATCTCAAGAGAATATTGGGCTTCAGAGACATTTCTGTTTGGACATTTGTCTTTTTGGGCACAAAATGGCCTACTAGGCAAAGAACTGCCTTTGCCTCAACTGCTGACAGTATAAATGCTGTCCTTTCTAGATGAGTGGGACATAAGGAAAAGGAATTTCGGAAATCTGCCAAGACAGGGTAAGATGATCATTCAAAATTCCTGCTTCTGAAAATTATCTATCAGATACTCTAGGCCTGTAGCCAATTTGAATGCACCAATGATGCTGAGAAACTTTAGGTGACTGTCCAGGCTGCCAGCTGTCTCTGTCTACTCTTGCAAGACACCTGAAAGTTGCTTGCATCCATCTCCTATTTTCTCAGGTATTATTATGTTCCTTCTCAGGTCTTTGATGGAGTTTAAGACTAGATAGTTACAGTTACAGTCTTCTTAGATCTTAGCTAGAACATATTAATACTAGAGTCAGAATCTTCAAGATAGGACAGCTATTAGAGTAATCTCAGTAATTTGCCTTTTACCTATGTTCTGGACATTCAGCATGTCTTTCTTATTTGATGTTGTTCTTCTTGGTTGTAGTTCTATTTTGTTTATGTTATTACCCTTTGTTTTTCCTGGACAATATTTGATAATCATTCTTATTGTATATAGTTTGTATTAAGATTAGAACCTTCTTGAACAGCCCCCAGCTTCCATCCTGACACAGAACTCCCATCTGGACCAGAAGTGAGTGCCTGGGATCACACCCAGAGAGGCAGGCACCTAGGTCCCAGGCCAGGGCAGCGGCCATTCAGGGAAGACCTGCCCAACTTGGGCCCAGATTCTGGCCATAGGGCAGGACCCCCAGCCGCAATAGGAAGGTTCCCCATCTCTAAGACCCTCCAGTGGACCCTACAACCTCCACACCCTGCCCCCACACCCATCTGCCGGAGACCCCAGCCACTTCTGGAGACTTTGAAACGAACTCCCACCTTCCATCCTGCCCCTGAACTCCCATCTGGACCAGAGGTGAGTGCCTGGGGTTATAGTAAGAGAGGCACCTGCCTCTGGGCACCAGCCATCCAGGGAAGACCTGCCCAACTTGGCCCCAGGTTCTGGCCACTTTGCAGGCCCTGCAGAAAGGTCCCCCTTTTCCAAGACTGCAGGCAGACCCTGCAATATCCACACCCTCCCCCCACACCCATCTGCCCAAGACCCAGCCACTTCCTGAGACTCAGAGACCAGCCCCCAGCTACCATCCACCCCAGAACTCCCATCTGTACCAGAGCTTCCATCCTGCCCCAGAACTCCCATCTGGACAAGAGGAGCTCCCATCTGGACATGATACAGAGACCCCAGCAACTTCCTGAGACTCAGAGATCAGCCCCCAGCTCCCATCTGGCCAGCACTCCCATCTGGACCAGAGCTCCCATCTGGCCTAGAGCTTCCATCTGGACCAGAGATAGGCTCCCTAAATCTGTCAGCTCTGTCTGGACCAAGTGCATTGATAAGAACAAGAATGAACCCATGAGATGGGCAGATGTCAAGGCAGAAGTACACACAACAAAATAAAGAGCAATACAGCATTACCAGAACCTAGCCCTCCTCCAACAGCTAGACCTGAACATCACAGAATGGAAGAAGCAGAAAACAACCTTATGAATAACATCATGAAGGGAACTCCCATCTGGTCCAGAGGTGAGTGCCTGGGGTTATAGTCAGAGAGGCCACTGCATCTAGGTCCCACTCATGAGCACTAGCCATCCCGGGAAGACCTGCCCAACTTGGCCCTAGTTTCTGGCCATTCAGCGGGCCCCACAGGAAGGTCCCCCTTTTTCCAAGACTGCAGGCAGACCCTGCAATCTCCACACCCTGCCCCCACATCAATCTGTCCAAGACTCCAGCCACTTCCTAAGACTCAGAGACCAGCCCCCATATCCCATCCTGCTTGAGCTCCCATCAGGACAAGACAAGGAGATCCCAGCAACTTCCTGAGACTCAAAGACCAGTCCCCAGCTACAATCCACCACGGAACTCCCATCTGGACCAGAGCTTTCATCCTGCCCCAGAACTCCCATCTGGGCAAGAGGACCTCCCATCTGAACAAGATACAGAAACCCCAGTGACTTCCTGAGACTCAGAGACCAGCCCCCAGCTCCTATCCGGCCAGCAATCCCATCTGGACCAGAGCTTCCATCTGGACAAGAGAGAGACTCCCTAAATCTGTCAGCTCTGTCTGGACCAAGTGCACTGATAAGACCAAGAAGGAATCCACAAGGAGATGGGCAGATGTCAAAGCAGAAGTACATACAACAAAATAAAGAGCAAGACAGCATCACTAGAACCTAGCCCTGCTCCAATAGCTAGATCTGAACATCACAGAATGGAAGAAACATAAGAAAACAACCTTATCAGAAACATCATGAAGAGGCTACAGCCTTATATAGAAGAAATCAACAATAACATAGAGGAACAGACAAAAAAAATGGAAGAACACTATAAAAAAAACTAGAGGAAAGGACAAACAAAGCAGAAGAAAACATTAAGTCCCTGAAATAAAATCATGAAAAAGTAATGAAACAGACAAGGGAAACAGTCCAAGACCTAAAGAGGAAAATAGAAAAAAATGAGGAAGACACAAGCAGAGTGAATGCTGGAAATAGAAAATCTGAGCAAACAACAGGAAACACAGATGCAAGCATAATCAGCAGAATACAAGAGATGGAAGAGAGGATCTCTGGTGTAGAGGATACAATAGAGGAAATGGATTCATCAATAAAAGAAAATAGTAAAGTCAAAAAAGTCATAACATAAAATATCCAAGAACATTGGGATACCATGAAAAGACCAAACCAAAGAATAATAGGGATAGAGGAAAGAGAAGAATACCACTTCAAAGGCACAGAAAATATATTCAACAAGATCATACAAGAAAACTTTCCCAACTTAAAGAAGGAAATGCCTATGAAGATACAAGCAGCCCATAGAACACCAAACAGACTAGACCCCCCAAAAAAGTTCCCTCAACAAATAATAATGAAACAACTAAACCTACAGAATAAAGAAAGAATATTAGGGGCAGCAAAGGAAAAAGGCCAAGTGACTTATAAAGACAAACGCATCAGAATAACACCTGATTTCTCAATGGAGACCTTGAAACCCAGAAGGACATGGACAGATGTAATGCAGACACGAAGAGACTATGGATGCCAGCCTAGACTAATATACCCAGCAAAAATTTCAATCATCATAGACAAAGTAAACAAGACATTCCAAGACAAAGCAAGATTTAAACAATACTTATCCACAAACACATCCCCACAGAAAGCACTAGAAGGAAAATAACAAACGCATCAGCAGTAAATCCCAAAGAAGAGAAGTACACACACTACCACCATAAAAATAATAACAGGAATGAACAATAACTGGTCATTAATACCCACTAATATCAATGGAGTTAATTCACCTATAAAAAGACACAGACTAAGAGAATGAATATGAAAACAGGACCCATCTTTCTGCTGCATACAAGAAACACACCTCAAATTCAAAGACAGACACCTCCTAAGAATAAAAGGCTGGGAAAAGACTTTACAATCAAATGGTCTTAAGAAGCAAGTTGGTGTAGCCATCCTAATATCCAGCAAAATAGACTTCAAACTAAAATCAATCAAAAGAGATGATGAAGGACATTACATACTCATCGCAGGAAAGATCCACTAAGACGAAGTCTCAATTCTGAACATTTATGCCCCAAACACAAGGGCGCCCACATATGTAAAAGAAACATTACTAAAGCTTAAATCACATATAAAACCCCACACATTAATAGTGGGAGACTTCAACACCCCACTTTCACCACTGGACAGATCTGCCAAATTGAAACTTAACAGAGAAATAATGGACTTAACTGATGTTATGACTCAAATGGACTAAATCAATATCTACAGAACATTCCACCCAAACAAAAAAGAATATACATACTTCTCAGCACCCCATGGAACCTTCTCTAAAATTGACCAAATACTTGGCCACAAAGCAAATCTCAACAGATACAAAACAATTGGAATAACCTCCTGTGTTCTATCAGACACCATGGTTTAAAGTTAGATTTCAACAACAACAACAACAAAAATACAGAAAAGCTACAATCTCATGGAAACTGAATAATGCTCAACTGAATCACCAATGGGTTAAGGAAGAAAGAAAGAAAGAAATTAAAGACTTCCTAGAGATCAATGAAAATGAATGCACCACAGACCCAAACTTATGGGACACTATGAAAGCAGTGCTAAGAGGGAAATTTGTAGCACTAAACGTGCAAATAAAGAAGTTGGAGAAATCTCACACTAGTGACTTAATAGCACATCTGAAAGCTCTAGAACAAGAAGAAGCAAAGTCTCCAATGAGGACCAGATGCCAGGAAATTATCAAATTGAGAGCTGAAATCGATAAAATAGAAATAAAGAGAACAATACAAAGGATTAATGAAACAAAGAGTTGGTTCTTTGAGAAGATCAACAAGATAAACAAACCCTTATCCAAATTAACCAAAAGACAGAGAGAGAGAGAGAATCCAAATCAACAAAATCAGAAATGAAAAGGGGACATAACAACAGCCAATGAGGAAATCCAGATAATCATCAGACCATACTTCAAAATCCTCTACTCCACAAAACTGGAAAATCTAAAAGAAATGGATAATTTTCTGGATAGGTACCACATACCTAAGTTAAATCAAGACCAGATAAACTATTTAAATAATCCAATAAACCTTAAGGAAATAGAATCAGTCATTAAAAGTCTCCCCACCCCCCACCCCCAAAAAAAGCACAGGACCAGATGAATTCACTACAGAATTCTACCAGATCTTCAAAGGAGACTTAATAACAATACTCTTTAAATTGTTCCACACAATAGAAGCAGAAAGAATATTACCAAACTCCTTCTAAGAGGCTACAATTATCCTGATTCTGAAACAAAACAAAGATGCAACAAAGAAAGAGAACTACAGACCGATCTCCCTCGTGAACATTGATCCAAAAATACTCAATAAAATACTGGCAAACAGACTTGGAGAACACATCAAAACAATTATCCACCATGATCAAGTAGGCTTCATCCCAGGGATGCAAGGGTGGTTCAACATACGAAAGTCCGTCAATGTAATACACCATATAAACAAACTCAAGAAAAAAACCACATGATCATCACACTAGATGCAGAAAAGGCATTTGACAAAATCCAACACCCCTTCACGATAAAGGTCTTGGAGTGATCAGGAATACAGGGAACATGCCTAAACATAATAAAGGCAATTTACAGCAAGCCAACATCAAATTAAATGGAGAGAAACTCAAAGCAATACCACTAAAATCAGGAACAAGGCAAGGCTGTTCCCTCTCCCCATACTTATTCAATATAGTACTTGAAGTTCTAGCCAAAGCTATAAGCAACATAAAGAGATTAAGGGGATACAAATTGGAAAGGAAGAAGTCAAGCTTTCCCTATTTGTAGATGACATGATAGTATACATGAGTGACCCCAAAAATTCAACCAAGGAACTTATACAGCTTGTAATCACCTTCAGCAACATAGCAGGATACAAGATCAACTCAAAAAAATCAGTACCCCTCCTATATACAGAAGACCAACAGGCTGAGAAGGGAATCAGAGATACATCACCCTGTACAATAGTCACAAATGATATAAAATACTTTGGGGTAACTCAAAGTAAACAGGCAAAGGACCTGTATGACAAGAACTTTAAGTCCCTGAAGAAAGAAATTGAAGACTATGTCAGAAAATGGAAAGATCTCCCATGCTCATGGATAGGCAGGATGAACATAGTAAAAATGGCGATCTTACTAAAAGCCATCTACAGATTCAATGCAATCCCCATCAAATTACCAACACAATTCTTCACAGATCTGGAAAGAATAATACTCAAATTCATATGGAAAAACAAAAGACCCAGTATAGCCAGAAGAATCTTGTACAATAAAACAACCTCTGGAGGCATCACAATCCCCAACCTCAAGCTCCAGTATAGAGCTACTGTAATAAAAACAGCTTGGTACTGGCATAAAACATATCTTCAGCCAAAAAGAGACCTGAAAAGGACACGGTCAACAAGACAAAGCGACAGCCTATAGAATGGGAAAAGGTCTTCACCAACCCCACATCTGACTGAGGGCTGATATCCAGAATATATAAAGAACTCCAGAAACTAGACATCAAAATGCCCAACAGTCCAATTAAGAAATGGGCTATAGAATTAAACAGAGAATTCTCCACAGAGGGAGTTCAAATGGCTGAAAGACATTTAAGGAATTGCTCAACATCCCTAATTATCTGAGAAATGCAAATCCAAATGACTCTGAGATATCACCTTACACCTGTCAGAATGGCTAAGATCAAAAGCACAGAAGACAGCTTATGCTGGAGAGGATGTGGAGCAAGGGGAACTCTCCTCCACTGCTGGTGGGAATGCAAGCTTGTACAGCCACTTTGGAAATCAATATGGTGCTTCCTTAGAAAATTGGGAATCCATCTCCCCCAAGACCCAGCTATACCACTCTTGGGCATATACCCAAGGATTGCTTAATCATACCACAAGGGCCTTTGCTCAGCTATTTTCATATCAGCATTGTTTGTAATAGCCCAGACCTGGAAACAACCTAGATGCCCTTCAACTGAAGAATGGATAGAGAAAATATGGTACATATACACAATGGAGTACTACTCAGCAGAGAAAAACAATGACATCATGAGGTTTGCAGGCAAATGGATGGATCTAGAAAAATATCCTCCTGAGTGATGTAACCCAGATTCAGAAAGACAAACATGGTATGTACTCACTCATAGTAGGATACTAGATGTAAAACAAAGATGACTAAACTGCTACTCATATCTCCAGGGAGGCTACCTAAAAATGGGTCCCTAAGAAAAACACAGGGATCGCCCAATGACAGAGAAATGGATGAGATAGATCTACATGAACAACCTGGATGACAGTGGGAGCAATGAAGGGCAAGGTTCAGGGGAAAGAGAGCTTAGGGTAGTAGGAGATCCCAGCTGGACCAAGAACAGAAAGGGAGAACAAGGAATAACACACCATGATAAATGAAGACCACATGAGAACAGGAAGAAGCAAAATGCTTGAAAGGCCCCCAGAAATCCACAATGATACATCCATTATAGACTAATGGCAATGGTCAAGAGAAAGCCTGATCTGACCTAGTCTGGTGATCAGATGGCCAAACATCCTAACTGTCGTGCTGGAACTCTCATCCAATGACTGATAGAAGTGGATGCAGAGATCCTTAGCCAGGCCCCAGGTGGAGCTTCAGGAGTCCAATTGTCTAGAAAGAGGAGAGACTGTGAGAGTGTGTTTTGTTGAGACCAAGATTGGAAAAGCATTGGGACAAATAGCCAAACTAATGGAAACACATGACGTATGAACCAAAAGCTGTGGAGCCCCCAACTGGATCAGGCCCTCTTGGTAAGTGAGCCAATTGAATAGCTTGAACTCTTTGGGAGCCACCTAGGCAGTGGGACCTGGACCTGTCCTTAGTGTATGAGCTGGCTGTTTGGAACCTTGGGCTAACACAGGGACACTTTGCTCATCCTGGAAGGAGGAGACTGGACCTGACTATACTGAATCTCCAGGTTGAGCTGTATCCCCAGGGGATTCTTTGCTCTGTAGGGGATGGGAATGGAGTGGAGGGGCTGGGGGGGAAGGTGGGTTTGGAGGCAGGAGGGGGTAGGACAGGGGATACCATCACTATCAATATATAAAATATCCTAAACAGAGGTTGAACATACATCCAGTATGAATAGCATAATTTTACAATTGTATCAATATTCAAAATATTTCAAATACAAGTAAGAACATGTGTACAATATGACAATTATAGTTTTGAATGTGTATCAATATACAAATTATATTAAATAGAAATAGAAAAAAGTTTACATTTGTATATACATATATATATATATGTATGTATGTATATATATATATATGTATGTATATATATATATATCCATATCAGTGCAATTTATCTAAGGATGATAGTTTGCTAAATTAGTTTACTAGTAGATAGAATAATCTACCTTACTATACTATACCTATTCATTCCCCTTTTTTCTTTTCCAAAAAAGAATCCTGAGTCTAAGTTTTATTGTTCCCCCAGACCCTATAACAACTTATCCATAACCTGAGAAATGAAAACTTTTGAGGGGAGTATTGTTTTCTTAAAATTGCTTCCTGATGTTTAGGGGATGATGGTATCTCTATGGGATCCTGTAAGAAAGCCAAATGGTTAAGTCTAAATAGGTCTAGCTTTAACATTTGTAGCCAGTCTCAGTGTAATGGGTAAGGTTATCTGAGGTTCTGGATAGAAGTGCAGTATGGTGGACCATCTCATCTTGGAACAATCCTGAAGAGTTTGCAGTCCAAAGCTAATCATTGAGTAATAATTTTTTATTTAATGATATCATTACAGACTTGGTAGAGTCATTGTTGTGGGGCCCCATTTTCCTTCTGGAGACTTCAGAGATTGCTATTGCAAAGATGTATTTTTCACTGTGGAAAACTTGAACATTATTAATATCAAAATGGAAAGTTTTAATCTTAAGATGACATGACATGTGAGGAAGAATTTTTAAAAAATCAAGAATAAGTATGGAGAGAAATAGAATCTTGACAGCAATGGTCCCTAGATTATTGGTTTTCTTCTGTCCCACACCAGATGATTCTTCTGATATGAGACAGAATCTCCTAATTTCTTTAGCAACATGCTTGGGTTTAGAGAAGAAGAGACCCATATTCCAACTACAAAGCCAGCTTGATTTATAATTGAATTGGAACCACAACTTTTCTAAAGTTAAACAGATATAGATGTTAGGCAGTGAGATATTACCCTGTGGAGTATATTGGTATCAAAGGTTCTTCCCATCTGCTGTGACCATCTGGGTGTTCAAGACCTTTTGATTTCTTTAAGATGGGTATTCTTAATATCCTGTAAAATCAGAACCCTTCCCTGATCTTTGTTTGTTGAGTTTTCCTTACAACTTGTAGAACTGTCACATCAGTGGATGAGCTATCACTTCTCCTCATCAAGGGGTTTCTCCTGTTTGAATCAATTTTTTATTAACTTTGTTGGTATCCACAGCTTTTCTTCTCCTGCAGACACAAGAGAAAAACCCCTTCCCCAATGTAGGACATATCCTGGTTTTCATTCTGAGGTCAACACATCTTTGAAGTAAACAGGTTAGTTTATCTCAGTTTTTTTTTTCTGTTGTCTAGTGTCTCTCTTCAGCTACTGTCCCTTTCTCATCAGCATTGAGAAAATTCAAGGTTAATAAAACATTACAAAATCATTTCTAGGGGTCAGTGTTACTGATTTCTGTTTACTTAGCATATTCTTTAAATTTTGATAACATCTTTCTATGACTGTTTGGACTGTGAGATGGTGTGGTATATCTGTAACATGCTTTATATAGTAATAAGCAAAAACTGTTTTATTTTATTTGAGACACATGCTGGAGCATTGTCAGTCTTAATTTGCACAGGTATTTCTATGATGGTCATAACTTCTAAATATGTGTGTAACTATAGAATCAGCCTTTTCAGAACTCATAAGAGTTGCCCATTATCAATGGTATGGTGTACATATTTTAATATCCCAAATTCTGTGGATGAAACACATTCATCTGCCAAATTTCTTTTTTTAATTTTTATTTTTTAAATTTATTATATTTGTGTTTTAATTTTACACATCAGCCATGGGTCCCCTTGTCCTCCCCCCTCCCGCCCCACCCCCACATCCCCCACAGCCCCATCTCCTCCAAGACCAAGACTCCCCTGGGGATTCAATTCAACCTGGTAGATTCAGTACAGGTAGGTCCAGTCCTCTCCTTCCAGGCTGAACAAAGTGTCCCTGTGTAAGCCCAAGGTTCCAAACAGCCAGCTCATGCACGAAGGATAGGTCCAGGTCCCACAGACTGGGTGCTTCTCAAACAGTTCAAGCTATTCAATTGGCTCACTTTTCCAAAGGACCTTATCCAGTTGGGGGCTCCACAGCTTTTGGTTCATAATTCATGTGTTTCCATTAGTTTGGCTATTTGTCCCTGTGCTTTTCCAATCTTGGTCTCAACAATTCACACTCTCACAGTCTCTCCTCTTTCTAGACAATTGGACTCCTTGAGGTCCACCTGGGGCCTGGCTGAGGACCTCTGCATCCACTTCCATCAGTTATTGGATGAGAGTTCCAGCACGACAGTTAGGGTGTTTGGCCATCTGATCACCAGACTAGGTCAGATCAGGCTTTCTCTCCACTATTGCTAGCAGTCTACAGAGGGGGTATCATTGTGGATTTCTGGGGACCTCTCTAGCACTTCGTTTCTTCCTGTTCTCATGTGGTCTTCATTTATCTGTTATTCCTTATTCTCCCTTTCTGTTCTTGATCCAGCTGGGATCTCATGTTTCCCTAAGCTCTCTTTCCCTCAAAACTTGCCCTTAATTACTCCCACTGTTTTCCAGGTTGTTCATGTAGATCTCATCCATTTCTCTGTCATTGGGCAATCCCTGTGTTTTTCTTAGGGCCTAGTTTTCTAGGTAGCCTTCCTGGAGTTGTATAGCAGTCTAGTCATCTTTGTTTTACATCTAGTATCCTACTATGAGTGAGTACATACCATGTTTGTCTTTCTGAGTCTGGGTTACTTCACTCAGGATGATTTTTTCTAGATCCATCCATTTGCCTGCAAACCTCATGATGTCATTGTTTTTCTCTGCTGAGTAGTACTCCTTTGTGTATATGTACCATATTTTCTTTATCCATTCTTCAGTTGAAGGGCATCTAGGTTGTTTTCAGGTTCTGGCTATTACAAACAATGCTGACATGAACATAGCTGAGCAAAGGCCCTTGTGGTATGATTGAGCCTTCCTTGGGTGTATGCCCGAGTGCTACAGCTGGTTCTTGGGGGAGATGGACTCCCAATTTTCTAAGGAAGCACCATATTGATTTCCAAAGTGGCTGTACAAGCTTGCATTTCTTTTTGTACATTTAGAATTACTTCCTCCAAATAATGGACTTTGGCTATAGAATGAACAAGTAGGATTTTTTTAAATTGATTCCTTGGCTTGTTGCCAAGTGATTGAAAAGTCCCTTTTTAAACCTTTGCTATTTACATGGTGTTTTTTATGAAATTCTGAGGCTTCTTGTAGCTGAAGTTTTTCTGGGTCCCATCTGGCCCATGGTCAGGACAAGTCTCTCTCACCTGCCAGTTCTGCAGCCACTTGGACCCAGGTAAACACACAGAGGCATATATTAATTAAAACTCCTTGGCCATGAGCTCAGGCTAACTATTGACTAGCTCTTACACTTAAATTAACCCATAAATCTTATCTATGTTTAGCCACATGGCTTGATACCTTTTCTCAGTTCTTCCTTCATATCTTGCTTTCTCTGTGTCTGACTTGTAACTCCAGACTCCACCTTCCTGTTACCAGAAATCTCTGCTTATCCCACCTGTACTATACTTTCTGCCTGGCTACTGGTGAATCAGCATTTTATTTATCAATCAATCAGAGCAACACTTTCACAGCATACAGAAAGACATTCCTAGCACTTACCCTTTTCTTTTTTCAAAAAGGAAGGTTTTAACTTTAACATAATAAAATTACATATAATAAAACAATTATTGAGCAAGAATTATAGTTATCTAGTCTATTTGTATTTGGCAAAATTAAAGAAGACCTCCTATCTATCCTATATTTGTAAGACTAAGGTTTCATATCTAACTCATCTTTTATCATAACTAAGGAAATTATAACTACATCAAAGACCTCAGAAGTATATAGTATTACCTAAGTAAACAGGAAATGCCTTATAAGCAACCTTCAAAAATCTAGAATGACAGAGACAGCTGGCTGCCTGGACAGTCATCCAAAGTTCTTCTGTAAAGTTAGGGCATATGTCTCCAGCCCACAGGCTCAGAGTCTCTCAGTCACTACTCTCTGTGTCCTGTAAAATGTCTGTCAGTTTCCTCTGTGAAACAGGAACCTGAAGAACCATTTCATCAAGCAAAGTACAGTGGTCACCTTCCTATGGGTCCTGCATGTCCAATTGATCAAGCAGTCCAAGCAAGAACAGTTTCTTGTCTAAATGGCTATTTTTGCCAAGAAGAAGATAAACTCTGCATAGAGTATCTTCGATGCCCATCTTCCTCTCTGAAATAAGTCAGTGCTGCCAGCAGCAGACATGTCTCACTGTCTAGAAAGTCTAAATTTTTAAAACATTTTGAATGCCATATTCTGTAGGTCTTTGAAGTGTTTGAAGATTACCTACCTAATTGAATTATATCTATGTATACCTAGAAAACTTAACATGGCTATAAGTTTGATTGTCATAGAAGACTAAATTATTAATGTTTTTAATTATTCATTATAATCTAAATGAGTTACATAAGTATAATATCTCAAATGAGAGTAGAAATTATATACAGTATAACAAAATCAAGTTTAAACTTGTATCAATAAACTAAATTCCATAGCAATGTAAGACATTTCTAAACAAGTTGTTGCTCTTTAAAAATAGGTCCATTAATCTACCCTTTCATCGTATTATATCTATACTATCTCTTTTTCTTCCTTAGAATGAGATTGCATTTATAATTAACCTGCTTTAAATAAAAATATTGGTTTTCCTTTGTCCCACATCAGAGGGCTCTTCTGATATGGGACAGAAGAATCTCTCAACCCTTTCTTTAGCAATATGCTTGGGTTTAGAGAAGGAGTGAGCCAAGGCCAGCTTGGTATATTTGGGAATTTGGGCATAGCTTCTCATACTACTTCCTGCTGGATGAGGGCACTGTATTCTTATGGGGACACAAAGAAAATTGTAGGATTATGGAGTAGTCTGTGAGGCTGTATTCTCTGAGCCAGTTGCCTTGAAACTGTTTTCGATGTTGGATCATCTGGGCCATGGTGTCATTGGAGACCTTTCATGGGGCCTGGGTTGGTCAAATCTGATGTATCTTAATCTGAAACAAACCCATAGTCTCTTGCTTCCTGTGGAAACAAAAGCAGAGCCTCCTTTCCAAAGCAACGTATCCTTAGGTTCAAATTTTGAAGCCAAGATACCTTTAAAATGTACATATTGGTTTTAACTGAGCAGGCTTTACAATCAAATTTCTTTCTATAGTTAAAAATCTCAAAGACAATATAATCCAGACTCTCTGTGTAATATCCATCTTTACCTAGCTTATTTTTTATTTACTGTCTCTTTAAAGACTTTATTTTTTAAAACTATTTCGCTATATATATTTCTGCATATATTCATTTTTGTCTCTATTCCAAGCCTACATACATTTTTACACACATTGTAAACTATTCCATCTGAATCTATCTTATTGAGTAACTATTGCTTTGAACTTCAGTGGCTAGTACTGAAGCAAAATCCTTGGCTGCTGGCTCCACCCAATTCAGCTTCTGAACATGGTGGAACTACATTTACCACCAGCTTTGGAGGAAGAATGCTCACCACTGGACTCAGGGAGGCAGTGGTACTATGCCTCTTTCAAAGCAGCGTGGAGCCCAGAAACCTGTTTTTTTTTCTTTTTTGTTAACTAGCAAGAACTATATCCACCACATAGCATAGTGTACAGCTTGGAGACACCTCTGTGTAATGTGGCATAGGTCAAACCCACATGCCATGATCCCACTATACCATAGCTCAAGCCCTCATGTTGCAAAGACTTGCTGCCTGCAGGAGACATGAAGCAGGAACCTGTTTTTGGCTCCATTTAGAATTGATTATTGGGCTGAAGAGATGGCTCAGCCATTAAAGGCTAGGCTTACAACCAAAAATAGAATTGCTTGTTAAGTATTCTCAGGTTTCAGGTGGAAACTCAAGCTGTTGGACACCATTTGTAGGTGAAGTTTTTCTGTGTCCACCCAGCTCCTACAGCCACTCAGATTACTTATAAACTGCATGGCCGTGGCAGGCTTCTTGCTATTCTAGTTCTTATATCTTAAATTAACCCATTTCTATTATTCTATAAGTTACCAAGTAGCTTGTGTCTTACCAGTAATTTTATATCTTGTTTCCTCTGTGTCTGGCTAGTGGCTCCTGACTCCACCCCCCTGTTCCCAGAATTCTCTGCTTATTCTGCCTATACTATACTTCCTCCCTGGCTACTGGCCAATCAGCATTTTATTTATTAATCAACCAAAACAACACATTCACAGCATACAGAAAGACATCCCCTGCAGCTTCTAACACATCACCTATTAGTAACTGATCAGTCTCATTGTTACCTTGTGTTAGAGGACCTAGCATACCAGTATGGGAGCTGATATGTGAGATATATATGATATTCCCTATTTCTGATGATTTTCTATAATTGTATAAACAGTGAACTTAATTCTGTATTATCAGGAATATATTCAGCAATTTCAATATGTGAAAGAACTCTCTCTGCATAGTGAGAGTCAATAACTATATTGAGAGGTTCCATGAAGTTCATTGGTACCATAAGAATGGCATACAGTTATGGCTTTTATACATAATTGTAAGGGCTTTGAGTCACTGTACTCATATCTCCTGATTTTTTTCCTGCCTTTCCTGATTTATTTGCATCAGTATAGAATGTGGGGACTCTAGAGATTGTTTCTGATGTACAATATGAGAAAGGACCAATTCAGTTCTTTTTATGAATACTATTCTCTTGCTTTGGGGATAACAGTTATTAATCTCTCCAAAAAATTACTACAGGCTCTTTGCCAGTATTCATTATCTTTCCATAGTGAGGAAATTTCCTCATCAGCTAAACGTACTACAATTTCTGCTGGGTCCATACCTGTCAATTGATGAAGTCTTAATTTTCCTTTTAGAATCAAGCCAGAGATCTTTTCCATATAGGTCTTTAATTTCTTACTTGGTTTACATGGTAGAAATAGTCATTCCAATATAATATCTTCCCTCTGCATCAAAATCCCTGTGGGGGAGTGTCTAGAGGAGATTATGACCAGAATGCAGTTAAGTACTGGATTCACATGATCCACATTTGCCTCTCATATTTTTATTTCTACTACAACCAATTTCTTCTTAGCTTCATCTGATAATTCTCTTAGACTATTTAAGTCTTTGTTTCCTTTTAGGGTATTGGCCAAATTTATTAGACCATCTTTAGGTATTCCAATGATAGTCTGTAAATTGGAAATGCTTCCTAACAATTTTTGAAAATCATTGAGTCAACATTGGGTCTCTCCTGAGTTGTACCTTTTGGGATCTAATTTTTTTGTAGATCTATCTTATATCCTAAGTAGTTAATAGAATCTTCTCTATGAACCTTTTGGGTAGCAATTTATAATCCCCAGAAAGACAAAACTTTATTTCTTCAAACATGCTTTCTAATCTATCTGACTTCAGATCAGCTAATAAGATATCATCCATATAATTGTAAGTTATAGATTGTGGAAATTGTACATGGTTTTTGCATAAAATATTGGCACAGGGTGGAGATATTTAACATTCCCTGTGGAAGAACCTTCTATTGATACCTTTTGACTGGTTGGGAATTGTTATAAGTAGGTACTGTGAAGGCAAATTTCTCTCTATCCTTTTGTTATAGAGGTATGGTTAAAAAAGAGTCTTTTAAATCAATAACTATAATAGGCCATTCTTTAGATAACGAGGAGGGTAAGGGCATCCCATTCTGTATGGAGTCCATAGGCTGAATTACTTTATTAATGGCTCTTGGATCTGTCAGCATTCTTCATTTACCAGATTTCTTTTAAGTAACAAATACAGGTGAATTCCCAGGGTTGGTAGATTCTTCAATATGTTGAGCATTTACTGATCTTGAACCTGCTGTTCTAGGGCTTGTAGTTTATCTTGTGTCATAGGCCATTGTCCAACCCTGACAGGTTTATCAGTTAGCCATTTTAAAGGTAGGGCAATTGATACCTCTGTGAGTTCAATGGTGGTTGTGCTCTGTTTATGTATAGCTTGGATGGCTGTTTTTTATAGTGTCTTATAATATTGTTTGCAGATACATGACTTGGTCTATATTCAACTTCTGAGAGTGGAGGAATTTGAATCTGGGTATTCCACTGCTGTAACAGATCACAAACCCAAAGGTTCACTGATATATTTGCCACATATGCCTTCAGCCTTCCTCTCTGTCCTTCTGACCCTATGCATTCAACTCATTTTGTACTTTGTTTTACCAGAGATAGGGTCCTAATCCCTAGAAATTGGAATCTACCTCTTGAAGAGGGCAATTCTAATGCCATGGTATTGGCATAATGATAGTCACATCCACACCTGTGTCCACTAAGCCTTCTAGAATAATGTTATTAAATTCATACTCTAAGCTTTGGTCTTTGTTCATTTATGGAAGTCTGCCAAAATATTCATTTTATGGTGTTTTGTGGAGTTTTGATCCATCTATCAAGGCTGTTCTATCATCCAGTGCAGTATTGTACTTTACATTAGGCACTGGATTATTTTATTGTCCTGGGGAGTAAATTCCTCCACAGTGACTGGAAATGACTAAACTACATTCAATTTGGGGGGCTTTTGAGAGGCCCCCTGAGGTGTTTCCCACTGGTAAAGGGTTGCCTCATATGTCTTTTGTTGATCTGCATTCATTGGTCCATTGTTGGCCTTTGCCACATCTTCTGCATAATCCAGAAGTTTGAGGTCCCCTGTTTAGGTTATTTCTAGAAGAAGCATTGTTTCTAGATGGACCCTATATACAATTTGTTCTTGTATGGCCTGTGTACCACAGTTAAAACATTTAGTAATTTGATGCCTTCTTCCACCTTTGGAAATTGCCTCTTCTATCCAAGCCACAATAGTTAAAAGACTCAATATTGTTTATGTGTTGGATCCATTCTTCTATGGGTTCTGACCTGATCTTTAAAGGTGCAAGTATCCTTTTGCATTCTATATTAGCATTATTAAAAGCCAAATACTTGGCTTGATTCTTGATATGATATTGTCATAAAAAACAACAACAACAACAGATGGTTCTTTTGACCCCTGGAAGACCTTCATATATAACTCAGTTTGTTTCCCTGGTTCTGGAATCTCTTCCCAAGCATTTAAGCCTGTTGTATGGCCTGTGGATAATGTATGCTCCTCAAAGGTAGACTATGCATTTATATCAGTGAAATAGCCCTCACCAAGAATTTGATTTTGGGGTATCTCAAAACCTCTAATCTTACCTTCAAGGGCCTTAGCGTCTCTCTCAACTAGCTATTCTATTGTAACTGCTGGCCATATCCTAACAAAATGGATATTAACTGATTCCAATCATTAGGTGTGATACTGTTTCTAGAAGACCACATATTTAACATCTGTTTCACATATGTTGAATGTATATCATAGATAAGTACAGCTTCTTTGATATTCTTTTTTTTAAAAATCTCTCATAGGAATAGGCTGCCAGATATATTTTACATATCCTTCAGTATGTCTATCATTTACTGGCTTTTCACAAACGGTGCCACTTTATGCCATTGTATAAGAACCACCTGTTACCTTTGGTAAGTCATCTTTAACTCTGTAAGGTACTAGTGATGTTATGACTTCTATAGCTTAACCTTCTGCTTGTTATCACCCTTATTCTCAGTTCTAGCAGACTCCTCCAAAGCCTGAAATTGATTAATCACAGCCTTTTCCAGCTTTCTAAAACAGAGCCAAGAGCAGCTTCCTAGTTCATACCACTCATGTTGGGCCTCAGTACAGAGATATGTCCCCTGGCCATGTAGGGCTTCAGCAGCAACATGGCTGATTCCCATGGTCTCTAACAAGCTAGGTCACAATACAAAGAGGCTTCTCCTAGCCTCTGCCTGTGGGCTTGGGAGCACAGCTACAGGCTTAAAAACGCAGGCATACTATTTATTATTCCTTCCCAGAATTGGAGAGGTAAGCATGACTAGTGGTACCTGTGCCATATTGAAAAGCCAAGTAGGGCAGAGCCAGCAACCAGGGCTGCTGCCACTTTCCTCCTAGCCATGGCACTTAACAGTTTAAAAACTGTCCTGGTCAAAAATGATTACAGATACACAATAGGACAGATTCAGATAGGAAAAAACTGTAAATGATATGTAAAAAGATACATAGGCTTGAGAGACAGAGAGAAGAGAAAGGATATAGATAGTCATAAAAAAATAAACTCTTAAAAATAACATAAAAATATAATAAGCCACATAAAGATGAAAATTACACAGAGAGTCTGAATTACGTTGTCTTTGGAAGTTTTAACTACGTTTGATTGTAAAGGCTGCTGAGTTAAACCAATATATATATATATATATATATATATATATATATATATATATATATATATATATATAAAGGTATCTTGACTTCAAAGTTGGGTCTAAGGATATGTTGCTTTGGAAAAGAGGTTCTACTTTTGTTTCCACAGACGATGAGAAGCTGTAGATTCCTTTCAGGCTAATATGCTTCCATCAGACTAATATGGTCTCCAGATGATCCAATATCCAGAGCAGCTTCAAGGCAACTGACTGAGAAAATCCAGTCTCACAGAATACTCCAGTCAGGACAGATTAACAGTGACCCTAATCAGCAAGAAGTAACTGAGACCCCTATGCCTACATTCCCAAAAAAATGGATTATGGATATTTGTCTTTGTTTAGGGAGTTGGTTACAAATTGTTATCAGTCATAGTCAATCTCTTTCTAAAAGAAGAAAGGAGGATATGATATAGAAATGTAGGATATAGATATGATGGAATAAAAGGGTACATTTTTGAATCTACTTTTAAGAAGAAACAACTCTTTTGAAATATTTTATATTGCTATAGATTTGTTTACTGATACAAATTTAAGGTTAATTTTGATATACTGTATGTATATTTCTACACTTGTCTAAGGTACTATGTTTATGCAAATCATTTAAAATTGTAAAATATAATTAAGAAATACAGATTAATAGTCATCTATGATAATCAAACTTATACTCATGATAGTTAAGTTTTTTAGGTATACAAAGATATATTTCAATTAGGTAGGTAATCTTCAAGCACTTCAAAGACCTACAGAACATGTAGATTAATAGGAATGGGTAAATTTAAGAGTTTGCTAACCAGAAACCAGAAGCCATAGGCCATACAGTTTGTAATTAATATGAGTGATTATTTTATAAATTTCTGTGGGACCATGGGTGGGAGAGATTTGTCTGGACCTCAGGGCCAGGAAGGGCCAGGTAGAACTGAGAAATATCCACTACAACAGCATCTTCAACAAATGATGGTGGCATAATTGGATGTTGGCAAGTAGAAAATGCAAATAGATCCATATCTGTTGCCTTGTACAAAACTCAAGTCCAAGTTGATCAAAGACCTCAACAAAAATCCAGTTACATTGGACAGAGCCCCCCAGCACTCAATTGGACTAACAGGTGAGTCTCTATCCTCATACCCAAATACCCCGGTCCCTTGGCTTTGGGCCCAGAGGCACAACCCCGTGCCCCTACACCACCACCCACTGCAGTCCCAGTTTCAGGCCAGTCAGCAGGCAGAACTATTGCAGACAGGTCAGACTACCACCATCCACCACCAGACCCTGTAACCTACAAGCACCACCCCTACCAACCCACCCACAGCCAAGCTTGCATCTCCTCCCTGAGACAGAGGCCATGATTACCAATTGGACTAAGAGCTGCTCCCTGAGACAAAGAGTCCATCAGCACAAATTAGACCAAGAGCTCCCACTGGATCCAGAGTATCAATCAGACCAAGAGAGGCTCCCTCAGACACAGACACTGCTTGCACCAAGTGGAGAAAGAGATGGGTAGATGCCAGTGCAAGAAAACAGTCAACAAACATAAAAAACCAATATGGCTCCATCAGAACCTACATTAGCAAGACCTGAACATCCCAACACAGAAGATACAGAAGAAATCAACCTTAAAAATGACTTAAAGAAAATGATAGAGATCTTTAAAGAGAAAATGAAAAATTCCCTTAAAGAATCTGATGAAAAGTCAAATAAAAAATGGGAAGAAATCAGTAAGTCCCTTAAAGAAAGCCAAGAAAAAGCAATTAAACAAGTGAGGGAAATAGTTCAAGATTTAAAAACTGAAAACAAAACAATAAAGAAGACACAAACTGAGGTAATGCTGGAAGTGGATAATCTGAGTAAATGAACAGGAACTGCAGATGTAAGCATAACCAAAAGAATGCAAGAGATGGAAGAGGGGATGGATCTCTGTTGTTGAAGATACAATAGTGGAAATAGATTCATCAGTCAAAGAATACACTAAAGCCAACAAAGTCATGACACAAAATGTTCAGGAAATTTGGGATACCATGAAAAGAACAAATCTAAGAATAATAGGGATAGAAGAAGAATACCAACTCAAAGGCACAGAAAATATATTCAACAAAATCATAGAAGAAAACTTTCCCAACCTAAAGAAAATGCCTATAAAGATACCAGAAGGTTACATAACAACAAATAGACTGGATAAAAAAAAAAAAAAGGTCCCCTCACCACATAATAATCAAACCAAGAAACATACAGAATAAAGCAAAAATACTAAAAGCTGTAAAGGAAAAGGGCCAAGTAACATATAAAGACAGACACATAAGAATAACACCTGACTTCTCAATGGAGACTCTAAAAGCCAGAAGGTCCTGGACAGACATTATGTAGACACTAAGAGACCATGGATGCCAACCCAGACTATTATGCCCAGCAAAACTATCAATCAACATAGATGTAGTAAACAAAATATTCCATGATAAAACCAGATTTAAACAATATCTCTATACAAATCAAGCCCTACAGAAAGCACTAGAAGGAAAAAAATCCAACCTAAGAAAGTTAGATGAACCCATGAAAACACAGGCAATAGATAATCTCACACCAACAAATACCAAAGAAGGAAAACATACAACACTACCACCAAAAAAATAACAGGAATTAACAATCAGTGGTCATTAATATCCATTAATATCAATGGTCTCAATTCACCTATAAAAAGACACAGGCTAATGGGATGGATACAAAAACAAGATCCATCTTCCTGCTGCATATAGGAAACACATCTCAACTTCAAAGACAGACACTATCTCAGAATAAAAGGCTGGGAAAAGACTTTCCAATCAAATGGATTTAAGGAGAAAGCTGCTGTAGCTATCCTAATACCTAATAAAATAGACTTCAAACTAAAATTAATCAAAAGAAAATGGGAGGGATATTACTTATTTATCAAAGAGAAAATCCACCAAGAAGTCTCATTTCTGAACTTTTATGCTCAAGTACAAGGGCACCCCAATTTGTAAAAGAAACATTACTAAAACTTAAATCACATATCACACCTCATACACTAGTAGTGGAACACTTCAACACCCCACTCTCACCAATGGACAGGTCTGCCAGGCAGAAACTTAACAGAGAAATAAGGGAAGGAACAGACAATATGCCTCAAATGGACTTAATAGATAACTACAGAATATTCCACCCTAACAAAAGAATATACCTTCTCCGCACCATATGGAAACATCTCCAAAATCAACCACATGCTTGGTCACAAAGCAAATCTCAACAGATACAAAAAAAAAATTGAAATAACCTCCTGTATTTTATCAGACCCCCCATGGCTTAAAGTTAGATTTCAACAAAAACAAAAATTACAGAAAGCCTACAATCAAATGGAAACTGAATAATGCCCAATTGAATCACCAATGGGTCAAGGAAGTAATGAAAAACAAAATTAAAGATATTCTAGAATTCAGTAAAAATGAATGTACAACATACCCAAATTTATGGGACACTATGAAAGCAGTGCTAAGAGGAAAACTCATAGCATTAAATGCCCACATAAAGAAGTTGGAGAAATCTCACGGTAGTGACTTAACACAACTGAAAGCTCTAGAACAAGAAGAAGCAAACTCACCCAGGAGAAACAGATGCCAGGAAATAATCAAATTGACAGCTAAAATCAATAAAATAGAAACAAAGAGAACAATACAAAGATTCAATGCAGCAAAGAGTTGGTTGTTGAGAAAATCAACAAGATAGACAAGCCCTTATCCAAATTAACCAAAAAGCAGAGAGAGAGCATCCAAATTAATAAAATCATAAGTGAAATGGGAGACCTAACAACAGACAATGAGGAAATCCAGAGAATTATCATATCATACTTCAAACACCTGAACTACAGAGAGGCGCACACATAGGTCCCACCCCTGGGCACCAGCCATCCCGGGGAACACCTGCACAACTTGGCCCAGTTTCTGGCCACCTGGTGTCCCATGGGAAGAATCCCCCTTTTACAAGACTGCAGGCAGACCCAAGTTCTGGCCATTGGGCAGGACCTCCACCAACACTGGGAAGGTTCCCCTTCTCCAAGAACCCCAGCTGACCCAACAATCTCCATGTCCTGACCACACACCCATCCGCCTGAGACCCCAATGACTTCCAGAGACTTAGAGACCAGCCCCCAGCTTCCATACTGCCCCTGGAACTGTCATCTGGACCAGAGGTGAGTGCCTGGGGTCATTGCCAGAGAGGCCCGCCCCTAGGTTCCACCCCTGGGCATCAGCCATCCTGGGGAAGACATGCCCAACTTGGCTCCAGTTTCTGGCCATTCGGTGGGCAGCTTGTGAAGGTACCCCTTTCCCAAGACTGCAGGCAGACCCTTCAATCTCCACAACCTACCCCCACAACCATCTAAGCTAGACCCCAGCCACTTCCTGAGACTCAGAGACCAGCCCCCAACTCCCATCTGGCCAGCACTCCCATCTGGACCAGAGCTCCCATCTGACCCAGAGTTTCCATCTGGACCAGAGAGAGGCTGCCTAAATCTGTCAGCTCTGTCTGCACCAAGTGCACTGATAAGACCAACAACGAATCCACAAGGACATGGGCAGACATCAAGGCAGAAGTACATACAACAAAATAAAGAGCAATACAGCATCACCAGAACCTAGCCCTCCTCCAACAGCTAGACCTGAACATCACAGAATGGAAGAAGCACAAGAAAACAACCTTATGAATAACATCATGAAGAGGCTAGAGCATTATTTATATAGAAGAAATCAAAAATAAAGTGGAGGAAGAGACAAACAAAAAGTGGGAAGAATGCTATAAAAACCCAGAGGAAAGGACAACTAAAGCAGAAGAAAACAATAAATCCCTGAAACAAAATCATGAAGAAAGCAATGAAACAGATGAGGAAAATAGTCCAACACCTGAAAAGGGAGATAGAAGAAAAATGAAGAAGACACAAGCAGAGGGAATGCCAGAATTAGAAAATCTGAGTAAATGAACAGGAACTTCAGGTGAAAGTATAACCAACAGAATACAAGAAATGGAAGAGAGGATCCTTGGTGTGGAAGATACAGTAGAAGAAGTAGATTCATCAGTCAAAGAAAACACTAAAGCCAACAAAGTCATGACCCAAAATGTCCAAGGAATTTGGGACACCATGAAAAGACCAAACCTACAAATAATAGGGATAGAGGAAGGAGAAGAATACCAACTCAAAGGCACAGAAAATATATTTAACAAGATCACAGAACTTTCCCAACTTAAAGAAGGAAATGCCTATGAAGATACAAGAAGCCTATAGAACACCAAACAGACTAGACCTCCAAAAAAAGTCCCCTCAACATGTAATAATAAAACAACTAAATGTACAGAATAAAGAAAGAATATTAAGGGCAGCAAAGGAAAAATGCCAAGTGACTTATAAAGGCAAACCCATCAGAATAACACCTGATTTCTAAAGGGAGACTTTGAAAGCCAGAAGGACCTGGACAGATATAATGCAGACACAAAGAGACCATGGATGTCACCCTAGACTAATGTACCCAGCAAAACTTTCAATCATCACAGACAAAGTGAACAAGACATTCCAAGACAAAGCCAGACTTAAACAATACTTATCCACAAACCCAGCCCTACAGAAAGCACTAGAAGGAAAATTTCAACCTAAGGAAGTCAGATACACCCTTGAAAATACAAGCAATAGGTAACACTACAGCAGTAAACCCCAAAGAAAGGAAGTACACACACACTACCACCAAAAAAAAATAATAAATTCTAATAATAACAGGAATGAACAATCACTGGTCATTAAAATCCCTTAATATCAATGGGCTTAATTCATCTATAAAAAGACACAGACTAACAGAATGGATACAAAAGCATGACCCATCTTTCTGCTTCATAAAAGAAACATACCTCAAATTCAAAGATAGATACTACCTAAGAATAAAAGGCTGGGAAAAGATTTTCCAATCAAATGGTCTTAAGAAGCAAGCTGGTGTAGCCATCCTAATATCCAGAAAAATAGACTTCAAACTAAAATCAATCAAAAGAGATGATGAAGGACATTACATACTCATCGCAGGAAAGATACACCAAGATGAAGTCTCAATTCTGAACATTTATGTCCCAAACACAAGGGCACCCACATATGTAAAAGAAACATTACTAAAGCTTAAATCACATATAAAACCCCACACATTAATAGTGGGAGACTTCAACACCCCACTTTCACCTCTGGACAGATCTGCCAAATTGAAACTTAACAGAGAAAGAAAGCACTTAACTGATGTTATGACTCAAAAAGACTTAATCAATACCTACAGAACATTCCATCCTAACAAAAAAGAATATACCTTCTTCTCAGCACCCCATGGAACCTTCTCTAAAACAGACAACATACTGGCCATAAAGCAAATCTCAACAGATACAAAACAATTGGAATAACCTCCTGTGTTCTATCAGACCACCATGGTTTAAAGTTAGATTTCAACAACAGAAAGAACTACAGAAGTCGTACAATCTCATGGAAACTGAATAATGTTCAACTGAACCACCAATGGGTTAAGGAAGAACTACAGAAAGACATTAAAGACTTCCTAGAGATCAATGAAAATGAATGCACCACATACCCAAACTTATGGGACACTATGAAAGCAGTGCTAAGAGGGAAATTCATAACACTAAATGCCCACATAAAGAAGTTGGAGAAATCTCACACTAGTGATTTAATGGCATACCTGAAAGCTCTAGAACAAGAAGAACCAAAGTCACCCAGGAAGAATAGATGCCTGGAAATAATCGAATTGAGAGCTGAAATCAATCAAATAGAAACAAAGAGAACAATACAAAAAATTAATGAAAAAAAGAGTTGGTTCTTTGAGAAAATCAACAAGATAGACAAGCCCTTATACAAACTAACCAAAAGACAGAGAGAATATCCAAATTAACAAAATCAGAAGTGAAAAGGGGGACATAACATCAGACAATGAGGAAATCCAGAGAATCATCAGGTCATACTTCAAAAACCTCTACTCCACAAAACTGGAAAATCTAAAAGAAATGGATAATTTTCTGGATAGGTACCACATACCTAAGTTAAATCAAGACCAGATAAACCATTTAAATATTCCAATAACCCCTAAGGAAATAGAATCAGTCATTAAAAGTCTCCCAACCAAAAAAAAAAAAAAAAAAAAAAAGCCCAGGACTAGATAGTTTTAGCACAGAATTCTACCAGATCTTAAAAGAAGAGTTAATACCAATACTCTTTAAATTGTTCTGCACAATAGAACCAGAAGGAATATTACCAAACTCCTTCTATGAGGCTACAATTACCCTGATTCCTAAAACAAACAAAGATGCAACAAAGAAAGAGAACTACAGACCGATATCCCTCATGAACGTTGATGCAAAAGTACTCAATAAAATACTGGCAAACAGACCCCAAGAACACATCAAAACAATTATCCACCATGATCAAGTAGGCTTCATCCCAGGGATGCAAGGGTGGTTCAACATACAAAAGTCCATCAGTGTAATACACCATATAAACAAACTCAAAGAAAAAACCCACATGATCATCTCACTAAATGCAGAAAAGGCATTTGACAAAATCCAACACCCCTTCATGATAAAGGTGTTGGAGTGATCAGGAATACAGGGAATATACCTAAACATAATAAAGGCAATTTACAGCAAGCCAACAGCCAACATCAAATTAATGGAGAGAAACTCAAAGCAATACCACTAAAATCAGGAACAAGGCAAGGCTGTCCCCTCTCCCCATACTTATTCAATATAGTACTTGAAGTTCTAGCCAGAGCAATAAGACAATATAAGGAGATTAAGGGGAAACAAATTGGAAAGGAAGAAGTCAAGCTTTCCCTATTTGCAGATGACATGATAGTATACATTCAACCAAGGAACTGATACAGCTTATAAACACCTTCAGCAACATAGCAGGATATAAGATCAACTCAAAAAAATCAGTAGCCCTCATATATACAATAGACAAACAGGCTGAGAAGGAAATCAGAGATACTTCACCCTGTACAATAGCCACAAATGATATAAAATACCTTGGGTTTACTCTAACTAAGCATGTGAAGGACCTATATGACAAAAACTTTAAGTCCCTGAAAAAAGAAATTAAAGATGTCAGAAAATGAAAAGATCTCCCATGTTCATGGATAGATAGGATTAACATAGTAAAAATGGCAATCTTACCAAAAGCCATATACAGATTCAATGCAATCCCCATCAAAATACCAACACAATTTTTCACAGACCTGGAAACAATAAAACTCAACTTCATATGGAAAAGCAAAAAATGCAGGATAGCCAAATAATCCTATACAATAAAACAACCTTTGGAGGCATCACAACCCCAGACCTCAAGCTCTCCTACTATGAGTCTACAGTAATAAAAACAGCTTGGTGGTGGTATAAAAACTGAGATGTGGACCAATGGAATTGAATTGAAGACCTTAACATTAATCTGCACACCTATGAACATATGATTATTGACAGAGAAGCCAAAAGTGTACAGTGGAAAAAGAAAGCATCTTCAACAAATGGTAATGGCATAACTGGATGTTAACATGTATATGGCTGCAAATAGATACATATCTGTCACAGTGCACAAAACTTAAGTCCAAGGGGATCAAAGACCTCAACACAAATCCAGTTACTCTGAACCTAATAGAAGAGAAATTAGGAAGTAATCTTGAATGCATTGGCATAGGAGATCACTTCCTAAATATAACACTAGTAGCACAGACACTGAAAGAAACAATCAATTAATGGGACCTCTTGAAACTGAGAAGCTTTTGTAGAGCAAAGGACACAATCAACAAGACAAAGTGACAGCCCAGAGAATGGAAAAAGGTCTTCTTCACCCCCACATCTGACAGAGGGCTGATATTCAGAATATATAAAGAACTCCAGAATTTAGACTTCAAAATGCCCAACAGTCCAATTAAGAAATGGGCTATAGAATTAAACAGAGAATTCTCCACAGAGGAAGCTCAAATGGCTGAAAGACATTTAAGGAATTGCTCAACATCCCTAATTATCTGGGAAATGCAAATCAAAACGACTCTGAGATACCTTACACCTGTCAGAATGGCTAAAATCAAAAACACTGGAGACCGCTTATGCTGGAGAGGATGTGGAGCAAGGGGAACTCTCCTCCACTGCTAGTGGGAATCAAGCTTGTACTACCACCTTGGAAATCAATGTCGCACTTCCTTTGAAAATTGGGAATCCATCTCCCCCAAGACCCATCTATACCACTCTTGGGCATATACCCAAGGAATGCTCAATCATACTACAAGGGCATTTGCTCAGCTATGTTCATATCAGCATTGTTTGTAATAGCCAGAACCTGAAAACAACCTAGATGCCCTTCAACTGAAGAATGGATAAAGAAAATATGGTACATATACACAATGGAGTACTACTCAGCAGAGAAAAACAATGACATCATGAGGTTTGCAGGCAAATGGATGGATCTAGAGAAAAATCATCCTGAGTGAAGTAACCCAGACTCAGAAGGACAAACATGGTATGTACTCACTCATAGGAGGATACTAGATGTAAAACAAAGATCAGTAGACTACTACACAACTCCAAGGAGGCTACCTAGAAAACGGGACCCTAGGAACAACACAGGGGTCACCCAATGACAGAGAAATGGATGAGATCTACATGAACAACCTGGATGACAGTGGGAGTAATGAAGGGCAAGATTTGAGGGAAAGAAAGCTTAGGGTAGCAGGAGATCCCAGCTGGATCAAGAACAGAAAGGGAGAACAAGGAATAACAGACCATGATAAATGAAGGCCACATGAGAACAGGAATAGGTAGAGTGCTCGAGAGGTCCCCTGAAATCCACAATGATACATCCATTATAGACTAATGGCAATGGTCAAGAGAAAGCCTGATCTGACCTAGTCTGGTGATCAGATGGCCAAACACCCTAACTATTGTGCTGGAACTCTCATCCAATGACTGATGGAAGTGGATGCAGAGATCCTCAGCCAGGCCCCAGGTGGAGCTCCAGGAGTCCAATTGTCGAGAAAGAGGAGGGATTGTATGAGCGTGAATTGTTGAGACCAAGATTGGAAAAGCACAGGGACAAATAGCCAAACTAATGGAAACACATGAATTATGAACCAAAAGCTGTGGAGCCCCCAACTGGATCAGGCCCTCTGGATAAGTGAGACAATTGAATAGCTTGAAGTGTTTGGGAGGCACCCAGGCAGTAGGGACCTGGACCTGTCCTTAGTGCATGAGCTGGCTGTTTGGAACCTGGGGCCTATTCAGGGACACTTTGCTCAGCCTATAAGGAGGGGACTGGACCTGCCTGGACTGAATCTACCAGGTCGAGCTGAATCCCCAGGGGAGTCTTGGCCCTTGTGGAGATGGCAATATGGCCCAGCTGGAGGGAAGGTGGGATCAGGGGAGGGTAGGGGAAGTACAGTGGACCCATGGCTGCTATGTAAAATTAAGTTAAACTTAAAAAAAACTTTAAAAAAACCCCTGCACTCTCCAAAATTGGAAAATCTTAAAGAAATGGATGATTTTTTTGATACATAACACATAACAAAATTTAATCAAGACCAGGAAAACTATTTAAATAGACCCATACCCCCAAGGAAATAGAAATGGCCATTAAAAGTCTCCCAACCATAAAAAGCCCAGGACCAAATGGTTTCAGCACTGAATTCTACCAGATTTTCAAAGAAGAGCTAATACCAATACTCTTAAAATTTCTCCACACAATAGAAACAGAGGAACATTACCAACTCTTTTTATGAGGCTACAGTTACCCTGATACCCAAACCACACTAAGATGCAAAAAAGAAAGAGAATTACAGACCAATATCCATCATGAACATTGATGCAAAAATATTCAAAATGTTGGCTGACCGAATCCAGGAACACATCAAAAAAATTATCCACCATGACAAAGTAGGCTACATGCTAGGGATGCAAGGATGGTTCAACATATGAACGTCTGTCGATGTAATACACCATATAAACAAACTGAAAGAAAAAAACCACATGATCATCTCATTAAATGCTGAAAACCCCTTTGACAAAAATCCAACACCCTTCATGATAAAGGTCCTAGAGAGATCAGGAATATAAGGAGCATACCTAAACATAATAAAGGCAATTTACAGCAAGCTGACAGCCAACATCAAATTAAATGGAGAAAAACTCAAAATGATTCCACTAAAATCAGGGACAAGGCAAGGCTGTCCACTCTCTCCCTATATATTCAATATAGTACTTGGAGTTCTAGCCATAGCAATAAAACAACATAAGGAGATCAAGGAGATACAAATGGAAAGGAAGAAGTCAAACTTTCATTATTTGCAGATGATATGATAGTATACATGAGTGACCCCAAAAATTCTACCAGGGAACTCTTACAGCTGATAAACTTTTTCAGTAAAGTAGCAGGATACAAGATTAGCTCAAAAAATCAGTAGCTCTCCTACATACAAATGATAAATGGGCTGAGAAAGAAATCAGAGAAACATCACCCTTTACAATAGCCACAAATAAATATCTCTAACTAAACAAGTGAAAGACCTGTATGATAAGAATGTTAAGTCCTTGAAAAAAGAAATTGAAGAACATATCAGAAAATGGAAAGATGTCCCATGCTCATGGATAGGTAGAATTAACATAGTAAAAACGACAATCTTGCCAAAAGCAATCTACAGTTTCAATGCAATCCCTATCAAAATCCCAACACAATTTTTCACAGACCTGGAAAAGAACAATACTTAACTTTATATGAAAAAAACAAAACAACCTAGGATGAATCCTGTATAATAAAGCAACCTTTGGAAGCATCATGATCCCTGACCTCAAGCTCTACTATAGAGCTATAGTAATGACAACAGCTTGGTACTGACATAAATACGAACATGTGGACCAATGGAATCAAATTGAAGACCCTGACATTAATCCACACACCAATGAACATATGATTTTTGACAAAGAGCCAAAAGTGTACAATGGAAAAAAGAAAGTATCTTCAACAAATGGTGCTGGATGTCAAGATGTAGAAGATTGCAAATAGATCCATCCATATCTGTCACCATGCACAAAACTCAAGTCCAAGTGGATCAAAGACCTCAGCATAAATCTAGTTACTCTAAACTTGATAGAAGATAAAGTAGGATGTAGTCTTGAATGCATTGGCACAGGAGACCACTTCCTAAATATAACACCAGTAGCACAGACACTGAGAGCAACAATTGATATATGGGACCTCCTGGAACTGAGAAGCTTTTGTAGAGCAAAGGACACAGTCAATAAAACAAAGCGACAGCCTACAGAAAAGGACAAAATCTTCACCAACCTCACACCTGACAGAGGGCTGATCTCCAAAATGTATAACTCAAAAAGCTAGACATCAAAATACTGAACAGGGGCTGGAGAGATGGCTCAGCGGTTAAGAGCACTGGCTGTTCTTCCAGAGGTCCTGAGTTCAATTCCCAGCACTCACATGGTGGCTCACAACCATCTGTAAAGAGATCTGGCACCCTCTTCTGTATAAATAAATAAATAAATAAATAAATAAATAAATAAATAAATAAATAAATAAATCTTTTAAAAAAAATACTGAACAGTCCGATTAAAAAATAGGCTACAGAGCTTAACAGAAAATTCTCAAGTGAAGAATTTCAAATGGCTGAAAGACATTTAAGAAATTGCTCAACATCCTTAGTCAGCAGAGAAATGCAAATCAAAATGTCTCTGAGATACCATCTTACACCTGTCAGAATGGCTAAGATCAAAAACAATGAAGACAGCATATGCTGGAGAGGATGTGGAGCAAGAGGAACATTCCTATACTGTTGGTGAGAATGTAAACTTGTACAGCCACTCTGGAAATCAATATGGTGGTTTCTCAGATAATTGAGAATAAGTCTCACTCAAGACCCAGCTATACCACTCTTGGGCATATACCCAAGGAATGCTCAATCTTACCACAAGGACACATGTTCAACTATGTTCATATTTGTAATTTATTTGTAATAGTAGGATCCTGGAAAAAACCTAGATTCCCCTCAACTGAAAAATGGATAAAGAAAATGTGGCACATATACACAATGGAGTACTACTCAGCAGTAAAAAGCAATGATATGAAATTTGCAGGCAAATGGATGGAACTAGAAAATATCTGAGTGAGGTAACCCAGACTCAGAAGGACAATCATAGTATGTACTCACTCATAAGTGGATACTAGATGTGAGGGAAGGGATGGCCAGACTGTAACCTCCAGAGAGGCTACCTAACAGGGAAAGACCCTAGTAGGGACACATGAATAGCCCAGCAAAGAAGAAGTGGAAGAGATCTACATGAGTGGGCTGGGTGGGGGAGTGGGGATGGCAGAGGGTGAGGAGTGGGGGATGAGAATATAGGGAAATGGGAAGATCCAGCCAGAACAAGGACAGAGTGAGAGGGCAGGGAAGAAGATCCCATGATAGATGAGGACATCATGGAAAAAGGAAGAGGCAAGGTGCCAGGGAGGCTTTCAGGAATCCACAAGGATGACCCCACCTGTGTGTGCTGGCAGTGGTCCAGAGGGTGCCTGGATTGGTCTACTCTGGTGACCAGTCTAGTGAATACCCTAGCCATCATCTAGGCCTTTGTCTAGTGACTGATGGAGGCGGATGCAGAGATCCACGGCCAGGCACCAGGCTGAGCTCCAGGAATCCAATCAATGAGAGAGAGGAGGGATTCTGCATTCTGGGGACATTGAGATCATGACGGGAGGACATGCAGAGATGACCAGCACACTGGTTGAAGCCATGAACTGTGGACTAGTGGCTGTGGAGCCCCCTTGGAACTGGATACAAAAGACGGTTGTTTGGCTCAAACTGTTTGGGGGTCACTGACAGGAGGATCGGGATCCATCCCTGGTGCATGGGCAGGCTTTTGGGAGCCCAGTGCCTGTGGTGTGACACCCTGCGCAGCCTTGGTGCAGTGGGGAGGGGCTTGAACCTGCCTAGGCTTAGTGTGCCAGGCTCTGCTGACTCCTCATGGGAGTCCTTGATTTGGTGGGTTTGGGGATATAGGGTGGCATGGGAGGGAGGGCTGGGGGTGGCAGAAGGGAGGAGATGTAATCTGTGGGTGGTATGTGGAGTGAGCAGAAAATTTCTTAATAAAGATAAATGAAAAAACTCCAGTTACACTGAAGCTGGTAGAAGAGTTAGTGGGAAGGAGCTTTCAATACATTGTCACAGGAGACTACTTCCTGAGTATAACACCAGTAGCATAGACATTGAGATGGGCTATTAATAAATGGGACCTCCTGAAACTGAAAAGCTTCTGTAAGGCAAAGGATATGGTAAATAAGGTAAAACAACAGCCTACAGAATGAGAAAAGGTCTTCACCAACTCCACATCTGACAGAGGGCTGATCTCCAAAATATATAAAGAACTCAAGAAACTAGGCAGCAAATACCAAATAATCCAATTTAAAAATGGAGTACATATCTAAACAGAGAAATCTCAACAGAAGAATCTCAAATGGCTGAAAGACATTTAAGGAATTGCTCAACATCCTTAGTCTTCAGGGAAATAAAAATCAAAATGACTCTAAAACACCCTCTTACACCTGTCAAAATGGCTAGGATTAAAAACACTAATAATAACCTATGTTGGAGAGGATGTGGAATAAGGAGAATACTCCTTCACTGTTTTGGGAGCAAAAATTTGTACAGCCACTTTGGAAATCATTATGGCATTTTTTCAGAAAATTAGGAATCAATCTACCTCATCACCCAGCTATGCCAGTAAGTGGATATTAGCTATAAAGTAAAGGGTAAGTGGGCTACAATCCATAGGCCCAGAGAAGCTAGGAACCAAGGGGGGCCCAAAGAGATGTATTCCCTGAGAAGGGGAAATAGAAGAGATCTCCTGGGTAAACTAGGGTGGGGGAGGGAAATGGAAGTATGGGAACATGAGTGATTGGTATCACTTGACCAGATATCCTCTCTATGCTGATTCCCTGCCAGTTTCCTTCTTCCTGAACGCTCACTGGAGGCTCTTTGTGTATCCTGCATTTGGTGTAAACAGCTTAGATGCAAGAATGCAGAACATTGGGTAGTGAACTTCTGCCCTCCGGTGTTCTCCCATTGTGCTGTAAGCCTGTATTTAAGGCTTCCTCCCTCCTTCAATAAAAAGCATTTGGCATTCTGCTGGGGCAAATGACCCACTGTTTCTTGTCTCTGTTTTTTAATCCACAGCCCCTCGTTCGGACATGGTGAATGGGTGGTGGTAGCGCAGGCGCTACCATCACAACAATCAGATTTGTGACTATCCTAATTGTCATCAGAGAGCATTCATCCAGTATCTGATGTAAGCAGATGCAGAGATCCACAGCCAGACACTGGGCCCAGGTCCAAGAGTACTGTTTAAGAGAGAGAGGAAGGACAAGCCAGAGTGGTCAAGGTCATGACAGGGGAACCCACAGAAACAGCTGACCTAAGCTCTTGGGAGCTCACCAATGCTGGACCAACAACTAGGGAGACTGCATGGACTAACCTAAGCCTTCTGCATTTGTGTGACAGTTGTGTAGTTTGCTCTGTTTGTGGGGCTCCTAGCAGTGGGATCAGGACCCGTCCCTGGCACTTGAGCTAGCTTTTGGGAACCCATTCCCCATGCAGGGTTGCCTCACCAAACCTTGATGCAGGAGGAGGAGCTTAATGCCCCCACTTAATGTGTCATGTTTTGTTGACTCCCATGGGATGCCTGCCCCTTTCTGAATGGAGATGGAGGAGGAGTGAATGGGGAGGGGGTATAACAGTGGTGGAGGGAGGGAATGGGAGGAAAGGAGGAAGGGAAAACTGTGGTCGATATGTAAAATGAAAGAAAAAAATTAATAAATAAATAATAAAAATAAAGTGTCTTGAGGACTAACCCTAACCTTTTCAATTATATATATATATATAAGAGAGAGAGAGAGAGAGAGATTTGTGGTGGTACCACTTATATACCTGCCAAGCCCTGGTCTCTTTAAACCCCATTTAATCAATCTTTAAGATCTAATTAGAGAAGTCTTTAGTAACTCTCCTGATGCTACTAACTCAGTGGAGTAATTCTGAGACCCTTATGTGTTTTTGAGTCTCTTGGATTCTAGTCTGTTTCCTTCCACATTATTTCAGAAAAGTAATGAGGGAATTTGACCATGATCTGAAAGTTGAATCAGTCTAATTCATCCAGGTGCCCAGAAGTGCTAACTTTCAGATCAACTTGCTACTGCTTCTAACTAAAATGTGCTTGCTGCAGTCTTGGTTAGCACTAGGAGCACATAGAATAGAACAATGACATTTGGATTATTTAAATTATACTATGCATCACACAGAAGTTTGGAAAATTGGGAACTCAATATAAGTTACAAACACTTGAACTTCTTTATATTCAAAACATTTGGAATGAACACAGAATTAGTAATATATACTTTTTATATTTTAGTAGAGTTGTTCTCAACCTTCCTAATGTTGCCACCCTTTAATACAGATCCTTGTGTTGTGGTGACCCCAAACATAAAATTATTTCATTGCTACTTTATAACTGTAATTTTGCTACTGTTATGAATTGTAATATAAATATCTGGTAAGCAGAAGATCTAATCACATGACCCACAAGTTGAGAACATCTGTTTTAGTATAAATTTTACTCAAGAATGGGTTATTGTAAATTGTATGCATGGAAAAATTAGAGGCTTTCATATTGGGTAGATATCAATGTCAAACCCACTTTTGCTCTTAATGTTCTCAATCTGAAAATAAACTACAGAAAGTATACCAGTCATGAATAGAAGGAACACATCAAACTTTTATTGTGGTGAGCCACAAGAATATGTTAGAGGGAGTCGAGCTGTATATCAAAGCTATGCTTTGACCAGGCCAAGGGTCAGTCAAGTAGCAAGCCATCTAGCATGAACTATTTGGTGTTACACAGCTTAATATTCAACTGTGCCTTGTTATGAATTTCTTGTGCTCACAATTCCCATAGAATGTGTGTGTGAACTTCCCTGTTCCAGCCAGTACTTGGATAAGGTCACATAGGCAAAAACATACTGGCAGAGACCCAAAGCTTTGTTTCGTGTGCTAATAAAGCTCAACCATCCCCTTACCTTGAGGCCTAGTGGCTCTCCAGAGCAATTGACTGAGAACAAAAGAGTTAGGGTGGAGCAACATTCCTGAGGAGTCAGAGAACTGTGTGACCAGGAGAAGGAACAGGCTTTTTCTGTAGAGACAAACAGAATGACATGACCAGGGAGAAGAGAAGAACATACAGGTTTTGTAGATGATAAGGTAGAACTCTTGTAGAGTTCATCTGAGCCAGGAGAAGAGAGCAAGTAGAGATGGAGAGAGAATAAACCTAGGACAAAGATGGGGCTGGCAGCATAAGAGCTTAGCCATTAGCAGGACCATAAGAGAACTAAGTCTCAGGACAGAACTGAAGCTATCTAGACAGGATTTCATCACAGAAAAATAAAGGAGATGGATAAAGACCTTGGTGTATCTAGATTTATTCCTGCCCTGATGCCTAATAGAGCTGCAGCCATAAAGATAGACTTTTGTCTTAGAGGAATAAAGTTAACAGACATAATTGTTAGTTATTTATTTTGGCACTCTTAACCCACAAGGAACACGTCCCGAACACAACAAGACCACAGAAGAGTTTTTATTAAAAGATGATAGAGAATGTGACAGATGTGACAGGCCTGTGTGAAACACACATGTGAGTGAGAAGAGGAGAGAGAGAAGAGAGACCTGTGCAAAATGGTGCTGGCTTTTTAAAGAGTGGGCCGCACATGATTACAGGACCGCATTTGGCTACTCCATACATACACATAGATTACATGGCCGTGCATGCTTTACGCAACCATGTAAAGCTACGGAGTCCTAGCCATGAAAGATGTTTGACCCGGAAATGGCTATTTTGAACCGGAAATAACTAGGTGGTCCGCCGGGCAAGCCCAACTGTGTGGACATGTTGTGATTTCCTATCATTCCTGACTCATTTTCTCTTGAAAAAAGAAGAAAAAAAGGTGGATGAGTGGGTATGGGGTGCCGTTTCTCTCAAAGACTGCTTCAGGCTGAATGGTGGATGTCAATTGGTTCTTGGGAAATGGGGAAGCTGGCTCCTGAAGTCCTGGGATGAAGTCCTGCAGCTGTGTCCATCCTTCATGGTGTGTCTGGTCCTGGGATGAAGTTCTATCATGCCTTGTTCTGCAGCTGTCCGTCCTTCATGGTGTGACTGGGAACCTTCTGTCTGACAAGACACTGGTGACATAAGAAGCTCAGAGAAAAGACTCATTATTATTTTATTTTTGGAGTTGACACTTATCTGAGGTAGATCTGGCCTGTCTGGATGGAGACATGTTAAAAAGGTGGCTGTGATGTTTTAGTACTCTGCTTAATTTTTATCTGAGACAAGCCTTATTTAAGGTAGTTTATTTAAGGCACCTGTTTGTTTTGTTAGTTTAGCATTTAGGAAACACAGGTGATCAGTTGCTGAGTATTGAACAGTCATAGACTGTTATATCCTTACTGCCTGGATATTTTGATGGTCCCTTTTGCCTCCGGCCCTGTGTGGCCCTAGTTGGGAAAGGGGTGATACCTTATTCCTCTGGAATTGGTGACAAGGCAGTGGATCCTGGTGTCCTCTGGAGCTTGAGAGTGCAAGAGAACTTACTTTTTTTTTTTTTTTTTGAATTAGGGACAAGGCAAAGATCATGGCCCTGTCTGTATGCACATGAGAAACACAGGTGGTAACTTTAAAGTGAGACAATGAGCTCTTATCTTAGTTAGAAATCTTTTTCATTAAGTAACCCTGAAAGTACAATTAAATCTGGTGAGGTAAGTAAGGCTGTCCTCTGTTCCCGACAATAGAAAGGAGGAGTGACATCCTAAAACTCCCAGGACTGAGTCAGTGGCTCTGGTGTCCAGAAGGAAAGAAAGGGATCGCTTCCCTGCTGAGTTCTGGGTTCCCTGCTGTGTCTGTAGCCAAGCCTAGGTTGCTGGAGGTCTTAGCTTGCTGTACCCATGCATCTTGGTGCCTGAGGGCAGTCAGCTGACTGGTTGTCTTTCTAGGTGGCACCTTTAACAAGGCTGTTGATGGGCAGGGCATTCGCTAGCCCATGGCCTTTTTCACTTAAAACAAGGACCCAACAGCTTTCGGGAGTCAGTGAGTGCCAGCACTTGGCAATTTTGTTTTTGGGCTTTTATCTCTTCCCTGGCACACCTTAAATGCCACAGATGACTCTTTTGTCCATGGGGTCAGGAGCTTTGCTCTGCAGATACTTAACTTTTAGCCAGGAACAAGAGATGGATTTTACTCTGTGTCCTGAATTTTTTCCTGATAATTGGTGGCTTAGGGACAGCTTTTGGAAGATCTGCCAGTAGGCAGACTGTAAACCGATCCTTTGGAAGACTTGCCTGAGGCTATAAGCTGATTTTTTTTTGGGGGGGGGGGCTTAGGAGCCATACTGATCATTGTAAACTTAATTGTTTAGATCTCAGCTGCTTTTAGACCCATCTGTGGTTCTCAAGGCAGTTTGAGAATGAGTGGGTGAAGTTAAGGTGAGTTAGGGTGAGTCTTAGAAACCGCCCAAGCCCGTGCATTTGAGCCTGCCTACTGCCGGCACAGAAGTCAGACAGAAAAGGTTACACATGGCCAATGCCGAAGTGGGAAAGGAAAGAAAGGGTTTAGAGCTTTAGCAGAAAGCTTGGAGATGAAGCAACTCTTATTTTCCCGTTCGCTGGCTGAAGTACCTGCCACACTGTTATGCAGTCAGTTTTACCGGTACTGCAAAGCTGTTAAGTGGCCAGATTTACCGGTACCCGCCCCATCCGCCAATGTAAGTGGGCTATAGCTGAGTGGAAAATAAAAAATGAAAAAAAACCCAAACAAATAAACAAACAAACAGGGATCAAACTTCAACTCAGGCATCCTGAGAATGAAGTAATATCTAAGATCAGCTCAAGTCCCCCCCCACACACACTCTTTGTCAAGGGATGGGAAGAGCTGCGACTGCGCTGCCGTGGGTCCACCCGGTAGACCCCAGATGCCATTTTTGCTCCTTCTCATCGGGAGCAAAAATGTGCCTGCCATTGCCAGCACAGCCTGAGGACAACCCCTGGGATTGTCTGTTGCAAACATATAGCTCAGATTTCAGCCATTAGAACAGCAGACTCACTGTGAAAAATCGTGGCAGTACAGTAGTGGAAAGCATGCTTCTCATGGCTGGCCACCACCCGTGGCAGCCAGCTGGGGGTGCAACTCTTTCCATTTGCCTGTTCGCTGGCCACAATTAGATAACTCCCATAAAAGATTGGGATTTTTTTTGTTATTTTGTAAAGCATACTTGGGCCATCTCTCAGTACAGAGATGGATAAGCTTAGGAATCTTTTAAGTAAAGCTTCAAGAAGACAGCCTAAGGGAGAGGAAGGACTGATCGAGTTGGAAGCCTTATTTCCCATGTCTGCAGCGGAGAGGCAGAAAAATAAAAAAACAAACGTGATCCGAGCCAAGACCTCCTGGAGACCAAGGATGGATCTCGGGCACAAGCCGCTTCATCTCGTCAGCTGAGAAGCAGGGCCCACTGTGTGAAGCAAGGACTCCTCAGGAATCCTTAACGTCCAGCTGCCCCATCAGGCACGAAGGACATGCCGATGACGGTGGTGGTCCTATTGCAAAACATATCTCAAGCTGCAGATGTGGGAGGTGGCTGGAAATTTAGGCCTGTGATAGGGGCTGACCGTAGCCAGTGAAGACCTTGGCCGGGGGTTCCCCAGTTTCAAGAATAACCAGTGAGGCGCCGGAGCTCAACAGTCATTCTCACGGATTCAGGAAACCATTTATGCTAGCCGAAGAGGGGAAAACTCACCAATCAGTGTTGCATGCGGATTTGTGCAGCCAGGCAAATGGAAAGTGGTCTGTTGCATACAGAGCAGAGTCCCCGGTCTGTGCGGAGCAGAGATCCTGTCCCCGGTTCCCAGGTTTCCAGGCGCAGGGCACCTAGAAGCACCCATTCCATCACAGCACCAATGTTAGTTATTAATTTTGGCGCTCTTACCCCACGAGGAACATGTCCCGAACACAAGACCACAGAAGAGTTTTTATTAAAAGAGGATAGAGAATGTGACAGATGTGACAGGCCTGTGTGAAACACACATGTGAGTGAGAAGAGGAGAGAGAGAAGAGAGACCTGTGCAAAATGGTGCTGGCTTTTTAAAGAGTGGGCCACACAAGGCTAAGGAATCTGAAGAACACTGGACAAATGAGACAACTGAAGAAAAAGGACAAATCTGTCCCAGTATATCATCTACAAAATTTCACAAATCTTCCTAAATGTTTGTTTCTGCTCTTCTCTAAACAATACTATTGATCTTCTTGTAGTCCCAGTTCAATTAAAGTTTAAAGCTGACTTTGGAGTTGGAGAATAGCTCTCTCCTCCTTTAAACTCAAGCATGTTGTTAAAATGAAAATGAAAACTCCCTGTATCATACCAGAAGAAAGAGCCATCTTCTGACATGGGACAGGAGAAAAAAACAAATTAATTAAGAGACTATTCTATTACTAATCTCAATTCTTTGATTCTATTCTGATTCTTTCAACTTTTCTTAAAGTATGAATTTTATATCAAAATTTACAATATATATATATATAAAACGCATGTGGCTACTCCACACATGCACATAGATTACATGGCCGTGCACACTTTAGGCAACCATGTAAAGCTAACGGAGTCCTAGCCACGCGAGATGTTTGACCCAGAAATGGCTATTTTGAGCCGGAAATAACTAGGCGGTCCGCCAGGCAAGCCCAACCATGTGGACATGTTGTGATTTCCTATCAATAATAGCATAGTGTATATAGATTTTTTTTCCCTCAGATATCCCACGCCAGACATAGCATTATCCCCGGACTCTGGGTAATACATATTTTATACTGAATTTTAAATTATCTACTGAGAAAATACTCTTTCCTAAGTCCACTGAGATAAACAAAAGAAAAAGTGAAAACTCTGTGTTCTACAAAACAACAAGACCCCTGTGACTCTAGGGATTTTAATTGAAATCACATACACCAGGAGCACACCATTATGGTGTTTTCTAGCTATAGAATATGTCAGCTTGTTAAAGACAATTCTTTTCTGTGTTGTGATATCTGAAGTGATGATTTGAAGTTTTTCTTCTCCTTTCACATGAAAGCTTTTAAAAATTACATACTAAAGTTTACAAAATCAGTTAAATTAACTCTCTTAGTTAAGGTTTCTATTGCTGTGAAGAGACACCATGATCTTGGCAATTCTGATCCAATGACACACCTCTCCTAGAAACTTGATTTCATTTCCCAAAGCTAGTCACCCTGCCTTGGTCCATGCATGGCCATGGTCTCTTTAGTGTCAGAGGCTGACAAAATGATTTGGGGATAAAAATTAGAAGCCCATATGTCACACATATTGTTTACACTAGTGGATTAAGGGGAAGCACTGGGTGACTAATGCCCAGATGGTCAGATATCAGGGAATAAATGCTATGTAAGAAACCTACAGTCATCTAAAGTAGCGTGGACACATACCCTAGAGACCCTACTACCTGTTGGACCAGGTAAGGCAGATCATTACTACATTGAAGTTATGCATAAGATATTTATGTTCCTGATGACCACATTTAACAGACCAACCCCTTGAAGACTCTGATATGAGTATTTTACCCATAATAGTAGTTTTGTGAAGTAGAAAGCCTTTTGAGGGTACTTCCATCACTGAGTTGAAATCTCTGCCAAAATGAAGCTCAGCACAAAAGGCAGAACTCACAGTGCTGACCACACCTTCCAACTAACAGCAGGGACAGAGGTCAATATAAGAGTAGACGCTAAATAGCCTTCACCACTATCCATATACATGAAGCCTTATAAAAATAAAAGTGACTAATCAACTCAGGAGTAAAAGTCTTAAAATAGGGCAAAGAAATCCTTGAAATCCTAGATGCTGTTTGGTCCCTAAGAAGGCCATGCATTGTTGGGAAAATCAAGGAGCTGTTACATTTACCTGCACAATGGCTAGCAATTCTAGTTTGACATAAATAAAAACTAGGTTGAAGAATGTTGATCATAAAGAAGTTTTAAAAGTTTCAACAAAGATGTGTGTTGTTGAAAAATAATGAAGGCAGAAATGGGTCCAGAAAAATGTCCAAACTAAGTTTCCTTTTGATGAAAAATCAAAGGCTCGGGGAATCCAAGAAGGAAACCTGAAACTAGTTTTTTAGGACAGACCCCACTGTCCTAAAGGCTGTCTAGGCTGGCCTGCACCTACCTCCTCTTCAAACCCCCGATGAGACCTCCTTAGGCCCAAAGGTACAAATATACTGACAATCAAACATTCCTAACTCCAAATACAGGTTCAGTCAATGAATGTCAGAAAATGTCTGAAAATGTCAGAAAATCAGATATAAAAAACAAAAAGGACAATTCTGATGCTGTTTTTAACATTTTATTGAAATCTTCTTTGACACCATTACTGAATCTAACATAAAATGTCTATAAAGTCTGAGTCTGATGTATTCTGCTCAAATTACTTAAATCCCAGAAAACATGACCTCTGAAATTTGGTGAAGTGAACCTAGGACAAGGGAATAATTGAGGCAAATCTACCACATCGTACCCTTGAGTATGGATCATGAATAAGAAATTTCTCAAGAGGAATGGAGAGCACAGATACCAGAATGTAATGCTGGGAACCCTTCGGAGAGGAACCCCAGAGTGAAGGAAAAGAGCTTCAAAACCAGTGGGAATGAGAAGAATGTGCCTAAGTTCTTATGAAACCTGAAAGACTCTCCACTTCTGCATTAGTCCAGTGTGATGGAGTGACCAGCATCAGAGCCTCTTTCAAGGTTATTTGCCTCTGTCATCAGGTTCACCTTTCAGGTCTTTTCCCTCTAGATGCTTCTGTGTGACATGAAGGGTAAGTTTTCCTTAGCTATGTGAATTAGAAAATGGCGGAAATAGCCTAAGCATTGCTGAACAGCATTTCTCAGCTAGTTGGAGGGTATGTTTGTATGTGGTTTTCAGCAGAACAATAACAAATGTTTTAAACCTTTTAATGTCTTTTTAAGTCTATCTTTAGAGAAATTCCTATGCATGCAAATGACTATGACTAGTCCTTCATATATTCCAGCTACTTATTCTTAAACTATTACACACATTTAGAAAACATTATCTAAAGGTATCTCACATTGAATAAAGCTAGAATGTACTTTCAAAGAATTTTAACAATCATTATTCATACTCTCCTGGGACACTGAGGAGTACAAAAATATGCTTTCTTCAGTTGGCAAGTGGCTGGTAGCTGTCTACCCTCTGCAGAAGTGTATCTGAGTATCCAGGTGAATAGTATCTGAAAAATAAATTTACTATTAGATAGGGAAATTTTTCAAAGGTGGATTCAAAAGATTCTACATAAGAACTTAGTAAAATAATGTATGAAATCTCATATATGTTCTTAATAATTACATTCTTCTAATAATGCTTTATGCATATGGTTAGAGACTATGAAGAATACCAGCTCACAACACTGTACTTGAGAAAGAATGAAACACATAAGATATATATATATATATATATATATATATATATATATATATATATATATATATATAATGATAACTGAGATGTTTTCTAAGCAAAATCTTCAATCCATGGGCAAAATTTCATTTCAGACACTGTTTTTATCAAGTGAGTAATGTTACTTTTTTCTTTTGACCGTATGTGTATGTGTGTTTTATCGGTATATATGTATATATGCATACCACTTTTGTGTCTTATGCCCTCAGAGGCCTGAAGAGGGTGTCAAATTTCCTGGCATTGGAGTGACAAACGGTTGTGAGCCACTATGTGGGTGTTGAGAATTGAACCTGGATCCTCTTGAAAAGCAATCAGTACTCTCAACTGGTGAGCCATCTCTCCAGCTCCATAATTTTACTTTAAAAGGACCATAGCTAACAGATTTTTTTCATGTTAGACTATATAATTTATCATTACTAATCAACTTCTGCATTCCAGTTGCTTTATATATTTTAATTATATCTCATCATAATTCACATTGAATAACTATTTAACAAATTACTTATAAAAATTATTATAACATAAATTAGAATATTGGTTGCCTTCATTGATTCTTGGATATATATACCCATACATAGATACATACACATATATATACATAGTTATGTGAATGTATATATATATTGGTTTTTCGAGACAGGGTTTCTCTGTGTAGCTTTGCACCTTTCCTGGATCTCACTCTGTAGACCAGGCTGGCCTCAAACTCACAAAGATCTGCCTGTCTCTGCCTCCCAAGTGCTGAAATTAAAGGCATGTGCCCCACTGCCCAGTGTGAATTATATTTTTAAATTGAACATTTCATAAAAGATTAGTATAAAATGTTAAAAAATACATTGTAGGATCATTTGATATATCATGGAAATAAACATAAAACCATATCAAATAATATTTGGCAGGTATTATAATATATAGTAAATGGAGTTTTAAAAATCTGAAAAATATAATTTAAAAATTTCTAAACATTCATTCAAAATAATTAATTTTCAAAAGTGTGGTGATATTTTGTTTGTGCTCTAACAAATAAAGCTTGCCTAGAGATCAGAGTATACAGCTAGCCACTAGTTAACCATAGAGGCCAAGCAGTGGTGGCACAGACCTTTGATCCTAACACTTGGGAGGCCCCCTCTTTCCAGAACTATGGAGGAGAAGACAGGAAGTGATATGGCTGGGCAGAGAGGAATATAAAGCAGGAGGAGACAGGAGCTTACCCTTTTTCAGGTGATTCTGAGAATTTGGTAGAGGGAAAAATCTTTCTAGTGGCTGACTGCTCTGTTTCTCTGAACTTTCAGCTTTTACTCTGATATTTGACTCTGGGTTTTTATTATTAAGACCAACTAGAATTCATGCTACATCTGGCATCCAACTTTTGGGGCATGAATTCCCAAAAAATTCCCCCACCCCCAAAAAGCTGCTTGCCTGTGGCTTTGCAGCTACCAGCACAGGATGGAGTTGCATGCAGCCAGAGTTACTACCCCACTGGCTAAGTTTTGTTGCAGCCTCTCTGCAACAAACTATACAGGTGCATGGGCTCAATATGCTGCCAGAGTTAGCCCCTCACCACCAGCCAGGTCTGCTCTCAGTCAGTTCCTGCTACATGTGTTTCTTCTCTATGATCCTGTGTGAATTTCTCAGTTAGCAGGTTCCCTCTCCCAGTGGGTTGTGGGATTTCCCTGGACTCCCTCCTCAAGCTGCTGCCACACTAGGTAGCTGTCTTGACACCACTCAGGCTTCTACTGTTCTACACAGCAGCAGTCAGCCTCACACTTCACCATCAACTGAGTTGTCATTGTTGGCAGATTTGGTGAGACAATTGGGAATTCCTAAAGGAAAGAGAGTTTTTTCCCATGTTAAAAATGGGAAACACTGTCAAAATGGAGGGAGTTAGGTCTCTGTATGATAATATGCTGGATGTTTTGAAAATGGAACAGTTAAATGAGAGGATAATTAATTTAGATGGGATTTATGTAATGTCAATTATAAACATTGTTAGTTTTCTCATTTTTGTTTCATCACTAAAAAGTTGGTTAATGTGAGTGCTAAGATACAAGTTTTAGAAAAAACTTATTAAAACAGATCATAAAGATATTCAGACCCAGACAGAGAAATTTAAAGGAGAGCCAGTCTTAGCATTGCATTGTAAAGTTAGAGAGGAACAGCCTAAGGTTTTCAGACAACCAACTTTAATTTATCCAGTAACCTTACAGGAAATGCTAAATGATAGATATCCCCAAGGCTGTGTAAGAACTGAATGGACACCTATGGAAATGTTACATTGAAGGAAATTCAAGGAAGTGATAGTCTCATATGGCATGTATTCACCTTTTGTGAAACAGATGTTAAAATCATGGTCAACTTGTAATTGAATTACCCCTCAAAATGGAGAGACTTGGTTACAGCAGTCTTAGAGCCTGGTCCTCAATTACAGTAGAGGACCTGATCAAAAGATGAGGCTAAGACTACTGAACAATGAAGTAGGACTGGGGATATGGAAATCTCCCATGATCAATGTTTTGGAGAAAATTATGCTAATATACAAAGGCAATCTCTGTATAATTACCATACCCTGCCTCTGGCTCATTTACTAAAGTTATACAGGGCCCAAAAGAAACCTTCACTGATTTCTTTATTTTATTTTATTTTACTTTACTTTATTTTATAATTTAATTTAATTTTTACATATCAGCCACAAATTTCCCTGTCCTCCCTCCTCCTGCCCCCCTCCCCGCCCTCCCTCCAGCCCACCCCCCCATTCCCATCTCCTCCAGGGCAAAAGCCAGATCTAAACACTGATTTCTTACCAAGGTTGACTTCAGTAGTAAATAGAACAATACCAAATTCAGGAGCTAGACAGATAATAATTGAATCTCTGGTTTTTGAAAATGCTAATGCACAATGCATAAGGGTAATTAGGCTGTTAAAGGCTAGATCAGAATCCTTGGAGGAATGGATCCAAGATATAATCAATATTGAATCATATAACCATGATGATGCTTGGATAGTAGAGGTTATTTCCTGAGGTTTGAAGAAAAACTGAAATGTCAGGTGTTTCAATTGTGGCAAACAAGGTGACCTAAAAAGGGATTGTAAATAGGGCGTTCCTAAAAACAATGTTTTTTTTCTAAGAATAATTCCAACAGAACACCCCTCCCCCTTCTGGAGTATGTAGAAGGTGCGGCAAAGGCTGACATTGGACCAATAAATGTTGATCAACAAGGGACAGTCAAGGAAACCCTTTGCCATTGGGAAATGCCTTGGGGGGCTTCTTGCAAGCCCCCATGTCAAATTTGGTTCAGTCATTTCCTTCCCAGAGCAATGAAAGAACCTAATACTAATTGTAAAAAAAATCATACTGCTCTGGATGATAGAAAGTTTTAGAAGATAAAACAAAAATTTCAGGAGGAACCATAAATCAAAATTGATAAAGATAGATTTAAACAAGAGAGACCTCTTGAGATCCTCAGCCAGGCCCCAGGTGGAGCTCCAGGTGTCCAACTGTTGAGAAAGAGGAGGGACTGCAAAAGCGTGAATTGTTGAATCCAAGATTGCAAAAAGCACAGGGACAAATAGCCAATCGAATGGAAGTACATGAATTATGAACCAATGGCTGAGGAGTCCCCAGCTAGATCAGGCCCTCTGGATAAGTGAGACAATTGAATAGCTTGAACTGTTTGGGAGGCATCCAGGCTGTGGGACCAGGACCTGTCCTTAGTGCATGAGCTGGCTGTTTGGAACCTTGGGCTTACACAGGGACACATGCTCAGCCTGGAAGGAGGGGACAGGATTTGCCTGTACTGAATCCACCAGGTTTAAATGAATCCCCAGGGGTGTCTTAGTCCTGGAGGACATGGGAATGGAGGGGAGGGGCTGGGGGAGAAAGTGGGGGTGGGAGCGGGAGGGGGGAGGACAGGGGAACCCATGGCTGATGTATAAAATTAAAACACATAATAATAATAATAATAATAATAATAATAATAATAATAATAATAATAAATTTTTAAAAAGAGAGACCTCTTGATTAGAAGAGGTGATAGTTTATCAAACAGCATGACCATTCAATCTAAACTAACCTATAAGACTAATAAATGCTTTTCATTTGATCCGATATAACTTCCCAGAAGGAAACCTCCCCAAATTTAGGGTTGGGGCAGGGTTTTGTTTTTGTCTTTTCAGGGGAATGAAGGCATCCAGCTAAGGAATCTGAAGACCAAAAAACAAATTAGACATGTGAAGAAAATGACAAATCATCCAAAAAATGTCCCAAGAAAACAAGTAAATTGACCTATTAGTATATCACATATCCAACAGGATAAAATTTCATAATCTCCCCAAATGTTTGTTTATAATTTTCTCTACAGGCATATAAAGCAAATGGTCTTTTTGTAGTCCCAGGTCAATTAAAATTTAAAGTTGGCTTTGGAGTTGGAGTGTGGCTTTCTCCTTGTCTAAATCAAAGCATACTTGTTAAAGTAAAATCCAAAAATCTCTGTCTCATGTCAGAATAGCCGTCTGATATGGGACAGAAGAAAAACCAAATTTTAAGGACTATTTTATTGCCACTAATCTCATAATCCTTTGGATTTGACTCTTCAAAACGTTTTCATAAGGTATGAATATTATCTCAAAATTTATTAGATCAATATACATATATATGTATATTTTTAAACTTTCTGTCATGATATTAATGGTCATTAGAATACTAACTAATTCTAGAAAAAGGCTTCATCAAACTTCCTGTATATGATTTCACATTTGAGTCTCTATCAGGTAACTAGGAATTAAGTTTTGTATTCTGGATGTACATAACAAATATTAATCCTTTAACCTCTTTGAGATTTGCTGATACTTAAAATGTTTAGTCCAGAGCCAGCCATCAGGCAAGGCTCTTATAGGCAAGCCTTTCCACCATCACCCCTCATCAGACCCTGTAATCTACAAGAACCACTCCACCCCCCAAAATCACCTATCCCCCATGACCCCAGAGGCTCCCTGAGACACAGACACCTCCAGCACCATTGGACCAAGAGGTGAGTGACTGATCTCCCAGAAGTACAGCTCAGTTTCTAGGTCCTATGCCAAACCCTGTGTCCCCGAACCCCACCCCTTACAGCCCAACTGGCCAGCCAGAAGTGAAAGCTCCGGCAAGCAAGCCTTCCAACTACTACCACCACCACCACCCCCATGGAACCTATAATCTACAAGTCACAATCAGCCTCCCAAACCAACCTACCCCCTGCAACCTCAGCAATAAAAATAAATAAATAAAAACTGAAGGAATTATGGAACTGGAAAATCTGGGTAAAAGAATTACAGATGCAAGCATAACAAACAAAATGAAAAAGATGGAAGGGAGAAGAATCTCCAGCATTGAAGATATAATAAAGGAAATAGATTCATTGGTGAAATAAAATATTAAAGCCAACAAAGGCATAACACAAAATGTCCAGGAAATCTGGGACACCATGAAAAGACCAAACCTAATAATAATAGGGGTAAAAGAAGGAGAAGAATACCAACTCAAAGGCATAAAAAAACATAATTCAACAAAATCATAGAAGAAAACTTTCCCAGCCTAAAGAAGGAAATGCCTATGAAGATACAAGAAGCTTACAGAACACCAAATAGACTGGACCCCCCCCACACACCATGTACCAACAAAGTCCCTTTGCGACATAATAATCAAACCACTAAACATACAGAATAAGGAAAGAATATTAAGAGCTGCAAAGGAAAAAGGCCAAGTAACATATAAAGGCAGACCCATCAGAATAGCATCTGACTTCTCAATGGAGACTCTAAAAGCCAGAAGGTCCTGGACAGACATTATACAGACACTTAGAGACCATGTACGCCAGCCCAGACTACTATACCCAGCAAAACTCTCAATAACCATAGATGGAGTAGACAAGATATCCTATGAGAAAACCAGATTTAAACAACACCTATCTACAAATCCAGCCCTACAGAAAACACTAGAAGGAAAAATCCAACCTAAGGAAGTTAGATGCACCCAATCCACAAAAATACAGACAACAGATAATCCCACTTCAGCAAATCCCAAAGAAAGGAAACAAACACACTACCACCACCACCACCAAAACCAAAAAATAACAGGAATGAACAATCACTGGTTATTAATATCCATTAATATCAATGGACTTAATTCACCTATAAAAAGACACAGGCTAACAGAATGGATAAGAAAACAGGGTCCATCCTTCTGCTGCATACAAGAAACACACCTCAACTTCAAAGATGGATACTATTTCAGAGTAAAGGTTTGGGGAAAGACTTTCCAATTAAATGGACTTAAGAAGCAAGCGTAGCTATCTTAACATCTAACAAAATAGACTTCAAACTAAAATTAATCAAAAGAGATTGTGAAGGACATTTCATATTGATCACAAGAAAAATTCATCAAATGAAGTCTTAATTCTGATATTTATGCCCCAAATACAATGGAACCCACACATGTAAAAGAAACATTACTAAAACTTAAATTGTACATCAAACCCCACAGTGGGAGACTTCAACACCCCACTCTCACCAATGGATTTGTCTGTGAGAAAGAAATTTAACAGAGAATAAGAAAACTAAGAAAAGTCAAATGGACTTAACAGTCATAGATAGAACATTCCACCCAAACACAAAAAAAAACATAACTTCTCAGCATCTCATGGAACCTCCTCTAAAACTGATCACATACTCGGTCACAAAACAAATCCAACAGACACAAAGATATTGGAATAACCTTCTGTATCTTATCAGATCATCAGGGCTTAAAGTTAGAATTCAACAACAATACAAGGTACAGAAACTCATGGAATCTGAATAATGCTCAGATGAATCACCACTGGGTCAAGGAAGAAATAAAAAAAAAGAAATTAAAGATTTCCTAAAATTCAATGAAAATGAATGTACAACATATCCAAACTTATGGGAAACTACCAAAGCAGTACTAAGAGGAAAGTTCATAACACTAAATGTCTACAAAAAGAAGTTGGAGAAATCTCACAATAGCAACTTAACAGCACACCTGAAAGCTCTAGAACAAAAAAGGAAACTCAACCAGGAGGAATAGACAACAGGAAATAATCAACTTGAGGGATAAAATCAATAACATAGAAACAAAGAGAATGATACAAAGAATCAATGAATCTTTGAGAAAAGCAACCAGATAGACAAACCCTTATCAAAACTAACCAAAAGGCAGAGAGAATATCCAAATTGACAAAATAAGAAACAAAAGGTTGACATAGCAATAGACCCTGAGAAAATCCAGAGAATCATCAGGTCATACTTCAAAAACCTGAACTCCACAAAATTGGAAAATATTAAAGAAATGGGCAATTTTATTGATAGGTATCAGATACCAAAATTAAATCAAGACCAGATAAAAAATTTAGTTAAACCTTTAACCCCCAAGGAATAGAAGCAGTCATTAAAAGTCTCCCAAACAAAAAATGGGCCACATGGTTTCAGCACAGTATTCTACCAGAATTTCAAAGAAGTGCTAATACCAACACTTCTCAATTATTCCACAAAATAGAAACAGAAGGAATACTGCCAACTTCCTTTTATGAGCCTACAGTTACCCTGATTCCCAAACCACACAAAGATACAACAAAGAAAGAATTACAGCCCAATCTCCCTCATGAACACTGATGCAAAAATACTCAATAAATACTGGCAAATTGAAACCAAGAACACATACAAAAAGTCTTCCACCATGATCAAGTAGGCTTCATCCCAGAGATGCAGGGATAGTTCAACATATGTAAATCTGTCAATGTAATCCACCATATAAACAAACTGAAAGAAAAAAATCACATGATCATCCCATTGGATGCAAAAAAGACTTTGACAAAATCCAACACTCCTTCATGATAAAGGTCTTGAAGAGATCAGGAATACAAGGGACATAATTAAAAATAATAAGGGAAATTTACAGCAGGGCAACCACCAACAACAAATTGAATGGAGAGACACTCAAAGCAATTCCACTAAAATCAGGAACAAGACAAAGCTGTCCGCTATTTCCATATCTATTCAACATAGTACTTGAAGTTCTAGCTAGAGCAGTAAGACAACAAAAGGAGATCAAGGGGATACAAATTAGAAAGGAAGAAGTCAAACTTACACTATTTGCAGATGATGTAATAGTATATATAAGTGACCCAAAAAAAACTCTACCAGGGAATTCCTACAGCTGGTAAACACCTTCAGTAATGTGGTAGGATACAAGATTAATTCAAGAAAATCAGTAGCCCTCCTATATACAAATGATAAATGGACCAAGACTGAAAACAGAGAAACATCATCCTTTACAGTAACCACAAATAACATAAAATACCTTGGGGTAACTCTAACCAAACAAGTGAAAGTCCTGGATGACAAGAACTTTAAGTCCTTGAAGAAAGAAATTGAAGAAGATATAAGAAAATGGAAAGATCTCCCATGCTCATGGATAGGTAGGATCAACATAGTTAACATGGCAAACAAACCAAAAGCAATCTACGGATTCAATGCAATCCCCATCAAATCCCACACAATTCTTCACAGACCATGAAAGAACAATACTCAACTTCATATAGATAAACAAAAAATCCAGTGCTGTGGAATGTTGTTTTGTATGCTGTGGATGTGTGTTGCTCTGATTGGTTGATAAATAAAATGCTGATTGGCCAGTAGCCAGGCAGGAAGTATAGGTGGTATAAGCAGACAAGGAGAATTCTTGAAAGAGGAAGGCTGAGTCAGGAGTCACCAGCCAGACACAGAGGGAGCAAGATGACAAGGCAGAACTGAGAAAAGGTATCAAGCTATGTGGCTAAATATAGATAAGAATTATGAATTAATTTAAGTGCAAGAGCTAGTCAGTAATAAGCCTGAGCTAATGGCCAAGCAGTTATAATTAATATAAGCTTCTGTGTGTTTACTTGGGGGACATGAGTGGGAGAGATTTGTCCTGACCACCTGCCAGCCAGCCAGGACACAGGAAAACTTCCAGCTACAATCCAGGATAGCCAAAACAATCCTGTACAATAATCCTGGAGGAATCACCATCCCTGACTTCAAGCTCTACTGTAGAGCTATAGTAATGAAAACAGCTTGGTATTGGCATAAAAACAGACACATGGACCAATGGAATCAAATTGAACACCCTGACATTAACCCACACCTATGAACACCTGATTTTTGACAAAGAGGCCAAAACTATACAATGGAAAAAAAGAAAGCATTTTCAACAAATGGTGCTGGCATAACTGGATGTCAACATGTAGAAGACTGAAAATAGATTAATATATATCCCATGCACAAAATTCAAGTCCAAGTGGATCAAAGACTTCAATATAAATTTAGCTAGAGTGAACATGATAGAAGAGAAAGTAGAAAGTAGCCTTAAACTCATTGTCACAGGAGACCATTTCCTAAATAAAATACCATTAGCACAGACACTTAGAGCAACAATCAATACATTGAACCTCCTGAAACTGAAAATCTTCTCTAAAGCAAAAGACATGGTAAAGACAAAATGACAGCCTACATAATGGGAAAAGATCTTCACCAACCCCACATCTGATAGAGAGATGATCTCCAAATATATATAAATAACTCAAGAAACTTAAAATCAAAATACCAAATAATTCAATTAAAAAGTGGGGTACAGTTCCAAATGCAGAATTCTCAACAGAAGAATCTCAAAAAGGTGAAAGATATTTAAGGAACTGCTCAACATCCTTAAGGAAATGCAAATTCAAATGACTCTGAAATACCATCTTACACCTGTCAGAATGGCTATGATCAAAAACACTGAGGACAGCTTATGTTGGTGAGGATGTGGAGCTTGGGGAACACTCCTCCACTGTTGGTGGGAGAGCAAACTTGTATAGCCACTTTGGAAATCAGTATGGTGACTTCTCAGAAAATTGGGGATCAATATACCTCAATACCCAGCTATACCAATCTTGGACATACACACAAGAGATGCTCAATCATATTACAAGGACATTTGCTCAACTATGTTCATAGCAGCATTATTCATAATAATCAGAACCTGGGAACAACCTAAATGCCCCTCAATGGAAGAATAGATTTTTTTAAATGTAGTATATTTACATAATGGAGTATTACTCAGTTGTAAAAAAAAAATGACATTATGAAATTTGCAGAAAATGGATGGAACTAGAAAATAGTGTCCTTAATGAGGTAACCCAGACTCAGAAAATACAAACATGGCACATACTCACTCATAAGTGGATACTAGATATAAAACAAAGATAACTAGACTACAACCTACAGCTCCAGAGAAGCTAGATAACAAGGAGGACCCTAAGAGGGACACATAGATCACCCTGGGAAGAGGAAATATATGAAATCTCCTGGGTAAACTGGGGGCAGGGGCCTTAGAGGTTAGGAGGTAGGTGAGAACATGAGGGAATGGGATGGTCAATCTGAGGGAGGGATGGAGTGGGAGAGCAATGAAAGAGATATCTTGATGGAGGGAGAGATTAGGGGGTAGGGGAAAAACCCAATGCTAGGGAAATTCTCAGGAATCCACAGGATGACCCCAGCAATAGCAGAGAGGGTGCCTGAACTGGCCTTACCCTGTAATCAGATTGGTGAATACCCTGTCATCATAGAGCCTTCATCCAATAACTAATGGAAGCAGATATAGACATCCACAGAAAAGCACTAGGCTGAGCTCCAGGAGTCCAGTCAAAGAGATGGAAGAGGGATTGTATGAGCACAGAGGTGTCAAGATCTTGATGGGAAAATCTACAGAGATAAGCTCTATACAATCTACTGAACTAAGCTCATGGGAACTCAGGAACTTTAGACTGACAGTTGTGGAGCCTAAATGGGACTGAACTAGGCCCTCTGCATATGGGAGACAATTGTGTAGCTTGGTCTGTTTGAGGGGGCCTTGACTGTGGGATCAGGAACTATCCCTGGTGCATGAGCTGGCTTTTTGGAGCCCATTACCTATGGTGGGATGCCTTGCTCAGCCTTAATGCAGGAGGGAGAGGCCTGGTCCTGCCTCAACTGAATGTACCAATGCTTTGTTGACTCCCTATTGAAGCCTTACCCTTTTGGAAGAATGGTTGGGGGGTGGCCTGTGAGGGAGGGATGTGGCCTGTGAGGGAGGCATGAGGGAGGAACCTAAGGAGGGATGAAATGGGGAACTGTGGTTGGTATATAAATGAAAAAAGTTTTTAAATAAATAAAAAGGAGATTATCAATTGGCAAAATAAAACAAAATGTTAAAGTTTTCAGTGGTGAGTCATGACTATGTCTAACAGACCTTTGAAGTTTCCAAAAGGATGATGGGTCTCACAATGACAATTCCACCAGGACTATGATAACACTACTAAGCTGAAAAACATCACTAAATATCAGCTTTGGACTACAAACTGCTCAGGACAATTTTGAAGTGGCTAGCTGAGATGATACAGCCTAACTGACTACTCTAGCCAGGACTTGAGACAAGCCTGCACTTTCCCATCACACAGAAACTGGGCAACAAATGATAGTTACCTCTTCTAGGACTTGACAATTAACCCATTTTTTTTCTTTTCAGGATCCCCTAAAAATTCTGTTACCCTCAGACAGCAGGAAGTAAATTTAAGAACACAAGGCCCACAGTCCCAATAGGTAGGGTGGATGGTTTTTGGTCATTCAATGTTCTATGGATATTGTCATCATTTACGGGAGTTGGTTGCAAGTTGTTATTGGTAATGGTCAGGAAAAAAATTGAACAAAGCAGGTTAGATTCAGAGTTCTTGTTTTGAAAAGAAAAAAGGGGGATATAAATATGATAGGATAAGGGTAGATTATCGAATCCACTTTTAAACCAAAAAAGCAACTAACAGTCTTAAATATTTTACATTGATATGGATTTTTGTATATTGTATATTGACTAGGCCTGTAGGCCAAAGATGGATGCCCCAACATTGCAGAGGAACTTTGGGTGACTGTCCAGGTATCCAGCTGTTTCTGTCATTCCTCATACTTTTTAGATGTCACTTGCTTGCCCTTCCTGCTTACTCGGGTGATATTATTTCCTTCTCAGGTCTCTGATGAAATTGAAGACTTTATACTTGTAGTTATAGTTTTCCTTGTTACCAGATTCAGAAAAGAAATTCACTAAAGAGGTGTAGAGTGTATAGGGTTGAGAGACATGAAAAGATAGTTTTGGGTTGGTAATGCAAATTAGGATAGAAGGTGAACTAGGTACAACACTTTGAACTCACCAAGATAGGATAGATAATGGAGTATTTTCTCTGAACTGGTCAAATGTTTATGGACTAGATATTGTTGATGTATTTATTGCCTGTATATATTGTATCTAGTTATTGTACATAGTTTTTATTATACTAGTTAAAACTTTTTTATTTTAAGCCAGGTGGTGGTGGCACATGCCTTTAATCCCAGCACTTGGGAGGCAGAGCCAGGCAGATTTCTGTGAGTTCAAAGCCAGCCTGGGCTACCAAGGAAAGGCACAAAGCTACACAGAGAAACCCTGTCTTGAAAAACAAAACAAAACAAAAAAACTTTTTTATTTTAGACAAAAAGAAGGAATTGTGGTGATATTTCATTTGTGCTCTAACAAATAAAGCTTGCCTGGATCAGAATACAGAACTAGCCACTAGTTAAACACAGAGGCCAGGCAGTGGTGGCACACACCTTTGACCCCAGAACTTGGGATCTCATGCCTTTGATGCCAGTACTTGGGAGGCACACACCTTTAATCCCAGTACTAGGGAGTTAGAGACAGGAAGTGATATGGCTGGGCAGAGAGAGGAATATAAGGCAGGAAGAGGCAGGAGCTCCTTTTGGTCTGAGAATTTGTTAGAGGTAAGAAATCTCTCTGGTAGCTGGCTCCTTCTCTGATCTTTCAGCATTTATCCCAATATCTGACTCTAGGTTTTTATTATTAAGATCAATTAGAATTTGTGCTACACAACAATTTGTTTCTAGATAAAATCTAATGTTAGAGACTTGGCTTCTTTTAGCTAACTTTTTCTATGCCTACTTAAAATTTCATGAATTAGCCAGGTGATGGTGGTGAATGCCTTTAATCCCAGCACTCAGAAGGCAGGGCCATGGGAGATCTCTGTGAGTACAAGGCCAGCCTGGTCTACAGAGTGAGATCCAGGACAGGCACAAAAACTACACAGAGAAACCCTGTCTCAGAAAAAAAAAAATCCATGAATTATATTATATCAATTTCCTCCATAATTTGTTAAATTAACATGTGAAAAATCAACAGCTATATTTTTTTATAATGTCCTTATACACAGTCAGGGTTAAACAGAACATTATAGTGATATATTATTTGTATTGAAATGTGATTTTATTTGTATGTTAATAAAGTTGCCTTGAGGTCAGAGCAAGCCAGAGCAGAGGCCGGGCAGTAGTGGTGCACGCCTTTAATATCAGCACTTGGGAGGCAGAGCTAGGTAGATCTCTGTGTGTTCAAGGACACAGCCAGCATGGCAGACACACGCTTTAATCTCAATACCAACCATAGAAGACCTGGAGGTCTGTACAAACAAGCAGTGATGAGGAGGTCATGTGGCTGGGTTTACAACCAATGAGAAAACAGAACAGAAAGTCTATAAAAAAGACAGGACACACAGAAGTAGGTCTCTTGCGGAGAAGAAGGACAACAGAAGCAGTGAAGGGTAAGGTTTTCCGCTCTTGCTCTGACCTCGAAGGGTTTTGTTTTTGTTTCTGTTTTTGTTTTGTGTGTGTGTGTGTGTGTGTGTGTGTGTGTGTGTGTGTGTGTGTGTGTTATTATTATGTGTTTTAATTTTATACATCAGCCATGGGTTCCCCTGTCCTCCCCCCTCCCGCCCCCACTCCCACCTTCCCCCCAGCCCCTCCCCTCCATTCCCATCTCCTCCAGGACCAAGACTCCCCTGGGGATTCATTTAAACCTGGTGGATTCAGTACAGGCAGGTCCTGTCCCCTCCTTCCAGACTGAGCGAGCATGTGTCCCTGTGTAAGCCCAAGGTTCCAAACAGCCAGCTAATGCACTAAGGACAGGTCCTGGTCCCACAGACTGGGTGCCCCCCAAACAGATCAAGCTATTCAATTGTCTCACTTATCCACAGGGCCTGATCTAGCTGGGGGCTCCTCAGCCGTTGGTTCATAATTCATGTGCTTCCATTCAATAGGCTATTTGTCCCTGTGCTTTTTGCAATCTTGGATTCAACAATTCACGCTCTTGCAGACCCTCCTCTTTCTCGACAGTTGGACACCTGGAGCTCTACCTGGGGCCTGGCTGAGGATCTATGCATCCACTTCCATCAGTTATTGGATGAGAGTTCCAAGACGACTGTTAGGGTGTTTAGTCATCTGATCACCAGACTAGGTCAGATCAGGCTTTCTCTCGACCATTGCCAGCAGTCTACAGAGGATATATCATTGTGGATTTCTGGGGACCTCTCAAGCACTCTGTCTATTCCTGTTCTCATGTGTTCTTCATTTATCATGTTATTCCTCGTTCTGTTATTCCTCGTTCTCCCTTTCTGTCGAGGTTTTTAACTCTGCAATTTAACTCTGTGTTTCTTATTTAATAAGACGGTTACATCTACAGAACATGCACACATATCTAAAGCTCTCTTAGAGAGTATTTCCTGCTAGGCAGTGATGGCACATGCCTTTAATTCCAGCACTTAAGATAGGAGGCAGAGGCAGGTGGATCTCTGTGAGTTTGAGGACAGCCTGGTCTACAGAGCAAATTACAAGACAGCCTAGGCTGTTACGTAAAGAAACTCTGTCGAGAGAGAGAGAGAGAGAGAGAGAGAGAGAGAGAGAGAGAGAGAGAGAGAATATGAATGTTTCCCACAGAGCCTTCTACTTTGACAAATGGCTTCAGTAGTGGGTTTCTTCTAGCAGTCTTGCACTTAAGGATTCACAATTATTTCTCTAATATTCTGAGTTCATAGAAATTTAAAATCTTGCCTCAATCTCCTATGTCCCCTAAAAATGCTTCTGATGTAAACAGATACTTTTTATATAGCAGCAAAAAGGCAAAGGCCCCCAACTCAAGGTAACAACTATGCAGATCAAGTTACCAAGGAAGCTGCTCTCGGGAGCCCAAACCCCAGACTGTCCTGGAACTATCTGCTGTCCCTGAGCCCCACTCTGCCTTGATGATGATGTTCCTGAGTATAATCCAGAAGAGATCAAGTCATATCCTGACTTGGGGGCTCAGGAGAGCCACACACATTGTGGATCTTGCCTGGTGGAAAATCTGTGTGCCAAAAATACTGGGCCATAACTGGCTAATTGCCTCGTGCTGCTCCTTGCACTTATCACCTAAGAAGATCTCAGAACTTATCTCCCTCATTTCTGGCTACCTGAACATTGAGGGAAGAAAACTTCAGAGCATTTCATACCACTGCCTGACCTGTACCCAGGTAAATGCAAAGAAGGACATGCTTCCTTCAGGTCAACAGAGTCAAGGTGCTGTACCCAGTAAATTTTGGGAATTGGACTTCACTGAAGTCAAGACTGTATGGCTACAGTAGATATACAAATATCCACAAGAGCTGGGTAGAGGCCTTTCCATCCTCAGCAGAAATGGCCCAAATGGTAGCTAAGAAATTAATAATGGAAATTATTCCCAGGTTTGGCCTCCCCATATCTCTGGAGTCTTGACAACAGCCCAACCTTCATAGCCAAGTTATCTCAATTGTTCCCTAAGGCTCTTAACATAAACTTAAAACTTCATGGTCAGAACTCAGGAAAATAGAGAGGATAAACAGAACAGACTTCAACTGAATATACTCTTGAAACTGGTGGTAACTGGATTGACCTCTTGCCTTATGACCTCCTTATTCCTAATTATTATGTAGATAATTAAGATTTGGACATAAGCAGAAATAGTAGCATTTTCTTTATGATATATTTACAGAAATAAGAAGCATTGAATCCCCATATTTATTTATCTTTCGCCACTTACACACCAATGGACAAAATCAAGCCTTCTCTTGCTGACAAATGTCTCATTGATTTGTTAGTGACTGACTGTGCATCGAAGAGACATTTATATAGAAATCTTCAGTAGCAATGACTTCTTGCTAGCCTTGTACTGCCTTTGTTGAGGTTTTATAATAATTCTAAATTCTTTAAGATATTATGAATTTACTGCTCTAAGCTCTTAACCCTTTTGATCACTCTGTCACCTAATTACTTACATTTTTAGCTAGTGGATACATTTACTGTGTAGTGTGTAATTTAGTAATTAAACTAAGAAAAAGAGCCCACTTTTGCTTTGGTTGGGACTGTTAAGGAAAGTAGATGTATCTGGTAAATTGCTGCCACTGAAATCACTGTAGCTTCTGAATTCACTGTTATTCAATAAATCCTGACATGGTGAGTTATCAAATCCCAAGAGGTCTATCCTAAAAATGTGCAAGCACTAAATGCACTCAGTAGGGTGTGTGTGTGTGTGTGTGTGTGTGTGTGTGTGTGTGTGTGTGATTCAAGATGAGATCATAAATTTGAGAGGGAGTGGAAGAAGCAGGGGAGGAGTTGGAGGAGGTAAAAAATGATATGAAAACAGTACTCACACATAAAATTCTCAAAAAGGTAAAGTTTAGTTTGTTGAGGAAAAAATATTTTTGAAATTAGTTTGACAAAGCACTAAATTAAATTCTAATGTCACAGTTTTTATTACTCCTTGTACTCAATATTTAAAAAAATATGCCTAAGAGGAGTAAACACAGACACTCAGGAAAGTTCCTTTCCATTGGTCGAATCTTATAGGTACCATTTGAGGTACCTTTAGCATACATTGTTTTCATTTTTTGTTAATTTTGATTTTATTTTTCAGAAAATTGAATTAAAGTTATTTTAAATTTCCATAACATGGTATCCCTCTTAAAAGACATATATTCTGTGTATAAAGATTAATTTTAGTGATATTTCCACAGTTCTTTCACTTAGTGGTTTCACGTATATTTTATGTCAGTCATACATACATAGGAGACACTGGCTCGTAGTAGACATGGTCCTCTGGCTTTTACAGCCTTTCTGCCCCCACTTCTCTGATGCTTCCTGATTCATACATAAAGGGGTTGCATTGTGGATCATCTAATATTTGTTTAATTTTATACATAGCAGTTATGCATGTTATAACATTAGCTCCTTTGATACTTTTCAAGTGATTTGTTTTTTAGTCCAGGAGTTCTTGTAAACATCTTAAATGTGTATAAACTTGGAGCTGGAGAAATGGCTCAGTGATTAAGATCACTTGGTGCTTTTTCAGAGGACCCGGGTTCATTTTGCACATTGTGGCTCACAACTCCAATGCTAGGCAATCTTACTCCCTCTTCTGGCCTCTGTGGGCATGAGGCACACGGGGGTATATTTACACTCAAACACATAAAATCAGAACATAAACTTGTAACTTCAGAGTTTATTATCTGAATAAAAATAAATTTTAATTTTAAAGTCTTGTGGTTTTAAAATCAAGGTTACTACATGTTTAAAAATGAAAAACAGTAATTATTAAATAGAAAGACATAGATTACAGTTATAATTAATACATAACATGTAAGTTTTTAAGTCTGGAATTTTTTTCTAATAATTTCTAGAAGATACAAACACATTGTCAAGACTCAATTGTTTAAGTTACTCTTTTTTTCTTGGCAGTTTTACTTTTATTTAAGAGTCAATTAATGTATAATTCTCTTTCTGGTTTATAAGATCTAAGGCTTAGGCTTACTGCTCTGCAAATGAAATTCATTTTTAAATATTTATCTTGGTTGCAGGTAGAACTCAGAAGTGGTTTTGCCTGGCAAGCATGAAGCCTTGGGTTCAGTTCCCTGAATTGCAAAAAAGTATAGATGATATCAGTCTTGCAATAACTCCCTGTTCAAGAGCATGGTGATTCACAGCTGTAATCTCAACACTTGGGAGGCTGAAATAGAAGGGGTTCAAGTCAACCCTGGCCTATTTAGTGAGACCCTGTCTCAAACAATAAAAAATAGCATTTTATTCTGAGTTATTGCATGTTACAAACATTATTTATATTTTTTTTCATGTTTACTTAGTAACTTTCTTTTTGTTACTCAACATACCTTTTCTAGTTATTATATTTCCATTAACATAGATATAAACTTAATAAATGCAATGTGCAGGGAACCATGAAAGTCATAATCTATAGATCCATATAGCAGATATTCACAATTTCAAAGCAATTTAATATGAACGCTTCATTTGGGTATTTAGTAAAGTATGTATTAAAACAGTATAGATATGCTATAAATGACATTCCAGATTGATTGGATGTGTCAATAAGAACATAATCTAATTATTTAATTTGCATTAGGTAAAAGAGCCTTGGGTAGAATTTCAAAGTCCGCATATTTACACATTCGGTATAAAGACTACATTTGAAAATTGAAAACATTGTAATATTTCCCAGTCCATCTCCTCACCGTACTATTTCCTCTGGGTAGCAGTTGTTAATGCTGTTGATGTATTCCTGCAAGAGAGAGCCAGGCTCTGCTTTGATCTCTTGGACCTTTTTAAGTCCTCCGCTAGTTACAAAAAGCCGCCGAGCTTTGCTGTCATGCGGCAGCACCTTGAAGGGAAAATACACAAAACATCATCTCCTCCTTCCCAGGCTAGAGTTCTACTACTAAAAATAACTTAGTAGAGAATTTATCCTCAATGTACCTATAACAGGGTAATCCAAATCTGTAGGTAATTGGAAATAAAATACACTCCTATAACAAAAGTATGTCAGCTTTGTATGCTGTAGAAATGGGATAAGGCAATTAACATGAGCAAAGTCAATGTTATCTACTCATACATGAAGCTTACACTCTGAACTCTTTCCACCTCTACCGAAAAGAAGATAGGCTCCTGGACAAGGTGGGAATGTCCCTCCTACCCATCTCTTAATACTTACCCAGGATCCTCACCAGCCCAGTCTTCAACTCCAGCTGCTTCAGTAACTGAGCACGGGGGCTGTGGCACTGCTTGACTTTGTTTGTGCTCTCCCTTCTCTCTAGAATGGCTTCCTACCACACAGAATCCTCCCCATTTGCCTGGTAACTTTAAGAAAATACTGGCTGGGTGTAGTTGTACATATGTAGCCTCAGCACACAGGCCAGAGGAGCACAGGATGATGGAAATAGAGGCCAATCAAGGCTCAACAGTGACTCAAAAACCCAAGGTCTAGGAGATAAAGGTCTAGGAGATAGGGTCAGGAAGTCCCTCAGTTTGATCCCCAGCCTGGGTTTGGGGGGGGATGAAAAAAAGCACAGGAAAGAGCCTTTAAGGAGCTATACCATCTGCTGGCAGCAAACATTCTCAAAGATACATTTATAAGAGATTTAATCCTATAGAGTATCTTCAGTTCACTTGACTTTCATGGACTAACTTCCACATATTCTACTGATTTTTCTCTTTTCTATTTAATTTTTTATATATTATATTTTGATCATGTTTCCTCTGCCTTCCTCCTAAGAAATCCTCCCCAGTTCCCTACCCATCCAACTTTATGTTGTTCTCTCTCTCTCCTCCCCCTCTCTTACACACACACACACACACACACACACACACACACACACACACACACCAATGACTTTTATTTGCTTAGTATGAACTTTCAACATAGTAGGTTGGTGTTCATTTTTATGGCCAGTTCAGTAAGACCAGTATATCTTTTATCATTGGCCTAAAGATTAAACTATAAAGGGCATACAGTTCCAGAGCTGTTGTCGGTGGGTGACCCACTCATCCCTTACTGCTCATTCTCAGATGCCTAAATTAGCCAATCAGTTCTTATTTAGCACCCAAAAGACACGAAAATTAAAAACAAAATGGATCAGCTTTCTCCTTGTCAAAATGTAGTGTTTCATCTGTACTATGTAGTTAGGTGGATTGTCATATAACCAAGAGGAATAGAACGTTTCATTGTTTTCTTGACAAGGTGAAGGAGACACAGATTGTATACTGAACCTTACTCAGAAGTGGTTTCATCTCTGGGAAGCCTTGTTTCCAGTAACAATGATGCTTGATGGTCAGCTAAGCTGAGAACTGTTTGTAATCTGGCTTTCAGATGAATGCCTTGAAGAAAGCCTACTTAACTATATTGTCCACTTTAAGGCATAGAATGACAAGCTGCACACACTGGCACACACTGGCAGTCTCAGCATTTAGGAGGCTGGAGCAGAAGGACCAGCTGGGGCTACACAGTGAGACCTTGTCTTTGTTCATTATTTGGCAGAAATATAGTGTGCAAACAGAAGAGTGTCATTTGTGTAGTTCTGTAAGACTACTCATATGAGTATGTCCTCTCCTATTAATTAGTCAAAAATGGCAATTGCCTTAACCACTTGAATGATTTGTTTTTTTATTTTTACTTTTTAATGTTTTGTTTGTTTGAGACAGGTCTCAACTATGTAGCCCTGGCTGGCCTGGAACTTGTTATGTAGCCCAGGCTGGGCCTAAACTCCTGCCTCTGCCTCCCAAGTGCTGGGATTAAAGATGTGTACCACCATGATGAATCTGAATATTTTATTTCTTTTAACACAATATGTGGGCTGGGCAGTGGTGGCGCACGCCTTTAATCCCAGCACTTGGGAGGCAGAGGCAGGTGGATCTCTGTTAGTTTGAGGCCAGCCTGGTCTACAGAGCAAGTTCCAGGAAAGGCGCAAAGCTACACAGAGAAACCCGTGTCTCGGAAAAAAAAAAAAAAGAGTTGGGTTGGGGATTTAGTTTAGTGGTAGAGCGCTTGCCTAGCAAGCACAAGGCCCTGGGTTCGATCCTCAGCTCAAAAAAAAAAAGGAAAAAAAAACCAATATGTGGATTTTTGTTTTTATTTTTAGTTATTAATATGTGTCTTGAACTAAAATATTTTCTTAGTATACACTGTCTCATTTAATATTTACAATTTTAAAAAATCACTTACTATTCCCGCCTTACATCTAAGCAAACTAAGGCTTTGGAGGATCCAACTTTGCCAAAGAGTTGGAATATAGGTGGGGGTACAGTTCAGTGGTAGAGCATATGTCTAGCATATGTAAAACCTTAGGTATCATGGCAAGTACAAAACAATCACTTTTAATCACACACAGAGCCACTGTGGCTGGTGATTGACATAGGCTCTTTTTCTGTCAGATACGTAGAGCACAGTCTCAGCAGTTTTCAGGAGCCAAACACCATATCTGACCAACTATGGCCATCATGTGGTCCTTCTTTATCATCTGGCATCCATATTTCTCAGCTTAACATGTCTATCTTATTTCAACTTACTGTTGTTAACTTATGCTGAACATGCAATCATCCAAGAAATATGACAGTCACATTAAATTTTTCATAAATTTTTGATATGAAAGGCTAAAGAGACAGCCCAGGAGTTAAGAACCTGATTCATAAAGAGGACCTGGGTTCAATTCCCAGAGCCCACATGATGGCTCACTCCAGGTTCATGTAAGCTGTGCCCTCTTCTGACCTCAGGCAGTAGACAAGCACATGGTGCACAGACATATGTGTAAGCAAACACTCACATACAGAAAATAAGTTTAAATAGAAACATTTTACAAGTGAGTACGACCAAATGACTGACAGACTCTGCAGTAAAGTGCATAGAATTTCTGAAAAGTATTTCAGGGCCTCAAATTTTTCTTTTATTTTTTTTTAATAAAAATCTTTGCTGTGCTCCTAGGTGTCTGAGATTTAAAGACACTAGTAAAGATGAAAAGATACTTACCAATGCAAAATAGCAGTGGGGGGAGGTTGCCTCATATCACCACCATCATCATCATCATCACCATCATCATCATCATTATTACTGTGTATGAACATGAACATGTACAGGCCATGGCACATGTGGAGGTCAGAGAACATTTTTTCAAGTTCTATCCTTCTACCACGAGTTCAGGAATCCAGTTCAAGCTGTCAGGCTTGTGTGCCAAGTACTTCGACTTACTGATCTATTTTGCTAGCCCATCATGATGTTTTATGTGCTGATGTATGAGGTACTTCCTGAGGATAGCTTTAAACAACAGTGTGGAGGCTATACGGGAAATGTGGAGAAGGAGGAAGAGTTGCAGTTCTCTGTGGGTTTTAACCTATGTGTCTGGGTAAATACACAGTGGTAGGAGGTGAGGATTAGATCATGAAGTCCACACTCCATCTTACAGAAGAAAACAGCAAAGCGACAAGTCAGCAGATGGCTGCTGTTTTCTCCCTTCCTTGCAGGTGCATTTCTTACCTTACTGAACTGCCCAACAACGTGTTTCAGGATATTGGGAGGCGCATCATACAGGAACGGTTCGAGGGCTGGGAGGTAGGTGCATTTTTGAAGGATATTCTTTATGGCCTTTTTACTCTGTTGAAATACAAAGCAAAATGCATATAAAATCTTAACAATTTGTAGCCTATACTCCTATTGAAAATGAAATCAGTTTACTGATCTAACTTGCAGTTGTTACATTTTTTAAAATAATTGTTTAAAAAACCTATTTTGACTAGTTTTATGATAGAATACCTTTATAGTTATCTTCATGCTAAACCTTTAAACATAATGTAAATTGTTAAGTTCTTAAAATATCTGTGAGGAAATTAAGATGATAAAGTATAACATTATAGGCTATAATTTATTGTACATTACACAATTATATAGACAATGCACTACAGTGTATAAAGTTTGTAGATATGAAACAGGTAACTAAAATATCCTCTTTTTTTCAAATCAATAAATATGATCATTATATGTATACACATATACATTATAGTGTATGTCTACTATACAGTGTCATCTCAGATGTATATGCATTCAGAAGTATCTATTGTGAGCATTTACAGAGATGCAGTCACATCACAGGTAGGCAGTTCCTCCTCCTCAAGTAGAAGCAAAACAGTATTTATTGACCTCTGGACACCAGGGACTGCATCCCCCACCACAGAAGAGCAGATCCTGCATGTGCCCATGCCACCTTCTCTTCAGCATGGTCCCTCCTTTTGAATGGACCATGTGTGTGGTACTGCCCCCGACGAGCATGTGACTGAAGAGCCCACTGTGACTGTAGTATGCCACCGCTAGTTCTGAAGCTTCTGGCTTGGTCTCTTCATTTCTCTTCCATTCTGGAAGGCTTCAGCTCCCCAGCTGTCATTGACATTTTCCTGACAACTGCACATCTTGTGCTGCTGTGTGCTCTACTGCTCACACGTCCTTTCTCTGAGGCCTCTAAATTTTTTACTGGATGTTTAGTAAATGCTCTTGAAATGAAGGACCATTTCATGCTGCAAATTTTGTAAGTGGATTCTGAAAAACTTTTATCACATGTGTGGTAACTGTAAATTATCTTGAATTTTAGACATTTTCTTTAGATACTTAAACTAAGCAGGCTCATAGAGCCTTTTATCTTTTGACACATTTTGGCCTCAAATATTATTTCATATATTAAATATAAGATGTAAGAAATTCAATCCAACCTTTCTCCCACAAGTTTTGTAACCTTAAAATACACTCTCATTTTTCAACAATATCACTATATTATTGTAGTGGTTTGGATGAGAAATGTCCCCTGAGGCTCCAGCATTTGAACACATGTTTCCTAGTTGGTGGTGTTATTGGGAGGCTCAGCAATGACTAGTGAAGCCCACACCCAAGACTGCCTGGACGGCCAGGAACTGGAAGCCAGATGGTTCTGCCTTGGGTAGAACGTGACTGTAAAAAAGTCGATGAAATGATTCTTAATGCAGTTCTGTTAGACTCATAGATCAGTGCCTAGCCCAGTTGTCATCAGAGAGGCTTCCTAAAGCAGCTGATAGGAGCAGATGAAGAGACCCATAGTCAAACATTCCACAGAATTCAGGGAAACCCACAGAGGGGGAAGAAGGGTTGTAGGAGCCAGAGAGGTTGAGGACCCAAGGAGAACATGGCCCAGAGAATCAACTAAGCAGGACTCATAGGGGCTCACATAGACTGAAGCAGCATCACATGCATCTGGGCTAAGTCCTTTGCATATAGGTTGTTGTTGTTGTTGTTGTTGTTGTTGTTGTTTAGCTTGGGGTGTTTCTGGGACTCCCAACAGTGAAAGAAGGGATGTCTCTGACTCTTTTGCCTGGTCAGGGAACATTTTTGCGCATACTTGGTTGCCCCATCCAGCCTTGATATGTGCTTAGTTTTATTGCATCTTGTTATACCATGGTTGGTTGTTATCACTAGGAGGTCTGCTCTTTTCTGAAGGGAAATGGAGGCAGTGGATCTGTGGGAGAGGGGAAGTGGAGGGAAAACGTGAAGGAGGGGAGGGAAGTGAGGCTGCAGTCAGGATGTGTTGTATGAGAGAAGAATAAATTAAAAGAAAAAATGAGGTCGTACAGGAAGGTGCAGGCTGCGGCGCCGCAGAGGGTGGCTCTGAATACCTGATTTTCCTGTTTATATCTCCAAAGTGCTGAGATTACATGTGAGGCTCGCAACATGCAGCTGCTTTATTAAAAAAAAAATTTCCAGCAGAGACCAGAGGAATTCCCATCTGGACAAGAGGAGGTCCCATCTGTACAAAAGAAGGAGACATCAGGGACTTCCCGAGACACAGAGTCCAGCCCCCCAGCTCCTATCCAGCCAGCACTCACATCTGGACCAGCGCTTCCTTCAGGCCCAGAGCTTCCATCTGGACCAGAGAGAGGCTACCTAAATCGGTCAACTCTCTCTGGACCAAGTGCGCTGATAAGACCAAGAACGAACACAAGAGGAGATGGGCAGATGTCAAGGCAGAAGTGCATACAACAAAATAAAGAGAACTACAGCATCATCAGAACCTAGCCCTTCTCCAACAGCTAGACATGAACATCATGGAATGGAAGAAGAAGAAGAAGAAAACAACCTTATAAGTAACATCATGAAGAGGCTAGAGCCTTATATAGAAGAAATCAAAAATAAAGTAGAGGAACAGAAAAACAAAAAATGGGGAGAACACTATAGAAAACTACAGGAAAGAACAAGTAAGCAGAAGAAAACAATAAACCCTTGAATGAAAATCATGAAAAAGCAAGGGAGACAATCCAAGACCTGAAAAGGGAAATAGAAAAAATGAAGAAGACACTAGCAGAAGGAATGTTGGAAATAGAAAATCTGAGTAAACAAACAGGAACTTCAGAGGCAAGTATAACCAACAGAATGCAAGAGATGGAAGACAGGATGTCCGGTGTTGAAGATATGGTAGAAGAAATAGATTCATCAGTCAAAGAAAACACTAAAGCCAACAAAATCATGACCCAAAATGTTCAAGAAATTTGGGACACCATGAAAAGGCCAAACCTATGAATAATAGGGATAGAGAAAGGAGAAGAATACCAACTCAAAGGCACAGAAAATTTATTTAACAAGATCATACAAGAAAACTTTCCCAACTTAAAGAAGGAAATGCCTATGAAGATACAAGAAGCCTATAGAACACCAAACAGACTAGACCCAAAAAAAAAGTCCCCTCTGTACATAATAATTAAACAACTAAACATACAGAATAATGAAAGAATATCAAGGGCAGCAAAGGAAAAATGCCAAGTGACTTATAAAGGCAAACCCATCAGAATAACACCCGATTTCTCAAGGGAGACTTTGAAAGCCAGAAGGACCTGGACAGATATAATGCAGACACTAAGAGACCATGGATGCCAGCCTAGACTAATATACCCAGCAAAATTTTCAATCATCATAGATGGAGTGAACAAGACATTCCAAGACAAAACCAGATTTAAACAATACTTATCCACAAACCCAGCCCTACAGAAAGCACTAGAAGGAAAATTCCAACCTAAGGAAGACAGATACACCAATGAAAACAAAGGCAATAGATAACACTACAGCAGTAAACCACAAAGAAGAGAAGTACACACACACTACCACCAAAAAATAAAAATAACAACAGGAACAAACAATCACTGGTCATTAATATCCACTAATATCAATGGACTTAATTCACCTATAAGAAGACACAGACTATCAGAATGGATATGAAAACAGGACCCATCTTTCTGCTTCATACAAGAAACACATCTCAAATTCAAAGACAGACACATCCTAAGAATAAAAGGCTGGGAAAAGACTTTACAGTCAACTGGTCTTAAGAAGCAAGCAGGTGTAGCCATCCTAATATCCAGAAAAATAGACTTCAAACTAAAATCAATCAAAAGAGATGATGAAGGACATTACATACTCATTGCAGGAAAGATCCACCAAGATGAAGTCTCAATTCTGAACATTTATGCCCCAAACAAAAGGGCACCCACATATGTAAAAGAAACATTACTAAAGCTTAAATCACACATAAAACCACACATTAATAGTGGGAGACTTCAACACCTCACTTTCACCTCTGGACAGATAGGCCAAATTGAAACTTAAAAGAGACATAATGGACTTAACTGATGTTATGTCTCAAATGGACTTAATCAATATCTACAGAACATTCCACCCAAACAAAAAAGAATATACCTTCTTCTCAGCACCCCATGGAACCTTCTCTAAAATCAACCACATACTTGGCCACAAAGCAAATCTCAACAGATACAGCACAATTGGAATAACCCACTGTGTTCTATCAGACCACCATAGTTTAAAGTTAGATTTCAACAACAACAACAAAAACTACAGAAATCCTACAATAAAGAGAACAATACAAAGGATTAATGAAACAAAGAGTTGGTTCTCTGAGAAGAGCAACAAGATAGACAAGCCCTTATCCAAACTAACAAAAAGACAGAGGGAGAGCATCCAAATTAACAAAATCAGAAATGAAAAGGGGGACATAACAACAGACAATGAGGAAATCCAGAGAATCATCAGGTCATACTTCAAAAACATCTACTCCACAAAACTGGAAAATCTAAAAGAAAAGGATAATTTTCAGGATAGGTACCACATACCTAAGTTAAATCAAAACCAGATAAACCATTTAAATAGTCCAATAACTCCTAAGAAAATGGAATCAGTCATTAAAAGTCTCCCAACCAAAAACAGCCCAGGACCAGATGGTTTCAGTGCAGAATTATACCAGATCTTCAAAGAAGACTTAATAGCAATACTCTTTAAATTGTTCCACACAATAGAAACAGAAGGAATATTACCAAACTCCTTCTATGAGGCTACAATTACCCTGATTCCTAAAACAAACAAAGATGCAACAAAGAAAGAGAACTACAGACCGATCTCCCTCATGAACATTGATCCAAAAATACTGAATAAAATTCTGGCAAACAGACTCCAAGAACACATCAAAACAATTATCCACCATGATCAAGTAGGCTTCATCCCAGGGATGCAAGGGTGGTTCAACATACGAAAGTCCGTCAATGTAGTACACCATATAAACAAACTCAAAGAAAAAACCCACATGATCATCTCACTAGATGCAGAAAAGGCATTTGACAAAATCCAACACCCCTTCATGATAAAGGTCTTGGAGCTATCAGGAATACAGGGAACATACCTAAACATAATAAAGGCAATCTGCAGAAAGCCAACAGCCAACATCAAATTAAAGGGAGAGAAACTCAAAGCAATACCACTAAAATCAGGAACAAGGCAAGGCTGTCCCCTCTCCCCACACTTATTCAATATAGTACTTGAAGTTCTAGCCAGAGCTATAAGACAACATAAAGAGATTAAGGGGATACAAATTGGAAAGGAAGAAGTCAAGCTTTCCCTATTTGCAGATGATGTAATAGTATACAAGAGTGACCCCAAAAATTCAACCAAGGAACTGATACAGCTAATAAAAACCTTCAGCAACATAGCAGGATACAAGATCAACTCAAAAAAACAGAAGCCCTTCTATATACAGTAGACAAACAGGCTAGGAAGGAAATCAGAGATATATCACCCTTTACAATAGCCACAAATGATATAAAATAATTTGGGGTTACTCTAACTAAGCATATAAAGGACCTATATGACAAGAACTTTAAGTCCCTGAAAAAAGAAATTGAAGAAGATGTCAGAAAATGGAAAGATCTCCCATGCTCATGGATAGGCAGGATTAACATAGGAAAAATGGAGATCTTACCAAAAGCAAGCTATAGATTCAACACAATCCCCATCAAATTACCAACACAATTCTTCACAGATCTGGAAAGAATAATACTCAACTTCATATGGAAAAACAAAAAACCCAGGATAGCCAAAAGAATCCTGTACAATAAAACAACCTCTGGAGGCATTACAATCCCCGACCTCAAGCTCTACTATAGAGCTACTGTAATAAAAACAGCTTGGTACTGGCATACAAACCAACATGTGGACCAATAGAATTGAATTGAAGACCCTGACATTAACCTGCACACCTATGAACATACAATTTTTGACAAAGAAGCCAAAAATGTACAATGGAAAAAAGAAAGCATCTTCAACAAATGGTGCTGGCATAACTGGATGTCAACATGTAGAAGGCTGCAAATAGATCCATATCTGTCACCGTGCACAAAACTTAAATCCAAGGGGATCAAAGACCTCAACATAAATCCAGTTACTCTGAACCTGATAGTAGAGAAAGTAGGAAGTATTGAACACATTGGCACCAGAGATCACTTTCTAAATATAACACCAGCAGCACAGACACTGAGAGAAACAATCAATCAATGGGACCTGTTGAAACTGAGAAGCTTTTGTAGAGCAAAGGACACAGTCAATAAGACAAAGCAACAGGCTACAGAATGGGAAAAAAGGTCTTCACCAACCCCACATCTGACAGACAGCTGATATCCAGAATATATAAAGAACTTAAGAAATTAAACACCAAAATGCCCAACAGTCCAATTAAGAAATGGGCTATAGAACTAAACAGAGAATTCTCCACAGAGGAAGTTCAAATGGCTGAAAGACATTTAAGGAATTGCTCAACATCCCTAATTATCTGGGAAATGCAAATCAAAACGACTCTCAGATACCACCTTACACCTCTCAGAATGGCTAAGATCAAAAGCACAGAAGGCAGCTTATGCTGGAGAGGATGTGGAGCAAGGGGAACTCTCCTCCACTGCTGGTGGGAATGCAAGCTTGTTCAGCCACTTTGGAAATCAATATGGTGCTTCCTTAGAAAATTGGGAATCCATCTCCCCCAAGACCATCACTCTTGGGCATATTCCTAAGGAATGCTCAATCATACCACAAGGGTATTTGCTCAGCTATGTCCGTATCACCTTTGTTTGTAATAGCCAGAACCTGGAAACAATCTAGATGCCCTTCAACTGAAGAATGGATAAAGAAAATATGGTACATATACACAATGGAGTACTACTCAGCAGAGAAAAACAATGACATCATGAGGTTTGCAGGCAAATGGATGGATCTAGAAAAACTCATCCTGAGTGAGGTAACCCAGACTCAGAAGGACAAACATTGTATGTACTCACTCATAGTAGGATACTAGATGTAAAACAAAGATGACTAGACTGCTACACAACTCCAGGGAGGCTACCTAGAAAATGGGACCCTAGGAAAGACCCAAGGATCACCCAATGGCAGAGAAATGGATGAGATCTACATGAACAACCTGGATGACAGTGGGAGTAATGAAGGGCAAGATTTGAGGGAAAGAAAGCTTAGGGGAGCAGGAGATCCCAGCTGGATCAAGAACAGAAAGGGAGAATGAGGAATAACAGACCATATTAAATGAAGACCACATGAGACCAGGAATAGGCAGAGTGCTCGAGCAGTCCCCAGAAATCCACAATGATGTATCCTCTGTAGACTGCTGGCAATGGTTGAGAGAAAGCCTGATCTGACCTAGTCTGGTGATCAGATGGCCAAACACCCTAACAGTCGTCTTGGAACTCTCATCCAATAACTGATGGAAGTGGATGCATAGATCCTCAGCCAGGCCCCAGGTGGAGCTCCAGGAGTCCAATAGTTGAGAAAGCGGAGGGACTGTAAGAGCGTGAATTGTTGAGCCCAAGATTGCAAAAAGCACAGGGACAAATAGCTAAACGAATGGAAGCACATGAATTATGAACCAAAGGCTGTGGAGCCCCCAGCTGGATCAGGCCCTCTGGATAAGTGAGACCATTGAATAGCTTGATCTGTTTGGGAAGCATCCAGTCTGTGGGACCAGAATCTGTCCTTAGTGCATGAGCTGGCTGTTTGAAACCTTGGTCTTACACAGGGACACTTTGCTCAGTCTGGAAGGAGGGGACAGGACCTGCCTGTACTGAATCTACCAGGTTTAAATGAGTTCCCAGGGGTTCCTTGATCCTGGAGTACATGGGAATGGAGGGGAGGGATTTGGGGGGGAAGGCGGGGGTAGGGGCGGGAGGGGGAGGACAGGGGAACCCATCGCTGATGTATAAAATTTAAAACACATAATAATAAAGAATAAAAGTATTTATTAAAAAAAGAAAAAATGAAAGAAGGTGTGGTCTTACTGTGGGAAGCACAGTATAGATGGTGGGTAAGGTGGAATTTTTATAGACTCACCCCACTCCCAGTTCTCTTTCTCCTTTTCATGCCTCCCTGCCAGGATGGACTCTCATCCCTTTGGAACTCTAAGCCAAAATATACTTTCCTTCTATAATTTGACTTGGTCATAGTGTTTTATCACAGTAACAGAAATTTTACTAATCCAGCTATGCCTTTATGAACGTTAAGGAATAGTGATCTTAGCAGTCCAATAATTTTAACTTATTGTTGTCAATGGCAAAGCCAAACAGCTGTGATGCTACAGATCACACCAGATGTCCCACACAGGCAGACCTACTATCTAATGATCCCAGGCTGATGGATTACTTCAGATTATTCCTTCACAAAAGGGTCTAGTTGCCCCAGAAATTATTCAACTTTACTATCCTTTATCTGAGAGAAACAAGATTATTTGGATACATTCTTCTAGATAAAAAAATATATGATTAACAATCAGCTCTATTATCAAACAGGAAAAAGTAGGTAATAAAGTAACACATCTATTTCTTTTGTGTGTGTGTGTGTGTGTGTGTGTGTGTGTGTGTGTGTGTGTGTGTATGTGTGGATATGTATTAAAGTATGTATGAATGTATGAGTATGTGTGAAGGTGTGTATATAAATGTATGTGAGAGTGTAAATATGAATGTCTGAGTATGTGTGAAGGTATGTGTATGTGTGGTATAGGCTCTGGGGGCTAGAAGTTGATATTTCATTGTCTTACTCTGCTGTTTTCACCTTATTTTTTTAACAATCTCAGATATATATGTACACCTTGCACAATGGCCAGTCTTATCTTCCACCTCTCTATCACCCCATCTATCCTCCACACTTCTCACAAATCTCTTTCAGTTCATGTCTAATCTTTTTGTTTTGTGATCAGTTAACATTAACAAGGGCTGTTTGTGTGACCATGGGTTTAGAGTTATCCCTTGGAGCCTCAAGGCTCAACAGATGGTATGCAAGAGAGTGAGTCCTTTCCTCCCAGGGTCTATCAATAACCAATAGTTCAGAGGTAAAGAATAGGGAACCTTGAGCCCCTTTTGCTTTCTAGATTGATTGTTTATAAGTCATGTCTTGTATAGGTCCAGTAGGGGTGGCTACAGTTGTGGTGAGTCAATGATTACAATAGTTTTGTAAGTCTAGAGAATTTGAGAAAGAGTCTCTCAGTCACCAATTGGCTAGACTGGCTGGCCAATAGGACTGGATCTTCTGTCTCTGCCTTCCAGCACTAGGAGTGTGATTGCACAATGTGCAGCTTTCACACAGGTGCTGGGGACCTGAACTTAGGCCTCATGCTTGTACAGCAAGTACTATACCCCTGAGGTATCTCTCCAGCTCACATATAGCTATTTCTGAAGTCAAGATGTTTAATAATTTTGCTAATTTATATACCATAAATCCACTCATAATAAGTGCACAATTCATTGAATGTTAGTATATAGAAACTAGTGCAACCATATCTAAAATCTAATTTTAGGACACTTTCATCATCCCCAAAAGAACCTCCTGCCTATTTGCAGTCCCTACTCCCCTTGCCTCTCCCTATCTCTAGGCATCTACTAATCTACTTTCTATCTCTATAAAAATGTCTTTTCGAGGTAATTCATATGAATTAAAACATACTATAGGTGTGAATTTTCACCAGGAATCCTTTACCAAGCTCTATATTCATTATTTCTTTTTCACTGTACATTAGAATTCCAACATATAGTCAGTATGGCGGTTTCTCAGAAAATTGGGAATCAAACTACCTCAAGACCCAGCCACACCACTCTTGGGCATATACCCAAAGAATGCTCAATTATACCACAAAGATACATGCTCAATTATGTTCATAACAGCACTATTTGTAATAGCCAGAACCTGGAAACAACCTAGATGCCCATCAACTGAAGAATGGGTTAAGAAAATGTGGTACATATACACAATGGAGTACTACTCAGCAGAGAAAAACAATGACAGCATGAAATTTGCAGGCAAATGGATGGAACTAGAAAAAATCATTCCGAGTGAGGTAACCCAAACCCAGAAGGACAGACATGGTATGTACTCACTCATAAGTGGATTCTAGATATAAAAAAAAGAACAATCAGACTGCAACCCACAGAACCATGGAGGCTATATATATGGCATGGGGGACTCTAGGATGACCGTAGCTTATAGTAAGATTTGGTTTTACGCAATTACTGAGCAACCTTCAATGAAACATTACACTATTAAGATAAGAATTTATACTGTATCAAGCAGATAATAGAAAAATTAATTAATTAATCTAAAAAATAAAAAAGAAAAGAAAATTTTGAACTATTTAAAAAAACAAACATATTTTGCTAAAGCAAAAAGGGGAAACTAGAGGTTCATCATTTCCACTTTCTATTCTTTCCCTTGTATTATATATTTAAAATTTTTTATCAGTGGATTCTGCTGGAGTATCCACTACAGATAAGCACTGGAGGGCTCCTGCTGCAAATCAACCTCTGGAACGATGGAAGGATCTTTCTACTGACACTTTGAAGGGACCCGATCTAATGTTGGTGTGGGCCTGGGGTTCTGTTTATGTCTTTCCTCAGGACAATGAGGTTCCTCTTTGGGTTTCTGAGCACTGTGTGTGCCCTGTGACTGCTGCTGAAGCCCAACATGGCAGAGACCTATTGGGCCTCTGTGAAAAACTCTCCCCTTCCAATGCCAATTGGGATTGAAAGCCCAATATGGCCAGCTTTGGCAAGCATTAACATAAGCCTAGGAACCACAGTCATGCAGTAGGATTCCCCAGAAGGTAATGTATGGTAAATGCTTTTTTAAGTATGTTTGAGAATGTGTCACCCAGACACCTTGGAGATTAGGGATCCACACTGAAGATCACTGACCTCCATTTGTTAACAGTAGCATGCCAGCTAAACATTTTCATTTTTACAATCTTATTCAAGCTGGAGTACTACCTACTTCTCAGGAGTGGCTCTGTGCAACATTTTTTGGCCTCCTGAAATTCATTTAGCCCCTTTTAAAGATACCCTAACATTTGTGAGCCTGAATGTAACCATTATGAGACCATTAGTTCTGCTCCTTGTGAGCTGCCTGTTTTTTCTTTATGGTTCTTAGTTGTTCTTTTGCAGAGCTGCCAGCTTAAGTCATGCTGGGATCAAGAAAAATGGGCCTCAGCAGTTTGTGTTCCTGGAGTTGTGTCCATGCCAGTGGATGCCCACATGCTCCAGAATAGAATTTGACATCGCTGCTGCCATTGTTGCTATTATAACAGTGATGACCACCACTACTACTGTTTCTGGGATTGCCATTTCATAATTGGTTACTACAGCTAGCACAGTGGAGACCCTGGCAGCAAAAGTAGCTACCACAGTTAATTAATCTTTCATTCTATTGGGCATGACCAATTCAAATCAATAGTTATATACATTTCGATTGGCTTTGAAAGCTATAAATTTACAAACTCAAGTTCCATTTGCTTTTGGGATACCATCTTACAAGGACTCCAATTTGCAGTAAGGCTCGTTAAGGAAGGGAATGGCTCGCTGCCTTTAGCCTACCAGCTATGGGTGGGTTAAGACTTCTGTTGGTCTTTTCTGTGTCAAACACACAGATTGCAAGCCCAGTGCCACTTAGAGATCTTTGGCAATAGTTAACTCTGCAGTTCTCACAGGATTGAACCTGTATGATAATAAGTATTCAGAGACGGGTAATACCTGGGGGGTGCTCACCAACCTAAGACAGAGCACCTGTGTGGCCTGGACAGGTGTCTCCATGACAGGTAAGGTGACCTGCTGATGTCCCACACAACCTAAGTCAGAAGCTCATTTTTTAGTAAAAAGGGGGGACCTGTAAGTCCCTAGCCCCTGTTTTGGGTAACTGTTGCATTGCTTGCTGACTTTGACTTGATATCCTCCCTATGGTAATTCCCTGCAAGATTCCACCCTCCTGAATGCTTAAGGAAAGATCCTTGTCTATGTATCCAGCATATTGGGTATTAACAGCTTAGGTGCAAGATTGTAAAACATCAGAAGAGAACTTCTGCCCTCCAGGGTTCTCCCATTGTGCTGTAATCCTGTATTTAAGACCTCCTCCCTTCGACAATAAATGGCATTTGGCATTCAAAAAAAAAGGAAAGAAAGAAATTGAAGACAGCAATGTTCTAAAAAAGGAAGGGGTGATGGTGTCATGGGCCTATGAGGATGCTGGACTAAAGTCTATCAAATAGTGCAAACAGGAAAATTGTATACTATTTGAATTATCTGTCAATAAAGATCTTATATAAATAAATGAATAAATAAATAAGTGAATGAATGGATAAATAAATAAATAAATTTGCCTGGGGGTCAGAAGCTGGGCGGTGGTGGCATATGCCTTTAATCTCAATACTTGGGAGGCAGAGCTAGGCGGATCTCTGTGGGTTCAAGAATACAGCCAGCATGGAGGCACATGCCTTTATTCTCAATACCAACCATAGAAAGCCTGGAGGTATATATAGATGGGCAGTGAGGTCATGTGGTTGGCTTTACAATCAATGAGAAGGCAGAACAGAAAGTCAATAAAAAGACAAACACACAGGAAGTAGGCCTCTTTGAGGAGAGGAAGGAGAGCAGTGGCAGTGAAGGGTAAGCTTTTTAACTCTTAGCTATTTCTCTGACCTCTTGGGCTATTAACTCTGAAAAAAAAAAAGAATTCCAACATACGTGTTTATCACATTTTGTTCTTCCAGTTGATGGAAGAACAACTGTTTCTATTTTTGCTACAATGAATACTAATACTATCAAAATATATATAAAGTCTTGGTGTAGAAAAATATTTTAATTTGTCCAGTGTAGTGGTTTGGGTGTAATTGGTCCTGATAAGTTCATAGGGAGTGGCACTATTAGGAGGTATGGCTTTGTTGGAGTGGGTATGTCCTTGTTGGAAGAAGTGTGTCACTGTGGGGGTGAGCTTTGAAGTTTCCTATGCTCAAGAAATCACCCAATGTCTCAGACCATTTCCTGTTTGTTGCTTTCAAGATGTAGGACTCTCAGCTACTTCTCCAGCACCATGTCTGCCTGCATGCCATCATGCTCCCCATGATAATAATGTGCTAAACCTGTGAAATTGTAGCCAAGCCACCCCAATTAACTGTTTTCCTTTATTTGAGTTGCTGTGAACATGGTGTCTCTTCACAGCAATAGGAACCCTAAGATATCTGTGTAGATTCTTGGAGTGGGGTTATTAAGTGACTTCTCCAGTGACCAATTACACTGAATGTCATTCCATGTCCTAATTAGATATCTGCCTATCCTTGGTGAAATGACCCATCATGTTTTGACCTATTGTTTGACTTAGTAGACTGTTAAGGGTCCCTTTCATATTTTGAATACAAAACCTTTCTTGAACATATAACCTGTAGATATGTGCCCTTCAGGAGATCCTGGAGCAATGTACTCCAAGTTCTAAAATAACTGACTGCCAACATAAACTACTATTCCCAGCAAAACTATCTGCCATGGTTGAAGGAGAAAGACATTTTTCTGTGATCCAAACAGTCTAAAAGAATTATTGTCCAGCAATCAACCCTAAACAGAATACTAGAAGCAACATTTCAAATGGAAGAGACAGAAGCACAGCCAGGAGGCTGCAGAAGGAAAATGGGCTACAGTTCCTTACATGAAAAGTACAACTAAAACAAAGACAACAAATATTAACAAAGTGATGCCATCAAAGCATGCTTTTCTATAGTAACTTTAAATGTTAATGGCCACAATTGTCCAATCAAAACATACCAGTTGGCTGAATGGATTAAAAAGAAAATCCATTTATCTGTTGAGGAATTTAGGTTGATTCTGTTTCCACACTATTGTAAATAGGGCAATTATGAACTTTGCTGAGCAAGTATCTGTGAGGTGTCAAATGTGATACATATACATAATGGAATACTATTGTATTCCAGGAAAGTACAAACAATCTATGGCAGCAGAGGGAGAGAGTTGAGAGTGGAATAGCAAGGTATAGGTATATGAAAGGGAAATGGATAAACAGGAATGGGGTCTTCAACTGGGGAGAAGGGAGGGATGTAAGTAAGAGGAGGAGGAACCAGGAACCAATAAAACCAATGATATTTAATAAAGCCACAAAGAGTCATATTAATTTGTATTTACCTAAAATTATATACAAGGTATGTACACACACACACACACACACACACACACACACACACACACACACAAGTTAAGCCAGCTGGGCTGACAATGCTTTTCACAAGAACCATAGACTAAAAAAAGCCCCAGTACCACACACAAGAACCTTCCTTCCAAATGGTTGGTCAGGGTAGTCTAAGTGACTCCAAAACAATATAGACTATTAATGTAGGCCTTGATTGCCTCTCAGGAGTTGAGGGTAAGCCCCAGCTGAAGACATTTAGAACATAGGACCCTAGTGGTTCACAAGACCTGAACAAAATGTTCTCAAAAGAAGAAATAAAGTAGCTAAGGAATATTTTTTGAAACCAGCTCATTATTCTTTTATAATTTTTGGAAATGCAAATCAACACTCATATTTCATCTTACTCCAGTCAGAATGGCAAAGATCATCATCAACAACAACAACGAAAAAAAAAAAAAATCCCAGAATGGACTTGGTGAAAATCCACTATTGGTGGGATTGAAAACTTGGTGCAGCCACTCTGGTAATCAGTGTGGAGAATCCTCAAAAAGCTGAAAATAAATCTACCATATGACCCAACTAAACTATTTCTTGGCATATACCCAAAGGATTCGATATCCTACTTCATAGATACTTGCTCAGTCATATTCCTTGCTGCTATATTCACAACAACTAGGAAATGGAAGCAATATAAATATTCTTCAACTGACAAATGAGTAATGAAAATGTGGTACACATACAAAATGGAATGCTATTCAGATGTAAAAAAAATTAAAACTTATAGTAAATGGATGGAACTAAAAGATTATTTTTTTAATATAATTTTTGGGTAAAGTACCTAGACCTAGAAAAGTGAACATTGAATGTTCGCTTTCATTTGTGGTTCCTCCCTCCAAATCTTTAGAGGTCTGTGTGTAACTACAAAGAACAGAAAGGTGAAATTGTAGCTTATGGGGGACTATAAGGAGCACTAGAGAAGGAACTAACAGGATACAAATGATAGAAAGGAGGGGAAATAGAGATTAAATCTGAGAGGAGAGAGGAAATTAAATTCTAAAGAAGGCGGAGGAGAGAAAAATAACACTAAGGATGTTTGAAAAAGCCAGAGGAATAATTTTTACCTAATATTGTACATAATACATATATTTTTAATGAAGTTATGGCACTTGGGCTGAAAATAGTTCCCTAAAATCCATAGGCTACCTAATAAAAACCCCAGGACCAGATATGAACATGAGAATCCTCTTTCAATTTGTTGGTCAGGGGAGTCAAGAGACTCCAAAAACAATATAGGCTACTACTACTGCCCTCAGTTGCCTCCCAGATATTGAACATAAAGCCCTATCAATGAAGACACAATGCTTCAGACACAGCACTTGGAGGACTGGGAATTAATCTTACCTGAAACCCTCCTCCATGAAATCTATTATTTCATTATATCCTCCTCCATGATCTATTATTTATTTCATTATTTCATGATACTAAGAGGCACTCTACAAGCTGCCAATGGAGGGAAGGAACCAATAGTCTTTCCCAGCTGTGATGCCTAGGAACCACAACAATGACGGTATGATAAAAGTATCTCTGATATTTTAGTGCAAGAGTGCCACTAATATCTTTACAATAAGCCAGCTCAACAGGAAGGAAATTGTGCATGGTACTGGGAACCTAGCCAACTACCTGGGGCTGATAAGTTATAGACCTTAGAAAAGAATCTATTACCACTATATATTTATGCAAATCAATGTTTGTTGCATGTAATTTTTGTGGACTATTAATTAGAGATATGTTGAATTCTTTCATGTTGTGTAATATTTAATGATGCAAAAATGTATTCTTTTTTTCTTTTTTTTTCGAGACAGGATTTCTCTTTGCAGCTTTGTGCCTTTCCTAGAACTCACTTGGTAGCCCAGGCTGCCCTCGAACTCACATAGATCTGCCTGGCTCTGCCTCCTGAGTATTGGGATTAAAGGTGTGCACCAACCTACAGTCTCCACACCCTGGCCCCACACCCATTTGCCGGAGACCGCAGCCACTTCCTGAGAATCAGAGACAAGCCCCCAGGTTCCATCCTGCCCTGGAACTCCCACCTGGACCAGAGGTGAGTGCCTGGGGTCACACCCAGAGAGGCCCGAACCTGGGTCACAGCCACTCCTGGGAAGACCTGCTCAACTGGACATGAGGATCTGGACATAGGGCAGGAACTCCCATCCCCACCGGGAAGGTTCCCCCTCTCCAAGACCCTCTGGTGAAACCTATAACCTCCACGCCCTGCACCCACACCCATCTGCCAGAGACCCCATACACTTCCTGAGACTTAGAAACCAGCCCCCGAGCCTCCATTGTGCCCCAGAACTCCCATCTGGACCAGAGATGACTTCCTGGGGTTGTAGTCAGAGAGGCAACCACATCTGGGTTCCACTCCTGGGCGCCAGCCATCCCAGGAAGACCTGCCCAACTTGGCCCCAGTTTCCGGCCATTGGTCAGGCCCTGCCAGAAGGCTCCCCTTTTCCAAGAATGCAGGCAGACCCTGCAGTCTCCACACCCTGCCCCACACCCATTTGCCCAAGACCCCAGCCAATTCCTGATACTCAAACTCAGAGATTAGCCCCCAGTTCCCATCTGCCCTGGAACTCCCATTTGGACCAGAGCTTCCATCCTGTCCTGGAACGCCCATCTGGACAAGAGGAGCTCCCATCTGGACAAGATAAGGAGACTCCAGGGACTTCCTGAGACTCAGAGTCCAGCCCCCGAGATCCTACACGGCGAGCACTCTCATCTGGACCAGAGCTCTTATCCGGCCCAGAGCTTCCATCTGGACCAGAGAGAGGCTCCAAAACTGTCAGCCCTGTCTGGACCAAGTACACTGATAAGACCAAGAACAAACCCAAGAAGACAAGGGCAGACATCAAGGCAGAAGTACATACAACAAAATAAAGAGCAATACAGCATCACCAGAACCTAGCCCTTCTCCAACAGCTAGACCTGAACATCATGGAATGGAAGAAGAAGAAAACAACCTTATAAGTAACATCATGAAGAGGCTAGAGCCTTACATAGAAGAAATCAAAAATACAGTGGAGGAATAGACAAACAAAAATGGGAAGAACACTATAAAAAACTAGAGGAAAGGACAATTAAAGCAGAAGAAAACAATAAGTTCCTGAAAGAAAATCATGAAAAAGCAATGAAACAGTCCAAGACCTGAAGAGAGAAATAGAAAATATGAAGAACACACTAGCAGAAGGAATGCTGGAAATAGAAAATCTGAGTAAACAAACAGAAACTTAAGATGCAAATATAACCAACAGAATGAAAGAGATGGAAGATAGGATCTCTGGTGTTGAAGATACAGTAGAAGCAATAGATTCATCAGTCAAAGAAAACACTAAAACCAACAAAGTCATGACCCAACATGTTCAAGAAATTTGGGACACCATGAAAAGACCAAATCTATGAATAACAGGGATAGAGGAAGGAGAAGAATACCAACTCAAAGGCACAGAAAATTTATTTAACAAGATCATAGAAGAAAACTTTCCCAACTTAAAGAAGGAAATGCCTATGAAGATACAAGAAGCCCATAGAAAACCAAACAGACTAGAACCCCCCTCCAAAAAAAGTCCCCTTGCCACATAATAGTTAAACAGCTAAACGTAAAAAATGAAGAAAGAATATTAAGAGCAGCAAAGGAAAAAGGCCAAGTGTCTTGTAAAGGCAAACACATCAGAATAACAAATGATTTCTCAATGGAGACTTTGAAAGCCAGAAAGACCTGGATAGACATAATGTAGACACTAAGAGACCATGGATGCCAGCCTAGACTAATATACCCAAGAAAACTTTCAATCATCATAGATGGAGTGAACAAGACCTTCCAAGACAAAGATGGATTTAAACAATACTTATCCACAAACCCAGCCTGACAGAAAGCACTAGAAGGAAAATTGCAACTTAAGGAAGTAAAATAAACCACCTAAAACACAAGTAATAGATAACACCACAACAGTAAACCCAAAAAAAGAGAAGTACAGAAAAACTACCACCAAAAAAATAAAAATAATAATAGGAATGAACAATCACTGGTCATTAATATCCACTAATATCAATGGACTTAATTCACCTATAAAAAGACACAGGCTAACAGAATGGATATGAAAACGGGACCCATCTTTCTGCTTCATACAAGAAACACACCTCAAATTCAAAGACAGACACATCCTAAGAATAAAAGTCTAAGAAAAGACTTTCCAATCAAAGGGTCTTAAGAAGCAAGCTGGTGTAGCCATCCTAATATCCAGAAAAATAGACTTCAAACTAAAATCAATCAAAAGAGATGATGAAGGACATTACATACTCATCGCAGGAAAGATACACCAAGATGAAGTCTCAATTCTGAACATTTATGCCCCAAACACAAGGGCACCCACATATGTAAAAGAAACATTACTAAAGCTTAAATCACATATAAAACCCCACACATTAATAGTGGGAGACTTCAACACCCCACTTTCACCTCTGGACAGATTGACCAAATTGAAACTTAACAGAGACATAATGGACTTAACTGATGTTACGGCTCAAATGGACTTAACTGATACCTACAGAACATTCCACCCTAACAAAAAAGAATATACCTTCTTCTCAGCACCCCATGGAACCTTCTCTAAAATCTATCACATACTTGGCCACAAAGCAAATCTCAACAGATACAAAACAATTGGAATAACCTCCTGTGTTCTATCAGACCACCATGGTTTAAAGTTAGATTTCAACAACAAAAATTTACAGAAATCCTACAATCTCATGGAAACTGAATAATGCTCAACTGAATCGCCAATGGGTTAAGGAAGAAATAAAGAAAGAAATTAAAGACTTCCTAGAGATCAATGAAAATGAATACAACACATACCCAAACTTATGGGATACTATGAAAGCAGTGCTAAGAGGGAAATTCATAGCACTGAATGCCCACATAAAGAAGCGGGAGAAATCTCACGCTAGTGACTTGACAGCATATCTGAAAGCCCTTGAACAAAGTCTCCCAGGAGGAACAGACGCCAGGACATGATCAAATTGAGAGCTGAAATCAATAAAATAGAAATAAAGAGAACAATACAAAGGATTAATGAAACAAAGAGGTGGTTCTTTGAGAGGATCAACAAGATAGACAAACACTTATCCAAACTAACCAAAAGACAGACAGAGGGGATCCAAATTAACAAAATCAGAAATAAAAAGGGGGATATAACAACAGACAATGAGGAAATCCAGAGAATCATCAGGTCATACTTCAAAAATCTCTACTCCACAAAACTGGACAATCTAAAACAAATGGATAATTTTCAGGATAGGTACCATATACCTAAGTTAAATCAATACCTGATAAACCATTTAAATAGTCTAATAACCCATAAGGAAATGGAATCAGTCATTAAAAGTCTCCCAATCAAAAACAACCCTGGACTAGAAGGTTTCACTGCAGAATTCTACCAGATCTTCAAAGAAGACTTAATACCAATACTCTTTAAATTGTTCCACACAATAGAAGCAGAGGGAATATTACCAAATTCCTTCTATGAGGCTGCAATAACCCTGATTCCTAAACCAAACAAAGATGCAACAAAGAAAGAACTACAGACCCATCTCCCTCATGAACACTGATGCAGAAATACTCAATAAAATGCTGGCAAACAGACTCCAAGAACACATCAAAACAATTATCCACCATGATCAAGTAGGTTTCATCCAAGGGATGCAAAGGTGGTTTAGCATATGAAAGTCCATCAATGTAATACACCATATAAACAAACTCAAGGAAAAAAACCACATGATCATCTCACTAGATGCAGAAAAGGCATTTGACAAAATCCAACACCCCTTCATGATAAAGGTGTTGGAGTGATCAGGAATACAGGGAACATACCTAAACATAATAAAGGCAATCTGCAGAAAGCCAACAGCCAACATCAAATTAAAGGGAGAGAAACTCAAAGCAATACCACTAAAATCAGGAACAAGGCAAGGCTGTCCCCTCTCCCCACACTTATTCAATATAGTACTTGAAGTTCTAGCCAGAGCTATAAGACAACATAAAGAGATTAAGGGGATACAAATTGGAAAGGAAGAAGTCAAGCTTTCCCTATTTGCAGATGACATGTTAGTATACATGAGTGACCCCAAAAATTCAACCAAGGAACTGATACAGCTAATAAAAACCTTCAGCAACATAGCAGGATACAAGATCAACTCAAAAAAAAAAATCAGTAGCCCTCCTATATACAGTAGACAAACAGACTGAGAAGGAAATCAGAAATACATCACCCTTTACAATAGCCACAAATGATATAAAATAATTTGGGGTTACTCTAACTAAGCATATGAAGGACCTATATGACAAGAACTTTAAGTCCCTGAAAAAAGAAATTGAAGAAGATGTCAGAAAATGGAAAGATCTCCCATGCTCATGGATAGGCAGGATTAACATAGGAAAAATGGAGATCTTACCAAAAGCAATCTACAGATTCAACACAATCCCCATCAAATTACCAACACAATTCTTCACAGATCTGGAAAGAATAATACTCAACTTCATATGGAAAAACAAAAAACCCAGGATAGCCAAAAGAATCCTGTACAATAAAACAACCTCTGGAGGCATCACAATCCCCGACCTCAAGCTCTACTATAGAGCTACCATACTAAAAACAGCTTGGCACTGGCATAAAAACCGACATGTGAACCAATGGAATCGAATTGAAGACCCTGACATTAACCTGCACACCTATGAACATATAAGTTTTGACAAAGAAACCAAAACTGTACAATGGAAAAAAGGAAGCATCTTCAACAAATGGTGCTGGCATAACTGGATGTCAACATGTAGAAGGCTGCAAATAGATCCATATCTGTCACCATGCACAAAACTTAAGTCCAAGGGGATCAAAGACCTCAACATAAATCCAGTTACTCTGAACCTGATAGAAGAGAAAGTAGGAAGTAGTCTTGAATGCATTGGCACCAGAGATTACTTTCTAAAATAACACCAGTAGCACAGACACTGAGAGAAACAATCAATCAATGGGACCTGTTGAAACTGATGAGCTTTTGTAGAGCAAAGGACACAGTCAATAAGACAAAGTGACAACCTATAGAATGGGAAAAGGTCTTCACCAACCCCACATCTGACAGAGGGCTAATATCCAGAATATATAAAGAACTCAAGAAATTAGACATCAACATGCCCAACAGTCCAATTAAGAAATGGGCTATAGAACTAAACAGAGAATTCTCCACAGAAGGAACCTCAAATGGCTGAACGGTATTTAAGGAATTGCTCAACATCCCTAATTATCTGGGAAATGCAAATCAAAATGACTCTGAGATACCACCTTACATCTGTCAGAATGGTTAAGATCAAAAACATTGAAGACAGCTTATGCTGGAGAGAATGTGGAGCAAGGGGAACTCTCCTCCACTGCTGGCGGGAATGCAAGCTTGTACAGCCACTTTGGAAATCAATATGGTGCTTCCTTAGAAAATTGGGAATCAATCTCCCCCAAGAACCAGCTGTAGCACTCTTGGGCATATACCCCAGGTATGCTCAATCATACCACAATGGCATTTGCTCAATTATGTTCTTATCAGCATTGTTTGTAATAGCCAGAACCTGGAAACAATCTAGATGCCCTTCAACTGAAGAATGGATAAAGAAAATATGGTACATATACACAATGGAGTACTACTCAGCAGAGAAAAACAATAACATCATGAGGTTTGCAGGCAAATAGATGGATCTAGAAAAAATCATCCTGAGTGAGGTAACCCAGACTCAGAAGGACAAACATGGTATGTACTCACTCATAGGAGGATACTAGATGCAAAACAAAGATGACTAGACTGCTACACAACTCCAGGGAGGCTACCTAAAAAACAGGACCCTAGGAAAGACACAATGATTGCCCAATGACAGAGAAATGGATGAGATCTACATGAACAACCTGGATGACAGTGGGAGTAATGAAGGGCAAGGTTTGAGGGAAAGAAAGCTTAGGGGAGCAGGAGATCCCAGCTGGATCAAGAACAGAAAGGGAGAAGAAGGAATAACAGACCATAATAAATGAAGACCACATGAGAAAAGGATAGGCAGAGTGCTGGCTGGTCCTCTGAAATCCACAATGATATATCCTCTGTAGACTGCTGGCAATAGTCAAGAGAAAGCCTGATCTGACCTAGTCTGGTGATCAGATGGCCAAACACCCTAACAGTCGTGCTGGAACTCTCATCCAATAACTGATGGAAGTGGATGCAGAGATCCTCAGCCAGGCCCCAGGTGGAGCTCCAGGTGTCCAATTGTCAAGAAAGAGGAGGGACTGTAAGAGTGTGAATTGTTGAGACCAAGATTGCAAAAAGCACAGGGACAAATAGCCAAATGAATGGAAGCACATGAATTATGAGCCAGGGACTGTGGAGCCCGTAGCTGTTTCAGGCCCTCTGGATAAGTGAGACAATTGAATAGCTTGAACTGTTTGGGAGGCATCCAGGCTGTGGGACCAGGACCTGTCCTTAGTGCATGAGCTGGGTGTTTGGAACCTTGGTCTTACACAGGGATACTTTGCTCAGCCTGGAAGGAGGGGACTGGACCTGCTTGTACTGAATCCACCAGGTTTAAATGAAGCCCCAGGGGAGTCTTGGCCCTGGAGGATATGGGAATGGAGGGGAGGGGCTGAGGGGAAGGTGAGGTGGCAGTGGGAGGGGGGAGGACAGGGGAATCCATGGCTGATGTGTAAAGTTAAAACACAAATATAATAATATTTTTTTAAAAATATACAGAGTAAAAAAAAAAAGAAAAGAAAAAGAAAAAAGAAAAAAAGGCGTGCGCCACCACCGCCCAAATTGTATTGCATTCTTTTATGTTGCATTTGTGTAAATCTGAGAAGCTGTGTTACTTTGCCTGTCTAAAACACCTGATTGTTCTAATAAAGTCTAAATGGCAAATAGCAAGGCAGGAGAAATGATAGGTGGGGCTAGAAGGCAGGGAGAATAAATAGGAGGAGAAATCTGTGAAGAGAAGTTCCGGGAGTAGGAGAAGGAGAAGAGGATTCCAAGGGCCAGCCACACATCCACACAGTAAGCCACAGAGTGAACAATAAAGAAAGGTATATAGAAAGGTATACAGAAAGGTAAAAGTCCAGAGGCAGAAAATAGATATGACAAATTAAGAAAAGCTAGCTAAATGTCAAATTAAATGGAGAGAAACTCAAAGTGATTTCACTAGAATCCGGAACAAGATAGGCTTTCCACTATTCCTATATCTATTTAATATAGCATTTGAAGTTCTAGCTAGAGCAATAAGACAACAAAAGGAGATCAAAGGGATACAGATTGAAAAGGAAGAAGTCAAAAATTTGCTATTTGCAGATAATATGATAGTATACATAACTGACCAAAAAATTCTACCAGGGAACTCCTACAACTGATTTAAAAAAAAAAAACCTTCAGTAATGTGACAGTACACAAGATTAAGTCAAGAAAGTCAGTAGCCCTCCTATATACAAATAATAAATGGGCCAAGAAAGAAATCAGAGAAATATTACCCTTCATAATGGCTACAAATAATACAAAATACCTTGGGGTAATGCTAACCAAACAAGTGAAAAACCTGTATGACAAGAACTTTAAGCCCTTGAAAAATGAGACTGAAAAAGATATAAGAAAATGGAAAGATCTACTATGCTCATAGGTAGATAGAACCAACACAGTAAAAATGTTGGCAATCTTACCAAAAGCAATCTACAGAGTCAATGCAATCCCCCATGACAATTCTTCACAGACCTTGAAAGAACAATACTCAATTTCATATGGAAAAACAAAAAACCCAGGATAGCTACAACAATCCTTTACAATATAGCAACTTCTGGAGGCATCATCATCCCTTACTTCAAGCTCTATTAAGAGATATAGTAAAAATAACTTGTTATTAGCATAAAAACTGACATGTGAACCAATGGAATCAAATTGAAGACCCTGACATTAATTGACAGACCCATGAACATCTAATTTTTGACAAAGAAGCCAAAACTGTACAATGAAAAAAAGAAAGCATCTTCAACAAATGGTGCTGGCATAACTGGATGTCAACATATACAAGATTGCAAATAGAACCACATCTACTGCCATACATGAAACTCAACTCCAAGTGAATCAAAGATCTCAACATAAATCCAGCTACACTGAACCTGATAGAAGAGAAAATAGGAAGTAGCCTTGAGTGCATTGACACCAGACACCACTTTCTAAATTTAACACCAGGAGCATAGACAATGAAAACAACAATAAATGAGACCTCCTGAAACTGAGAAGCTTCAGTAAGGCAACGGACATGGTAAATAAGACAAAACAGCAGCCTAGGGAATGGGAAAAGATCTTCACCAACCTCACATCTGACAGAAGGCTAATCTCCAAAATATAGAAAGAACTCAAGAAACTAGACATCAAAATACCAAATAACCCAATTAAAAAATGGACTACAGACCTAAATAAAGAATTCTCAACAAAAGAATGTCAAATGGCTGAAAGAATTTTAAGGAATTGCTCATCATCTTTAGTCATCAGGGAAATGCAAATCAAAACAATTCTGAGATACCATCTTACACCTGTCAGAATGGCTAGGATCAAAAACACTGATGACAGCTTATGGTGGAGAGGATGTGAAGCAAGAAGAACACTCTTCCACTGTTGGTGGGAGTGCAAACTGGTACAGCCACTTTGGAAATCAGTATGGTGTCTTCCCAGAAAATTGGGAATCAGTCTATCTCAAGACCCAATGATTCCACTCTTGGGCATATACCCAAGTGATGCTCAATCATACCACAAGGACGCTTGCTCAACTGTGTTCATAACAGCATTATTCATAATAGCCAGCACTTAGAAACAACCTTGAGGCCACTAAACCAAAGAATGGATAAAGAAAATGTGGCACATATATACAGTGAAGTATTAATCAGTTGTAAGAAACAATGGCATCATGAAATTTGCAGGCAAATGGATGGAACTAGAGAATATCATCCTTAGTGAGGTAACACAGACTCAGAAAGACAAACATGGTATGTACTCACTCATAAGTGGATACTAGATGTATATCAAAGGATATCCAGACTACAACTCAAGCTCCAAAGAAGCTAGTAAAAAGGAGGACCCTAAGAGGGACTCATAGATCACCTTGGGAAGGAAAAACAGATGAGATCTCCATGATTAGACTGGGGATGAGGGGGCAACAGAGGAGAGAGGGTGGGGAATGAGAACATGAGGTAATGGGATGATCAAGCTGGAGGAAGAACAGTTTGGGAGAGCAATGAAAGAGGTATCTTGATAGAGGGAGAGATTATGGGGTTAGCAAGAAACCTGGTTCTAGGGAAATTCCCAGGAATCCACAAGGATGACCCCAGAATAGACTACTAGCAATAGTGGAGAGGGTGCCTGATTACCCTGGTAATCAGAATGGTGAATACTCTAACTGTCATCATAGAGCCTTCATCCAGTAACTGATGGAAGCAGATGCAGAGATCCACAGCCAAGCACCAGGCTGAGCTCCAAGAATCCAGTGGAAGAGAGGGAGCAGGGATTATATGACAAGTGGGAGTCAAGATCAGGATTGGAAATTCTACAGAGACAACTGAACCAAGCTCATAGGAACTCATGGACTTTAGACTGACAACTGTGGATCCTGCATGAGACTGACTAGGCCCTCTGCATACAAGAGACAGTTGTGTAGCTTGGTCTGTTTGAGGGGCAGTGTGATCAGGATCTATCACTGGTGCATGGGCTGGCTTTCTGGAGGCCACTACCTATGGTGGCACACCTTTCTCAGCCTTGATGCATGGAGGAGGGTCTTGGTCCAGCCTCAAATGAATGGACCAGGCTTTGATGACTACCCATGGGAGCCCTTACCCTTTTGGAAGAGGGGATGAAGAGTGGGGAGATGCTGGGGGTGTAGGAAGAGGGATGAGAGGTGGATCTGTGGTTGGTATATAAAATAAATTTAAAAATTAAAATAAAAAAGGAAAGAAAGAAACTATGTATGAAAACACCCCACTGCCAACATCATCCTAAATGAAGAAAAGCTAGAAGCTATATCTAAAGTCAGAAACAAGACAGAGCTTTCCACTATACCTGCTTCATTTCAATACTGTTCTTCAAGTGTTAGCTGGTGTGTTAAGGCAAGAGAAAGAAATAGAAGGGATTCAAATAGCAAAAGAAGTAAAATTATCCATATTTTAGGATGATATGATGCTATAGCAACCCTACAAATTCCATCAGAAAATTTCTTGAAATATAAACAATTCCCGTAATGGGATAGGATACAGAATCAACTTGTATAAATCAATAGCTCTTCTATACACCAACAACAAACATACAAAGGAGACAATGGACACACTCCCATCCACAATAGCCTTAAATAAAAATTTTTTTAAAAAAACCTAGAAACAAACCTAATCAAGGAACTGAAGACCCTTGTTTTAGTTAGGGTTTCTATTGCTGTGAAGAGACACCATGGCCATGGAATTCTCATAAAGGAAAACATTTAATTGGGGTTGCTTATAATTCAAATGTTTAATCCATTAACATCATGGGTGGGATATAGCAGCATGCAGGCACACATGGTGCTGGAGAAGGAGCTGAAAGTTCTATATCTTGACCCAAAGGTGACTGGAAGTGAACTGAACTAGGTGTAGCTTGAGCATAGGAGAACTAAAAGGCTGCCCCCACAGTGACACACTTCTTCCAATAAGGCCATGCCTACTCTAACAAGACCACACCTCCTAATAGTGCCACTCTCTATGAGCTTATGGGGGCTATTACATTTAAACTACCACATTCCATACCCTGAGCCCCATGAGCTTATAACTATATCATACTGGAACATTAATTTCATCTAACTTCAAAAGTCTCCATAATCTGTAATAGTCTCAACAATGTTTTAAAAATCAAAGTTCAAAGTCTCTTCTAAGATTGATGCAATCTCTTAACTGTAATCCCCTGTAAAATCAAAATCAAAAAGCAGATCACATGCTTCCAACATATAATGGCATAATATATACATTTATCATTACAAAACACAGGGAAGGGAGCATAGTGAGGTAATACTGGACCAAAGCAACACTGGAAACAAGCTGGGAAAACTCCAAACTCTGTATCTCCATATCTGATGTCAAAATGCTCTTCAGACCTCTGACTGCTTTCAGCTTTGTTGACTGCAACATACTTCTCTCTCTTGGGCTCATTCCACTTCCTATTAGCAGATTTTCTTGGCAGGTATCCCACGGTTCCAGCTGTTAGGACATGCCCAGTATCCTCACATCATCTTACATAAAGTGTCCTTTAAGAGAAAACTCATCCTCCCCTCCCTCTCTCTTTCTCACTATTCCCATGAGGGGTGCACCTCCACTTTCTCTTTCTCTCCCTTTCTTTCTCTCTCTTCTCTCCCCTCTCCCTTTAATAATAAACTTTCCACATGGAGGCTGTGTCTGCATGGTGTGAGTAATTTTCCATCATTCTATGCTTAGACCAAGTCTTTCACTCTTCCACTGTCAAACCTCTTGCACTATGTTGACCATGGCATGTTTGTTTAATCCATTGGGGTTGTCCACTTCACACCAGGATCTCACTCACCTGTGGCAGATCTGCCCCCTCCCACACATATCAGGTCTGCTTTCCAATTTTCCCTCTTACATTTATAACAAATTTGCTTTCTTGCTCACCAACAGCATTGCATTTGCTACATGTGAATCAGAGATAAAGAAGCCAGCTTCTTCCTGCTCAACACATACTAGTTCTCCATTTAAGATTGTAAAATTTCAGATTTTAATATTAATAGAGTTCTGATGCTATTGGTGTCCCAAGCTCAGGATTTTGGATTTTCTTTTGTTGGCTTCCAAATATAAACTTATAGATATGAGTCTACTGCTATTTACAGATAACCATTACTTTCTTTTTATGCCCTTTTATAAAATATAAATTCATATAAGCTTCAAAGTATCAAAGGAAACCATAAAAGTTAGATCCAAGAGCCCACCAGTGCCACTTGGACTAAGAGGTGTGTCTCTGTTCTCATATTAAAACACCCCAGCCTCTAGTCTTTGGGCCCAGAACTACCACCATGCCCCACCAGACCCTGTAAACTACAATCCCCACCCCTCTCAAATCTACCAAACCTCCAAGACTGCAGCTGCTCCAAGAGACAGAGCCCACCAGTGCTGATTGGACTAAGAGCTGCTCCTTGACACACAGAGACTATCAGCACCAATTGAACCAAGAGCCCCAATTAGATCAAGTGTTGTGGATATCATTCTGTATAATTAAAATGCTGATTGGCCAGTAGCCAGGCAGAAAGTATAGGCAGGACAAGCAGAGAAGAGAATTCTGGGAACAGGAAGGCTGAGTCAGGAGATGCTGCCAAACACTGCCATGAGTAGCAACATGTAAGATACCAGTAAGCCAAGAGCCATGTGGCAAGGTATAGATTTATAGAAATGGTTTAATTTAAGATAGAAGAACTAGATAACAAGGAGCCTGCCATGGTCATACAAATTGTAAGCAATATGAGTCTCTGTGTGTTTACTTGGTTGGGTCTGAGCAGCTTCAGGACTGGCAGGTGAGAGAGATTTGTCCTGACCATGGGCCAGGCAGGATTGGAGAAAACGCCAGCTACAAATGGCACCCAAGTGGGCAGGCAAGAGTTTCCACCTAAATCCAAAAAAAAAAAAAAAAGAAAGAAAGAAATTCTAAAACGGAGCTAACAATAGCTTCCTAGTTGTCTCTGTCAAGTTAGCAGCAGCCTGAGGGTTTGAGCTACTATGGCGGGTTCATAGTTGTAAGCTTGACCAGCATTATGGTGGGAAGGAGGTGTCTCTGAGCCACACATTACACTGCTACTGTGTGGTGGATTTAGCCTTTGCTAGTACAAAGAAGGGGAGGCTTCTGGGCTACATGCTGCTTGAATAAAAACATAGACCCACTATGGCTCCCAGCACTAGCAGCAAATTATCTCCACTATGTTGAAAAACTAAATTGAGTGGAACTAACAGCCAAGACTTCTACTTTAGTACTTGCTGTAGATATCGATCTGTGTAAATTAAATGCTGATTAGCCAGTAGTCAGACAGGAAATATTGATGGAACAAACAGAAAAAAGAATTCTGAGAACAGGAAGGCTGAGGCGGAGAGACCTGCTAGCCGCCGCCATGACAAGCAAGATGTAAGGTACAGGTAAGCCATGAGCCATGTGGCAAAGTGTGGATTAACAGAAATGGGATAAATATAAGAGTAAGAGCTAGACAATGGTAGGCCTGAGCTAATGGTCAAGCAGTTTAAATAATATAAGTGTGTGTATGTGTTTATTTTATAAGTAGGCTGTGGGACTGACAGGGCTTGATGGGGACTGGAGAGAAGGTCTCCAGCTACAAGTACTAACCACTTCAGTTTAAAGCAATAGTTACACAATAAGACAGGTTCAGATGAAACAAGACTTTAAATGGTTTACAGTGTATTAAAAATGTACATAGGCTTAAAAGAGAGAAAACGGAATATATAGCGTTATATAAACAAATAGATAATTTTCAAAAATAAAGTCTTTAAAGAGACAGTAAAGGTAGTATAAAAAATAAGCCATGTAAAGAAAAATACTACACAAAAAATCTGGATTGTGTTGTCTTTGGGATTCTTAACTACAAAAAAAAAATTTTTTTTATTGTAAAAGCTGTTGAGTTAAGCCAATATGTATATTTTAAAGATATCTTGACTTCAAAATTTGGATTGAAGAATATATTGCTTTAGAAAGGAGGCTCTGCTTTTGTTTCCACAGAAAGCAAGAGGCTACGGATTTGTTTCAGATTAAGGTACATCAGGTTTGACCAGCCAGCCAAGACCCCCTGAAAGGTCTCCAGTGACACCATAGTCCAGATGATCCAGCATCCAGAATGGATTCAAGGCAACTGGCTCAAACAATACAGCCTCAGTGACTACCCCATAAGCCTAAAATTTCTTTGTGTCCCCATAAGATACAGCAACCCCATCCAACAGAAAGTAGTTTAAAAAAATAAAAAGCTACACCCAAATTCTCAAATATACCAGGCTGGCTTTAAAGATAAAATTTGGGCCCAGGACTACCATCATCCCCCACCAGGCCATGTAAACTACAATCCCCACCCCTCCCAAATCCACCAAACCTCTGAGACTGCAGCTGCTCCAAGAGACAGAGTCCACCAGTGCCGATTGGACTAAGAGCTGCTCCTTGACACACAGAGACTATCAGCACTAATTGAACCAAGAGCCCTGATTAGATCAAGAACTTCCATTGGACCAACAGTATAAATCAAAGTGAGGCTCCCTCAGACACAGAAAAATAGTGGAAGAAGAGATGAATAGATGCCAGTACAAAAATACAGTCAACAACATAAAGACCAATGTGGCACCATCAGAACTTAGTGGTTCTACATCAGCAAGACCTGAACATCCCAACACAGAAGAATCAGGAGAAATTACCCTAAAAATGACTTTAAGAAGATGATAGATGCCTTTAAAGAGAAAATGAAAATTTCTCTTAAAGAAATTGAGAAAAAGACAAACAAAAAATGGAAGAAATCAATAAATCCCTTTAAGAAAGCCAAAAGAAAGCAATTGAACAGGTGAATGAAAAAGTCCAAAATTTTAAAATTGAAATAGAGACAATAAAGAAGACACAAACTGAGGGAATGATGGAAATAGAAAATCTGAGTATATGGACAGGAACTACAGATGCAAGCACAACAAACAATGCAAGAAATAGAAGAGCAGATCTCTGGCATTGAAGATATGCTAGAAAAAAAATAGATTCATCAGTCAAAGAAAACACTAAAGCCACCAAAGTCATAACATAAAATGTCCAGGAAATTTGGGACACCATGAAAAGACCAAACATAAGATTAATAGGGGTAGAAGAAGGAGAAGGCACCGAAAATATATTCAACAAAATCATAGAAGAAAACTTTCCCAACCTGAACAAGAAAATGCCTATGAAGGTACAAGAAGCTTACAGAACACCAAATAGACTGGATGCAAAAAAAAGTCTCCTCACCACATAATAATCAAAACACTAACAATACAGAATAAAGAAAAAATATTAAAAGGTGCAAAGGAAAAAAGGCCAAGTAACATATAAAGGCAGACCCATCATAATAACACCTGACTTCTCAATGGAGACTCTCAAGTCCTGGACAGATATTATGCAGACACTAAGGGACCATGGATGCCAACCCAGACTATTATACCCAGCAAAACTATCATTCACCAAAACCTGAGTAAACAAAATATTCCATGATAAAACCATATTTAAACAATACCTATCCACAAATCCAGCCCTACAGCAATCACTAAAAGGAAAAAAATCCAACCTAAGGAAGTTAGACATACCCAAGAAAACACAGGTAATAGATAATCCCACACCAAAAAATACCAAAGAAGAAAAACACATAACACTATCACTAAAAAAAAATAAATAAATAACAGGAATTAACAATCACTGGTCATTACTATCTCTTAATATCAATGGTTTCAATTTGACTATCAAAAAAAAAAAACACAGGCTAAAAGAATGGGTATGAAAATAGGATCCAAGCTTCTGGTGCATACAAGAAACACACCACCCAGCAGCTATACCACTCTTGGGCATATACCCAAGGAATACCCAACCATACCACAAGGACACATACTCAACTATGTTCATAGCAACTTTAGTTATAGTAGCCAGAACCTGGAAACAACATAGATGCCCCTCAACCAAAGAATAGATAAAGAAAATTGGCACATATACACAATGGGATACTACTCAGCAGTAAATAACAATGACTTCATGAAATTTGAAGATAAATGGATACAACTAAAGAATATCATGCTGAGTGAGGTAACCCAGACTCAGAAGGACACGTATGGTATGTACTCACTCATAAGTGGATGCTAGATGCAAGGAAAATAATAGCCAGACTGCAACCCACAGCTTCAGAGAAGCTAGGTAACAAGTAGGACCCTGAGAAGGAGAAATAGATGAGATCTACATGAGTGAACTGGGGGGGGGGGGGGGGTAATGGAAGGCAAGGGATGGGGGATGAGAACATATGGGAAAGGGAGGTTTGAGCTTGAACAGGAACAGAGTGGAAGAGCAAGGAAAGAGATACCATGATAAATTAAGACATCATGGAAATAGGAAGAAACAGGGTGCTAGGGAAGTTCCCAGAAATCCATAGGATAACCCCACCTTAGACTCCTAGCAATAGTCTAGAGAGTACCTGAACTGGCCTACTCATAACTGAATCAGATTAGTGAATACCTCTAACTATCATCATAAGCCTTCATCCAGTAACTGATGGAAGTAGATTCAGAGATCCACAGCTGGGAGCCAGGCTGAGCTCCAGGAGTTCAATCAATGAAAGAGAGAGAAGGGATTCATGAGCAAGGGACATTGAGATCATGATGGGAAAACGTCCAGAGATGGCCAGTCAAACTAGTGGAAACTTGTTAACTGTGGACCAATAACTATGGAACCCCCATGAGACTGGACTCGGCCCTGTGGATACTTGAGACAGTTGTTTAGCTTGAATTTGTTAGGGGGCCCCCAGACAGTGGGAATGAGATCCATACCTGGTGTATGAGAAGGCTTTTTGGAGCCCAGTGCCTATGGTGGGACACCTTGGGCAGCCTTGGTGCAGGGGGTAGGGGCTTGGACCTGCCTCAGCTGAATGTATTAGGCTCTGCTGACTCCCCATGGGAGACCTTGACTTGGAAGAGGTGGGAATGGGGGGTGGATTGGGGGGAAAGGCTGGAGTGCAGGACCTGGGAGAAGAGGGGATCTGTGGTTGGTATGTAAAATGAACAGACAATGTCTTAATAATAAAAATTTTAAAAGAAAAAATAGTTAGATCCACCTCACAGAGGTCAAAAGAACTCCAGATAAGTTAGTTTTCCTCACCTGTCTATTCCTGAGGATGGTATTTTTCTCTCTCCTGGTCTCCCCTTCCCAATTACTAATACCATTGGCCTAGAAGTTCCAAATAAGTTCATAAATTTTAACTCTTGCCTCGCTTCTATATCTGTTTCAGTGGGCTTCTATTTGGCTGACTGACACATTGAGAGGCGTCGGCTACTAACTTCAACCCATAAGACATGAGACTCGGACTTGCTGAAAGCTGTTATGGACCAAGCCAGCCAATATGAATGCTCCTTGTTTTCAGCTGGATCAAATAAGATGCTTCTGATTAATATTCCATTGCCTAAATTCTCTCCTTACCTTTGACTAGCCTCTCAGCCTCCCTGGGTTCTGACCATCTGCGCCACATTTCAGCTTGAAGCAGTTATAGAAGAGAATACATAGTCCTGTGCTCCCTGCTCCCAAAACAGGCTAAAAGGCTAAGTTAAAGGTAAACCCCCTAGCATAGGGGACAAAATGCCTACCTAACGCCCATTGATATACCAGGAAAGTAGACCCCAAATTGTCAATTAATATATTTATTGACTAAAATGGTTCTGCAATGAGATAAGACACTTGACTTTTTATGCAAAACAAAGGAGGTATTACATGAACTTAAGAAATTATTACGTCTAGACCAGAGGTGAGTGCCTGGGGTTATAGGCAGAGAGACACTGACCCTGGGTCCAACCGCTAGAAACAGGCCATCCCAGGAGGACCTAACCAACTTGGCCCGACTTTCCAGCCAATTGACGGGCCCTGCAGGAAGGCTCCCCTTTTCCAAGCCTGCAGGAAGACACTGCAGTCTCCACACCCTGCCCCCACATCCATTTGTTCCAGACCCCAACCTCTTCCTGAGACTCAGAGACCAACCCCCAGCTCCTGTCCACCCCTGAACTCCCATCTGGACCAGAGGTGAGTGCCTGGGGTTATAGCCAGAGAGGCACTGACCCTGGGTCCAACTGCTGGACACAGGCTTTCCCGAGAGGACCTGACCAACTTGGCCCCAGTTTCTGGCCAATTGACAGGCCCTGCGGGAATGCTCCCCTTTTCCAAGACTGCAGGAAGACCCTGCAGTCTCCACACACTGCCCCCACACCCATCTGCCAGAAACCCCAGCCACTTCCTGAGAATCAGAGACCAGCCCCCAGCTTCCATCCTGCCCTGGAAGTCCCATCTGGACCAGAGACCAGAGGAACTCCCATCTGGACAACAGGAGCTCCCATCTGGACAAAATAAGGAGACCCCAGGGACTTCCCAAGACTCAGAGTCCAGCCCCGCAGCTCCTATCTGGCCAGAACTCCCATCTGGACCAGAGCTCCCATCAGGCACAGAGCTTCCATCAGGACCAGAGAGAGGCTACCTAAATCTGTCAGCTCAGTCTGGACCAAGTACACTGATAAGACCAAGAACGAACCCAAGAGGAGATGGGCAGACGTCAAGACAGAAGTACATACAACAAAATAAACAGCAAGATAGCATCACCAGAACCTAGCCCATCTCCAACAGCTAGACCTGAACATCATGGAATGGAAGAAGAAGAAGAAGAAGAAGAAGAAGAAGAAGAAGAAGAAGAAGAAGAAGAAGAAGAAGAAGAAGAAGAAGAAGAAGAAGAAGAAGAAAGAGGAGGAGGAGGAGGAGGAGAGGAAGAAGAAAACAACCTTATAAGTAACATCATGAAAAGGCTAGAGCCTTATTTATATAGAAGAAATAAAAAATAAAGTGTAGGAACAGACAAACAAAAAATGGGAAGAACCCTATAAAAAACTAGAAGAAAGGACAATTAAAGCAGAAGAAAAGAATAAGTCACTGAAAGAAAATCATGAAAAAGCAAGGGAGCAGTCCAAGACCTGAAGAGGGAAATAGAAAAAATGAAGAAGATACTAGCAGAAGGAATGCTGGAAATAGAAAATCTGAGTAAACAAACAGGATCTTCAGAGGCAAGTATAAACAACAGAATGAAAGAGATGGAAGAGAGGATCTCTGGTGTTGAAGATACAGTAGAAGAAATAGATTCATCAGTCAAAGAAAACACTAAAACCAACAAAGTCATGACCCAACATGTTCAAGAAATTTGGGACAGCACGAAAAGACCAAATCTAAGAATAATAGGGATAGAGGAAGGAGAAGAATACCAACTCAAAGGCATGGAAAATTTATTTAACAAGATCATAGAAGAAAACTTTCCCAACTTAAAGAAGGAAATGCCTATGAAGATACAAGAAGCCTATAGAACACCAAACAGACTAGACCCCCCAAAAAAGTCCCCTCGCCACATAATAATTAAACAACTAAACCTACAGAATAAAGAAAGAATATCAAGGGCAGCAAAGGACAAAGGCCAAGTGACTTCTAAGGGCAAACCCATCAGAATAATACCCGATTTCTCAATGGAGACTTTGAAAGCCAGAAGGACCTGGACAGATATAATGCAGACAGTAAGAGACCATGGATGCCAACCTAGACTAATATACCCAGCAAAACTTTCAATCACCATAGATGGAGTGAACAAGACCTTCCAAGACAAAACCAGATTTAAACAATACTTATCCACAAACCCAGCCCGACGGAAAGGACTAGAAGGAAAATTCCAACCTAAGGAAGGCAGATACACCCATGAAAACACAGGCAATAGATAACACCACAGCAGTAAACCCCAAAGAAGAGAAGTACAGAAAAACTACCACCAAAAAATAAAACTAACAACAGGAACAAGCAATCACTGGACATTAATATCCCTTAATATCAATGGAGTTAATTCACCTATAAAAAGACACAGGCTAACAGAATGGATATGAAAACAGGACCCATCTTTCTGCTTCATACAAGAAACACACCTCAAATTCAAAGACAGACACATCCTAAGAATAAAAGTCTGGGAAAAGACTTTCCAATCAAAGGGTCTTAAGAAGCAAGCTGGTGTAGCCATCCTAATATCCAGAAAAATAGACTTCAAACTAAAATCAATCAAAAGAGATGATGAAGGACATTACATACTCATTGCAGGAAAGACACACCAAGATGAAGTTGCAATTCTGAACATTTATGCCCCAAACACAAGGGCACCCACATATGTAAAAGAAACATTACTAAAGCTTAAATCACATATAAAAACCCACACATTAATAGTGGCAGACTTCAACACCCCACTTTCACCTCTGGACAGATCGGCCAAATTGAAACTTAACAGAGACATAATGGACTTAACTGATGTTATGGCTCAAATGCACTTAATCGATATCTACAAAACATTCCACCCAAACAAAAAAGAATATACCTTCTTCTCAGAACCCCATGGAACCTTCTCTAAAATCGATCACATACTTGGCCACAAAGCAAATCTCAACAGATACAAAACAACTGGAATAACCTCCTGTGTCCTATCAGACCACCATGGTTTAAAGTTAGATTTCAACAACAGAAAAAACTACAGAAATCCTACAATCTCATGGAAACTGAATAATGCTCAACTGAATCACCAATGGGTTAAGGAAGAAATAAAGAAAGAAATTAAAGACTTCCTAGAGATCAGTGAAAATGAATACAACACATACCCAAACTTATGGGATACTATGAAAGCAGTGCTAAGAGGGAAATTCATAGCACTGAATGCCCACATAAAGAAGCTGGAGAAATCTCATGCTAGTGACTTGACAGCACACCTGAAAGCCCTTGAACAGGAAGAAGCAAAGTCTCCCAGGAGGAACAGATGCCAGGAAATTATCAAATTGAGAGCTGAAATCAATAAAAATAGAAATAAAGAGAATACAAAGGATTAATGAAACAAAGAGTTGGTTCTTTGAGAAGATCAACAAGATAGACAGGCCCTTCGGCAAACTAACCAAAAGACAGAGAGACAGCATCCAAATGAACAAAATCAGAAATGAAAAGGGGGACATAACAACAGACAATGAGGAAATCCAGAGAATCATCAGGTCATACTTCAAAAACCTCTACTCCACAAAACTGGAAAACCTAAAAGAAATGGATAATTTTCTGGATAGGTACCACATACCTAAGTTAAATCAAGACCAGATAAACCATTTAAATAGTCCAATAACTCCTAAGGAAATAGAATCAGTCATTAAAGTCTCCCAACCAAAAACAGCCCAGGACCAGATGGTTTTACTTCAGAATTCTACCAGATCTTCAAAGAAGACTTAATACCAATACTCTTTAAATTATTCCACACAATAGAAGCAGAAGGAATATTACCAAACTCCTTCTATGAGGCTACAATTACCCTGATTCCTAAACCAAACAAAGATGCAACAAAGAAAGAGAACTACAGACCGATATCCCTCACGAACACTGATGCAGAAATACTCAATAAAATGCTGGCAAACAGACTCCAAGAACACATCAAAACAATTATCCACCATGATCAAGTAGGTATCATCCCAGGGATGCAAGGGTGGTTCAACATATGAAAGTCCATCAATGTAATACACCATATAAACAAACTCAAAGAAAAAAACCACACGATCATCTCACTAGATGCAGAAAAGGCATTTGATAAAATCCAACACCCCTTTATGATAAAGGTCTTGAGGCTATCAGGAATACAGGGAACATGCCTAAACATAATAAAGGCAATCTGCAGCAAGCCAACAGCCAACATCAAATTAAAGGGAGAGAAACTCAAAGCAATACCACTAAAATCAGGAACAAGGCAAGGCTGTCCCCTCTCCCCACACTTATTCAATATAGTACTTGAAGTTCTAGCCAGAGCTATAAGACAACATAAAGAGATTAAGGGGATACAAATTGGAAAGGAAGAAGTCAAGCTTTCCCTATTTGCAGATGACGTAATAGTATACAAGAGTGACCCCAAAAATTCAACCAAGGAACTGATACAGCTAATAAAAACCTTCAGCAACATAGTAGGATACAAGATCAACGCAAAAAAATCAGTAGCCCTCCTATATGCAGTAGACAAACAGGCTGAGAAGGAAATCAGAGATACATTACCCTTCACAATAGCCACAAATGATATAAAATAATTTGGCTTACTCTAACTAAGCATATGAAGGACCTATATGACAAGTACTTTTAAGTCCCTGAAAAAAGAAATTGAAGAAGATGTCAGAAAATGGAAAGATCTCCCATGCTCATGGATAGGCAGGATTAACATAGGAAAAATGGCGATCTTACCAAAAGCAATCTACAGATTCAACACAATCCCCATCAAATTACCAACACAATTCTTCACAGATCTGGAAAGAATAATACTCAACCTCATATGGAAAAACAAAAACCCAGGATAGCCAAAAGAATCCTGTACAATAAAACAACCTCTGGAGGCATCACAATCTCCGACCTCAAGCTCTACTATAAAGCTACCATACTAAAAACAGCTTGGCACTGGCATAAAAACCGACATGTGAACCAATGGAATCGAATTGAAGACCCTGACATTAACCCGCACACCTATGAACATATAAGTTTTGACAAAGAAACCAAAACTGTACAATGGAAAAAAGGAAGCATCTTCAACAAATGGTGCTGGCATAACTGGATGTCAACATGTAGAAGGCTGCAAATAGATCCATATCTGTCACCATGCACAAAACTTAAGTCCAAGGGGATCAAAGACCTCAACATAAATCCAGTTACTCTGAACCTGATAGAAGAGAAAGTAGGAAGTAGTCTTGAATGCATTGGCACCAGAGATTACTTTCTAAAATAACACCGGTAGCACAGACACTGAGAGAAACAATCAATCAATGGGACCTGTTGAAACTGATGAGCTTTTGTAGAGCAAAGGACACAGTCAATAAGACAAAGTGACAACCTATAGAATGGGAAAAGGTCTTCACCAACCCCACATCTGACAGAGGGCTAATATCCAGAATATATAAAGAACTCAAGAAATTAGACATCAACATGCCCAACAGTCCAATTAAGAAATGGGCTATAGAACTAAACAGAGAATTCTCCAAGAAGGAACCTCAAATGGCTGAACGGTATTTAAGGAATTGCTCAACATCCCTAATTATCTGGGAAATGCAAATCCAAACGACTCTGAGATACCACCTTACACCTGTCAGAGTGGCTAAGTTCAAAAACACAGAAGACAGCTTATGCTGGAGAGTATGTGGAGCAAGGGGAACTCTACTACACTGCTGGTGGGAATGCAAGCTTGTACAGCCACTTTGGAAATCAATATGGCGCTTCCTTAGAAAATTGGGAATCAATCTCCCCCAAGACCCAGCTATAGCACTCTTGGGCATATACCCAAGGAATGCTCAATCATACCACAAGGGCATTTGCTCAGCTATGTTCTTATCAGCATTGTTTGTAATACCCAGAACCTGGAAACAACCTAGATGCCCTTCAACTGAAGAATGGATAAAGAAAATATGGTACATATACACAATGGAGTACTACTCAGCAGAGAAAAACAATGACATCATGAGGTTTGCAGGCAAATGGATGGATCTAGAAAAAATTATCCTGAGTGAGGTAACCCAGACTCAGAAGAACAAACATGGTATGTACTCACTCACAGGAGGATACCAGATGTATAACAAAGATGACTAGACTGCTACACAATTCTAGGGAGGCTACCTAGAAAACAGGACCCTAAGAAAGACCCAGGGATCACCCAATGACAGAGAAATGGATGAGATCTACATGAACAATCTGGATGACAGTGGGAGTAATGAAGGGCAAGGTTTGAGGGAAAGAATGCTTAGGGGAGCAGGAGATCTCAGCTGGATCAAGAACAGAAAGGGAGAATGAGGAATAACAGACCATGATAAATGAAGACCACATGATAACAGGAATAGGCAGAGTGCTCAAGAGGTCCCCAGAAATCCACAATGATATATCCTCTGTAGACTGCTAGCAATGATCAAGAGAAACCCTGATCTGACCTAGTCTGGTGATCAGATGACTAAACACCCTAACAGTCGTCTTGGAACTCTCATCCAATAACTGATGGAAGTGGATGCATAGATCCTCAGCCAGGCCCCAGGTGGAGCTCCAGGTGTCCAACTGTTGAGAAAAAGGAGGGACTGCAAGCACGTGAATTGTTGAATCCAAGATTGCAAAAAGCACAGGGACAAATAGCCAATCGAATGGAAGCACATGAATTATGAACCAATGGCTGTGGAGTCCCCAGCTGGATCAGGACCTCTGGATAAGTGAGACAGTTGAATAGCTTGATCTGTATGGGAGGCACCCAGGCTGTGGGACCAGGACCTGTCCTTAGTGCATGAGCTGGCTGTTTGGAACCTTGGGCTTACACAGGGACACATGCTCAGTCTGGAAGAGGGGACAGGACCTGCCTGTACTGAATCCACCAGGTTTAAATGAATCCCCAGGGGTGTCTTGGTGCTGGAGGACATGGGAATGGAGGGGAGGGGCTGGGGGGAAGGTGGGGGTGGGCGTGGGAGTGGGGAGGACAGGGGAACCCATAGCTGATGTATAAAATTAAAACACATAATAATAATAATAATAATAATAATAATAATAATAATAAAGAAATTATTACTTCTGTATAAATCATTCAGGATTATAATTGGCTGTACTCAAAGATCAGATCAAAACTATAGAACATTAAAAATGATAATAGATGCAGATATCACTGCCAATGGCTTTAAAATATCTCTCCTTACTAAAAATTTTTTCAGGCTTAAGAATGTAAGCCTCCTTGTCCTTGCTAATTTAGTTAATTTGTAACTAATTGGGAAAACTGTATGTCCAGATTTGATTCATATATTCTCTCAAAATTAAGCCTACATAACATTTGATTTTGTTTCCCTAACCTCATCATGATGTAGACAGCCATATGGCTGGCAGTCATCTTATACTGAGGATTATTAAGGTAAAGTATATATATGTATATGTATATATATACAAGCTCTCTGTTCATTTTATCTCCTTCTAGAGTAAGCAAACAACAGGAATCATCACATCACAGCAATACCTCCTGGTACCAACTTTAATCAAGTTAAGGTTTCCATTGCAGTGAAGAGACACCATGTCCATTAGGTATGAATGACTGACTATCAACTAGTATTCCCTAAGTCTCCAATATGATAGCAGCTTTCATAAGACTAGGACTTACAGTCTCCTGAGAAAGAAAGAAGTGTGACAGGGAAAGATCCCAGGGCCGAATGGGAACAGGAGAAAAGGGGCTTGTATGTTGGGGTGTGGCCCAACTCAGAGGAAAGGACCCTCTCAGAAAAGGACCCCCTCAAGGGACTCAAAACTCTATCATAGGATATATAACTTGTTTATCAAATATCTTATTTATCAAACATATGCCATCATTTATTTAAATTCTCTATAAGCTTATTGTTGAACACTTAACAAAGACATATGTGTAAATCTCTAAGTTAGCTTTTGTTAATCTGAACAGATAAATTTCATACCAATCTAAGATATTTGACCACAACAGCTCTTATAAAGGAAAACATTTAATTGGGCTGGCTTACAATTCAAGATTTGGTCCATTAACATCACGGCAGCATTCAGGCAGACATGGTGCTGGAGAAGGAGCTGAGAGTTCTTGATCCAAAGGCAATAGGAAGTGAACTAAACTAAGCATGGCTTAAGCATAGGATAACTCAAAACCTGCTCCCACAGTGACATACTTTCTCCAACAGGGCCACGTCTATCTAAACAAGGCCACACCTCCTAATATGCCACTTCCTATGAGCTTTAGGGGCAAATTACATTCAAACTACTACCTCTACAATGAAAACATTAAACCTCTAAAAAAGAGAGAAAGGCACTAGAAAATAGAAAGGCATTCCATGCACATGGATTGGTAGAATTATTTTATTTACTTGTTTGTTTGCTTGCTTGCTTTCTTGCTTCTTTTTTGAGACAGGGTTTCTCTGTGTAGCTTTGGGGCCTTTCCCGGAACTCACTCTGTATCCCAGGCTGGCCTCGAACTCACACAGATCTGCCTGGCTCTGCCTCCCAGTGCTGGGGTTAAGGGCGTGCACCACCGCCGCCTGGCTGGAATGGCAGAATTAATGTGGTGAGAATGACCTTTCTAGTAAGATCTATCTATAGATTCAATGCAATCCTAATCAAACTATCCCATAATTCATAATGAACAACAAAGACCCCAGGTAGCCAAGCAATCCTGAGAGGGGGAAAACCTATCCTGGAGGGATTGCTACTCCAGAACTTAAGATAACTTACAGAGACACAGTAATGAAAATAAGGTTTGGGCACAAAAAATGGACATGTAGACTGATGGAGCAAAATAGAAGAACCAAACGTGAGCACACATGTGACATGTGACAAAGATGCCAGAAATAATAAGCTGAAGAAGAAAAAAACATCTCCAGAAAAGGGTCATGAAAATGGATGTCTACACAAAGAATGAAATTAGGTCCATATCTATCATCTTGAAAAAAAACCCATCTCCAAACTGATTAAAGCCCTAAATGTGAGACCTAAAACTGCTAGAAGACAGGCAGCAGTCTACATGACGTAGTTGCAGGAAAGCACTTTCTGAATAGGTCTCCATTTGCTCAAAGGCCAGGGCCAGCAGTTGACAAGTGGAACTTTGTAAAACTAAAAAGCTTCTGTACAGATAAAGAAATAATCAGCTTAATGTCAAGAAAGTCTAGTGAATGCAAAAGAATCTTTGCTATCTCTGCACTTGACATCCAGAATCTTTAAAGAACTCAAAAATAATCAGAAAAACAAATGTCCCCTTTGAAAGATGGGTCTGAAATGTGAACAAAGGATTCTCAAAAGTAAAAAATTTTAAAGGCTAAGAAATATCTCACAAAATATTCATTACCCATAGCAATTAAAAAATGCAAATTAAAACAATACTGATATTTCATTTTATCCCAGTCATGAAAGCAAAGATCAACAAAACAACCAATCAACAAATCCTGGGGTGGATATGGGGAATAAGACACCCTCATTATTTGTTGGTGGAATTGCACACTGGTGCATCAGTCTGGCAATCAGTGTAGACAATTCTCAAAGGTTAAAAGGAAATCTATAATATGACTCAGCTAGGCCACTCCTTGGCATATACCCAAAGAACTCAAAATCTTATTGCACAGATAAGTTCAGCCATGTTCATTGCTGCTCTATTCACAATAGCTAGAAAATAGAAATCACCTAAATGTCCTTCCTTTGATGAATGGATAGTAGAAATGTGATAACTATACACTATGAAATGCTATTCAGCTGTAAAAAAAAAATGAAATCATGAACTTTTTAGGTAAACAGATAGAACTAGAAAAGATCATATTGAATGAGGTAACTCAGACCCAGAAAGACAAACACTCTCTCATCAGAAGCTCCTAGCTTCAAATTTTCAGATATAAGTGTGGTCCTCTCTGCTTATCATGATCTTCTCTATATAATAGAGACCATTAGAGAAAACCACAACCAATCAAACTGCAAAGTATTGTAGTCCAGCTCCAAAGGATACCTCTATTCCTTCACCTAAAACTTGGGAAATATTATGGAATGGGGGGTAGAAAGGTTGTAAGAGTCAGAGGACCAGGGAGTTTCCTGTGAGATTGTGTCTTCTATGAATGTCAGAAGCTCCACCCATGAAGTCTCACCAATGTGACCACCTAAGAATGAGCCAAACAAGGACAACAATAGGCATGTTAAAGTGGTCCAGAGAAATCCCAGGAAGCCTCAGCTCTACATAGAGAACTATAAGCAACTAAGAATGCTGAAAGCAGGAGAAAGAGTCTTCCCCAAGTAAGAGCATACCAATTGGCTATCCCATACCAAATGGCCAGCTCTAAAGACATACATAAGAATAACATCATAAAGAATAGACTGACCAGGTTATATTCAGGAATATAAATGTATAGACTTTATATATATATATGTAACAATATCTAATGAAAAAAGAGGTCATGAACTGAAAAAGAGTGAAGAGGGGTATATGGAAAGGTTTATGGGGCAGAAAGGGAAGGTGGAAATTATGCTATACTATAATCTCAAAAGTAAAAGAAATAATAAAAATGCAAAAATGACCCAGTTTTCAGATGCAAGGGCTTTTAATATAGCAGAAGGCTTACCTAGCATGAGCAAGACCCTGAATTATATTCCCATCACTTCAAAGTATTAATAATAATGACAAAAGATCTGAATGGACATTTTTCCAAGAATACATATCAATGGCAGTAAGTATATGAAGATATTCTAAACATTATTGACCACTATCAAATTCCAATCAAAACTACAAAATGGCAACAATCAAAAATAAACAAGCAACTACTGTTAGTGGGAGTGTGAACAAAACTAGTCCACTCCTAGTTAGTGGGAATGTAAAATGGTGCAGCTACGATTGAAAGATATTTTAGTGGTTCCTTACTATGTTAAGCAGTGTTACCATGACTCAACAACTCCACTTTTGATGATATAAGCTGCCAGAGGAAGCCTCTCTGATGATGACTGGATAAGACACTGATCATATTTGTCTTTCTGGGTCTGAGTTACCTTACTCAGGATGATTTTTTCTAGTTCTTCATTTGGCTGCAAATTTCATGATGTTATTTTTTAACAGCTGATACTCCATTGTGGACATTCTTCTGTTGAGGGACATCTAGGTTGTTTCCAGTTTCTGGCTATTACGAATAAAGCCACAATGAACATGGTTGAGCAAGTGTCCTTGTGGTAGGATGGAGCATCCTTTGGGTATATGCCCAAGAGTGGCATAGCTAAATCTTGAGTAAATCAATTCCCAACTTTCTGAGGAACCATCATATAGGTTTCCATAGTGACTGTACAAGTTTGTACTCCCATCAGCAATGGAGGAATGTTGCCCTGGCTCCACATTCTCATCAGCATGAGCTGTTATTTGTGTTGTTGATCTTAGCCATTCTGACAAGTATAAGATAGAATCTCAAGGTAGCTTTGATTTGCATTTCCCTCACAGCTAAGATGTTGAACTTTGTTGTTGTTGTTGTTGTTGTTGTTGTTGTTCTTGTTCTTGTTCTTGTTCTTGTTTTGTTTTTCAAGACAGGGTTTCTCTGTGTAGCTTTGCGTCTTTCCTGGAACTCACTTGGTAGCCCAGGCTGGCCTCAAACTCACAGAGATCCACCTGGCTCTGCCTCCTGAGTACTGGGATTAAAGGTATGTGCCACCACTGCCCAGCTTAAAAATGTTGAACATTTTTTAAGTGTTTTTCAGCCAATTGAGTTTCCTCTATTGAGAATTCTTTGTTTAGATCTGTATCCCATTTTTAAATCTGGATATTTGGGTTTTTTGACATCTGGTTTCTTGCATTCTTTTTGTTTGTTTGTTTTTGTTTTGTTTTGTTTTCAAAGAGATTTTTTTATTTAAAAAAAATTTTATTCCTTTTACATACCAACCACAGATTCCCCCTCTCATCCCTCCTTCTGCTGCCTCCAATCCCCACCTTCTCCACCCTGCTCCCCCATCCCCTCCTCCAAAAGGATAAGTTCTCCCATTGAGGGGACAGCAAAGCCTGGTACATTCAGTTGAGGCAAGACCAACACCCACCCTCCCTTGCATCAAGATTGAGAAAGGTGTCCAGCCATAGGTAATGGGACCCAGAAAGCCATCTCATGCACCAGGGATAGATTCTGATCACACTGCCAGAGGCCTCTCAAACAGACCCATCTGCACAACTGTCTCCCTTATGCAGAGTGTCTAGTCTGGTCCCATGCAGGTTCCACAGCTATTGGTCTAAAGTTCATGAGCTTGGTTCAGTTGTCTCTCTAGGTGTCCCCATCATGATCTTGACCCCCTTTGCTCATATAATCCCTCTTCCCTCTCTTTGACTAGACTCCTGGAGCTCATTGATATTAGTCCTTTATCAGATGTGGAGTTAGTAAAATATTTTCCCATTCTGTCGGCTGCTGTTTTGTTCTAATGATGGTGTCCTTTGCCTTACAGAAGCTTTTCAGTTTCATGAGGTCCATTATTAATCATTGATCTTATTGCCTGCATTATTTGTGTTCTAATCAGAAAGTCATCTATACTGATGCATTCAAGGCTACTCCCTAGCTTCTCTTCTATACAGTTCAGAGTGTATTGCTTTATGTTGAGGTCTTTGATCCATCAAAAAGACTAGAATTTAGGGTTGAGGGTTCCATGTAGGCACCAGCTCAACTTCAGTGAGTTATGTGGGTGTTGTCCTCAGCAATGGGGCCCTGAAATCAGTTTGTGGGGAGCAACCTTTTGTCTTGGCAGCAGCCTAGGTTGTTTGGGGACTTCCATGGGCCCCCTTTGGCCAACAACCCAGTTGAATGTAACCTACTTAGCCTTGCCACTGGAAGCCTCCTCTGGCTACAAGAGTTGGCCAGTTGAGACTCTGTATCCTCCATTACTATGAGTCCTCATAGTAATTCTAGGAAGTTTCCATTGTATTAGGTTTCCACATCACCCCCAAGTGATCCCCCAACTCCAACTGTCTCTCCCTGTGCTCTCTCCTTACATCCCATCCCACCACCTCCACCTGATCCCCCCACTCCCATCCCCACTTGTCCCCAGTCCATTCATAAAAGTCATTCTATTCCCCCCAGGGAGATCCCTGTGTCCCCTGTAACATCCCTACTCTTAACATAACTCATCTGGGTCTACGGATTGAAATACAGAGGTTATTAAATTAATCTTTGGTGATGGTTGCAATTCTGTAAATATACTTAATGCCATTTTAATTACATACTTTAAATGGGTAAAATGGATGGTATATAATTACACTGAATAAAGCTTCTAAAAGTGAAATAACAACTGTGAACACAATAGGTACTAATTAATATTAAGTATTCTAGAAATAATATACAATAGGTACTAAATAATAACAAATATTCTAGAAATAGTTTTGAAACTAACTCATCCAAATGGCAAACTAAGATAAAACATTTAATAATGATGCTTCTAAACCAAAACAAATGAAAACAAGTATTTTTAATTATAAATAAATAGATATTTATAGTATAGATAGGCTTATCAGACAAAATACTTCCTTTTTTTTCATTGAAGTGTTCGGAATAAAACAGATGCAAACAGACAGAAAGTCATACTGTGTGACAGCGTGGAAGAAATGCTAACAAGCCGCTCTCTGATTCTCCCAGATTGGACCCAATTATGGATTAAGGAGTGCTTATAGAAGGTGACTGCACTGGTTACTTTTATGTCATTTGGGTAGAGGGATCTTAGTTGAGAAAATTGGCTCCATACAATTGGTCGATAGGCAAGTCCATCAGGCATTTTCTTGATTAATGACTGACATGGGAGGACCCAGCCTATTGTGGGTGGTGACAACCTTGGGCAGGTGGTCCTAAGTTGTAAAAACAAAAATCAGGCTGAGCAAACCATGAGGAGCAAGCCAGTAATCAGGGATCCATCATGCCTTCTGCTTCATTTCTGCCTCCAGGTTTATGCCTTGAACTCTCTCCTTCAATAGGCTATGACCCAAACTAGATAAGTCAAATAAATCCTTTCTCCCCTAAATGGCTTTTGATCACATTGTTTTATCACAGCAATAGAAACCATAACTAAAATGGTGGCATGCCTTTTGGACAAAATGAACTTCAGCATGGCCTCCTAGTTTAAGAACTGCCAGAATAACAAATGAAAATACCACAAAATAGTTCTTGATGTTTTCAGATACACTTTTCCCCAACAAGGAAGTGTCAAATCAAACAGAGTTGACCAAACTCAATGTTTTAAATCTATAAAGCAGCAGTTGATAGAATCCAAGAGACTTTGGAGAAGAGGGGAAGAATGGAGGAGCCCCTTCAGCAAGATGCTCAGAGGACCTGAACCTTCTAAACTGAAGTCTGAGGAAGGTTCTGCACCATTAATATCAGGCCTGACAACAGTCCATTTTTCAGTTTAATATAAAAAGAAGCTGCTGAAAGCGAATACTTAATTTCTATTAAATAAGCCACATTTGATAAACTTAAACACATGAGGAAGGAAATTGGGGGCTGATGAGATGGCTCAGTGAGTCAAGGCATTTGCTGCCAAGTCTTTTTTTTTTTTTTTTTTTTTTTTGGTTTCTCAAGACAGGGTTTCTCTGTAGCTTTGGAGCCTGTCCTGGACTAGCTCTGTAGCCCAGGCTGGCCTCGAACTCACAGAGATCCACCTGCCTCTGCCTCCCGAGTGCTGGGATTACAGGCGTGTGCCACCACCGCCCGGTGTTGCCAAGTCTTAAAACCTGGGTTCAATCTGCAGGGAACATTGAACATTGAACACAATGGAAGGAGAGAACAGACTCCCACATGTTGTTCTCTGGCCTCCCCATATACACCATGGTGTGCACATGCACACAAATACACACATGCACAAATAATAAGATAACATAATAAAAAATTTAATAAGATTGCATGAAAATAATTCTTCATAGAAAATAACAGAAATAGAGACCAAAAAACATTGATTTTATAAACAACTTGATTCTATAGAGAATGTTTTTTAAAACACATGATTACTCCATTTTTAAAGGAAAGGGTCTCATGTAGCCCAGGTTGGCCTTGGAGTCTCTGTATAGTCAGAGATGACTGAACTCTTCTATCTTTGGAGTACTGGGACTGTAAGTGTGTACCACCACACTTGACTTTAAATTTATTTCTTATTTTAGAAAAACAACATTGTCCATCAGAAAATTAAAAGATTTTAAATCACACATCAAAAGAGAACTAGTCCTATCTAACCCATCTTCCCAAACCGTAAAGACTGGACACTCACTTTCACCTGCAAGTCCTCAGAGCTCTCTGGCGACATGTACAAAGAAAGCAGAACTGGCAGAGTGTTGGTGACCGCCACCGCCCTGGCGTGCTCCGGCGTGTGTCTTCCCAGCTGTCCTAAGGCCCAGGCAGCAGCAGCCTTGATGTGATCTTCTGGTTCTTCTGAGAGGCAGATTGACAACTGGGGTACACCCTGCCGGGGACCCAAAGAGCAAGTGTTATATGCAAATCTAGAACAGACTTGTAGAATCTACCCTGTCTCTCAGACAACTAAAGAAGTCATTTTGGCTTTCATCCCTTTCTCCTGAGTGATTCAAGTAACGGGCACATCATAAGGCCTGCCATTTAAGTCAGTTATGTGGCTAGAACCAAACTGTGTTAATTATCTGTAACAAGCTAACTTAACTATCCTTGTATCTCTAATAGTTTTTACTCTCCAATGAAACAACACATGCCACACACCAGGCAAAAACCAACACTACTGTAACCAACTAAAACTGTTTAGGATTGTAAAGCCCTTATTTTCCCTTATTTAAAAAATTAACAAAGCAGAGCTGGAGAGATGGTTCAGCAGTTAAGAGCACTGGCTGATCTTCCAGAGTTCCTGAGTTCAATTACCAGCAACCACATGGTGCCTCACAACCATCTCTAGTAAGATCTGATGTCTTCTTCTGGTGTGCAGGCATATGTGCAGATAAAACACTCGTGTACATAAAATACATAAATAAATCTTTTAAAAAGGTTAACCAAGGACTGAGGGTATAGCCAAGAGCCCTTGCCTAGCATATGTGCCACCATGGGTTCAATCTTCATACACACACACACACACACACACACACACACACACACACACACACAAAGTTTTCACCATTTACGGTAAATCTGAGAACAACATTATTATGATAGAATAAAATTTTAATAATATGGGCAAGTGGAATATATTCCACTAATATCTTTCTTGAAGTAGCACTTATTTATTTATTTATTTATTTATTTATTTATTTATGTCAACTTAATTATAGTTTTGCTCATCCTAACATGATTGAATGCCTCAGCAGGAATGAATCCTTTTGTTATATAGTAGACATTTTATCTCTTAAGCATTAATGTTAACTAATAACAGAAACATAACTACCTAGAATACCTCAAACACATCACAGTTCACATATCAAAGGAAAACAAATCAAATTCTAATTCCAGACTCTTGGTGAGCATATTTTTCTAATTTGAGACTTTACCCCAAATTCAGTACAACAACAACAAAAAAATAAAAGACCCAACCTCTCAGTATCAGAAGGCCATAACACCAAGTAAAGGTTAAAATTATTAGGTTACAGTTCAGTTTCCTGAAGAGACTTACCATATTTTTTTCATCTGTTCCTTTCCTACAACTACATACTGCATCCACCAATACAAAAGCTCAGCCCTTCTTCAGAGTGAAGTGATGCTCTAAAGAGCACATACTTGTAGATTTAACCAGACGGAGGCAGAAGAGACAAGGCAAACAGCTCATGGACCCCGTCCCCAGCTCTGGTCTACAGGCTCACTGGTTATGAATTGCCATGACACAAGGAGTTACAGACTGCCACTGAACATTGGGCATCGTTTCCCCACCCTTTCCTCCCTCCAAATCTTCCCATACAACCCTCCTTGCTTTCCTTCAAATTCATGGCCTCTTTTTTTTATTATTAAGAAATTTTCTATTCACTTTACATACCAACCACAGATCCCCCCTCCCTCTTCCCAGCCTTTCCCCCGCAACCCACCCTCCATTCCCACCTCCTCCAAGGCCAGGTCTCCCATGGGGAGTCAACAGAGCCTGGTACATTCAGTTGAGGCAGGTCCAAGCCTCTCCTCCCTGCACCAAAGCTGCCCGAAGTGTGACACTTCAGGCGCTAGGCTCCAAAAAGCCAGTTCAAGCACCCTGGACGAATCCCGATCGCCCTGCCTGGGGTCCCTCAAAACAGTTCAAGCTAAACAACTGTCTCGAGTATCCAGAGGGCCGAGTCCAGTCCCATGGGGACCATCGTCTCTTTTTTCATTAATTGCTGTGTGTGTGTGTGTGTGTGTGTGTGTGTGTGTGTGTGTGCAAGCGCGCGCGCATGTGTGTATTCCTAAATACATAAATACAATCTACCCCATTGGTGTAATTTTGCTTGTATGTATATGTTTTCAGGGCTAACTATTTGGGTAGAAAATTGGTCTGCAGAAGGGAAAAATGATGTAATTACATTATAATCTCAAAAATTTTTAAATGGTTTTTTGTTTGTTTGTTTTTTGAAGCAGGGTTTCCCTGTGTAGCCCAGGCTTTCCTGGAGCTCACTCTGTAGATCAGGCTGGACTTGAACTCACAGATCTGCCTGACGCAGCCTTCTAAGTGCCGGGATTAAAGGTGTGCGCCACAACTGCCTGGCGAAAAACAAAGAGAGAGAGTGTAACAAGCTTAAGCATCATCACTACTAGGTCAAGGAGAGAGTGCTGCGTGGCTCTGTGCTTTGTCTCAAACTACTGCCGCCACTTTGACCTCTAAGAAACTGAAAAACCAAAGGAAAACTGGCAGCTAAGGGGACGCGTCTTGGTTGCTTGAGCTGGAGCCCGGAAGTTACGGATTGCTGCATGTTCATAACTCTCCCTACATGGAAACCAAGGAGCAAAGACCCTTGTCAAGTGCTTACGGCAACTCTTCTAGTCACTGTCAACACCTGTGATAACATAAGAACAGCAACAGAAGGGCAGGACAAAGGAGCAGAGGCTGCTCATGTTCTGATTGGTGGAATGGCAAAGTACCCACTATTTAACATGCAGCAGCAAGTCCTGTGTGCTGCCGAGACCTGACACCTCAGAGGCTCACCACACACTGTGATTACACAGCCTTTGAAACACTCTTTAGGAGATCAATATTTCTGCACCAACACATTTTATGAGCATCTACTATGGCCCCATCATGAGTTTACACGAGGTCTTAGATTGATCTAAGTCAAAAAATAAAAATAAAAAAATCCCCAAAGCAGAGAAACAAGAGTAAAGCACTGCTGTCTGCCATGTGCACTGTCATCCTGTACCGAGAAAGGAAACTTGTTCTGAGAGGGCTATGGTCTCCATAGCCAAGCAACAGGTAAGGGAGGAATGCAGAGACCACAGAGAAAATGATTAATGGTCAAATCGTTTATAATGGGTTTTGTTTATTTGGTTTTGTTGTGATCCAACTGAACTCATGAGATCCACTCAGCTCCCAAGTGCTAGGATTAAAGGCATGTACCACAATACAGCTATGATGTTTTTAACCACAGTGTGCTTTGTATGTTTATAAATAGACAAATTAATATCCATATATATATATACTTAACAGATAATTTTCACATAACAGTAATACTCAAAGGTGGTAATAATTATTGATACCAGACACTGAGTAAAACAACATTTTCCGTTACCTCAACCTTTCTTCAAGTTTCACTCTGGGAGACAAGCACTGAATTCAACAGTAAAACAACTGGGAAAATGGGTTAGTTTTGCTCTGTTCAGTTATATTTTCTCTTCTGATGGAGAACATCCACTTATGGTTCCCACCATAGAACAGCCAACTACATCACCACAAGTAAAGATTGCACACCTTGGAGATGATCACCGCCATGGCCAGGTTCTCAGAATGAGCAGCCACGTAACCCAGCATCATGATGCCAGGCAGCCGTATGTTCCCTTTGCAGGATCCGATGCAGTCAATCACGGCAGCCACACCTCCTGCATTAACAATCAGTTGGGAAAGCTGAGGAAAAAAGAAAAGCCCAGATAAAGTAAGATGATCTTTAAATACAGCTTGACCACACTTTATTTAGGACTTAAAATAAAGCTGATAAAATTGAAATATGTCTTAGAGAAACTCTTGTACTTTCTAAAGAGATACGCAAGTATAACACTCTTGTTGTGAGGAACCTTATTCTGTAATTCAGTTTTCTTCACATCAATGGGACAAGCTTTATCCCTGTTATAATGGATGTTAAAATCCTTCACCTAGACACTAAGCTTAGAACTAGTTCATAACTAGCTAATTACTCAGCTAATATTAATGACTGAAAAATTCAGACACTTGGAACAGTCTAACCCACTTGCCTTTGTTGGCAATGACTAGTAAGCTGAATGTACTTCAATTATGGAAAATTTCATGCAAATAAAGATCAATGAAACACAATGTGTAATAAATTTACATGTAATAAAATTAATAAAATTAAGGGTTAAGCAACGCATGCACGGAAAAAGTAAAACTTCAGAATGAACACAGGTTTTCCTTAGGTTTGTTTTTCCCATGTAAATCTACAGTACTGATACAGGCCAGGGGCTCTTTGTGGTCTGAACCAACCTAGAAATGTAATGTATCATTTCATTGTTCCTAACTGACATAAAATGGCTGGGGATGGCAGAGATCCACAGTCCTCATACCTAGAAATGGAAAGCTAAACATGATTAGAAGCTAGATTTTAAACTCCAACTGCATTATACAATTCAGTGGTTCTCCACTTCAGGGCATTCACAGCCTGCAGAACATTCAGCGGGGTTGGGGATTTAGCTCAGCGGTAGAGCACTAGGCCCTGGCTTCGATCCTCAGCTCCAAAAAAAAAAAAAAAATTGTATAAGTTGTCTTTTGAGTGTCACCACCTGAGAGAAGAGGACTGCAGTCATCTTGTGGGCAGGGTCTAGGAACACTGGTGCACAGTAAAATTGCAACCTGAAGTTCACTTTTCAGTTGTTGGTTTGTTTTTACCTCAGGCGTATGTTTTGCAATCTCTCTAATTAAAGTACAAGCATTTTTCTTCACGTATTCATCTTTGTCCTTCAGACAGGTGAGCACAACCGGGAAAATCTCTGCTTCAACAACCATCTCTGCCAAGTCCACAGAATGCTTTGCAATCTGACTGAGAGCTGAAAGGACTTGACGCTGTTGAGGGAAAAAGAAAGAAAGAAAGAAAGAAAGGAAGGAAGGAAGGAAGGAAGGAAGGAAGGAAGGAAGGAAGGAAGGGAGAGAGAGAGAGAAAGAAATATTAAACAGAATCCAATAGTCCACCTTATAATTCAGATGTAGTTTTAAAGACTTATAATACTCCCATGCAGTGCTTCCCAGACATGAAGAAATTATGGAGAGCAGTTGAGGTGTGGCATTGTGTGGCAGGGTTGGAGCCTCTGTGAGGGGAGGCCAGGAAGCTATTGGTGAAGTCTCAGCTTTCATTGCAGTGGAAGCCTCAGGACTGAAGGGGGCATCGGGCAAAGCTGAAGAGGGGCACCATGTAGCAGGGTCAGAATTACTGAAGAGGCCAGGAGAGGCCATCAGTGAAGATACAGCCTCAGTTACAACAGAGATCCCAGCATATTGGAGCTACAGAGGACAGGGCAGGGGTGGAGTGAAGCTGGCCTCCACCTACCAGATAAGCTGTGTGTGCTGCAGACAGCAGAGCTGGAGAAGTAGCTTTGAGACCAGAAGACTAGGAGTCAATCAAAGATATCAAGCACTGACCTATACTGTTGGAGTTTGGTTTTGCTGTGCTCTGATGTGCCCTGGTTATTCCATCTTGGAATAAGAAAAGTAAGTAACATTTTTTTTACAAGGAGCCCAGAGTTAGGAGACTCTAGATTTTTAAAGAAACAGTGCAGTTTTAAAGTGTTGGAGTTTCTGAAGATTATGAGACTTTAGAAATTGTCCTATATCCTGCCCACCCTGGCCCCAGTTTCCAGACAATTGGCCCTGTGGGAAGGCTCCCCTTTTCCAAGACTGCAGGCAGACCCTGCAGTCTCCACACCCTGCCACCACACCCATTTTCCCAAGCCCCCAGCCACTTCCTGAGACTCAGAGACCAGCCCCCCAGCTCCCATCCACCCCGAAACTCCCATCTGGACCAGAGAGAGACCCTCTGGTGGACACTACAACCTCAACGCCTACACACCCATCTGCTGGAGACCCCAGCCACTTCCGGAGACTTAGAGACCAGTGTCCAGCATTCCATCCTGCCCTGGAACTCCCATCTGGACCAGACAGCCCCCAGCTACCATCCGCCCCGGAACTCCCACTGGACCAGAGCTTCCATCCTGTCCCGGAACTCCCATCTGGACAAGATAAGGAGACCCCAAGGACTTCCTAAGACTCAGAGTCCAGACCCCCAGCTTCTATCCGGCCAGCACTCTCATCTGGACCAGAGCTCCCATCCAGCCCAGAGCTTCGATCTGGACCAGAGAGAGGCTACCTAAATCTGTCAGCTCTGTCTGGACCAAGTACAATGATAAGACCAAGAATGAACCCACGAGGACAGGGACAGATGCCAAGGCAGAAGTACATACAACAAAATAAAGAGCAACTCATCATCACCAGAACCTACCCGCTCTCCAACAGCTAGACCTGAACATCACGGAATGGAAGAAGAAGAAGAAAACAACCTTATAAGTAACATCATGAAGAGGCTAGAGCCTTATTTATATAGAAGAAATAAAGAATAAAGTGGAGGAAAGACAAACAAAAACTGGGAAGAACGTTATAAAAAACTAGAGCAAAGGACAATTAAAGCAGAAGAAAACAATAAGTCCCTGAAAGAAAATCATGAAAAAGCAAGGGAAAGACCTGAAGAGGGAAATAGAAAATATCAAGAAGACACTAGCAGAAAAAATGCTGGAAATAGAAAATCTGAGTAAATAAACATGAACTTCAGAGGCAAGTATAACAAACAGAATGCAAGAGATGGAAGACAGGATCTCTGGAGTTGAAGACACGTTAGAAGAAGTAGATTCATCAGTCAAAGAAAACACTAAAGCCAACAAAGTCATGACCCAAAATGTCCAAGAAATTTGGGACACCATAAAAAGATAAAACCTACGAATATTAGGGATAGAGGAAGGAGAAGAATACCAACTCAAAGGCAAAGAAAATTTATTTAACAAGATCATGAAAGAAAACTATCCCAACTAGAAGAAGGAAATGCCTATACAAGAAGCCTATAGAACACCAAACAGACTAGACCCCCCCCAAAAAAAGTCCCCTTGGCACATAATAATTAAACAACTAAACATACAGAATAAAGAAAGAATATTAAGAGCAGCAAAGAAAAAAGGCCAAGTGTCTTATAAAGGCAAACACATCAGAATAACACCCGATTTCTCAATGGAGACTTTGAAAGCCAGAAGGACCTGGACAGATATAATGCAGACACTTAAGAGACAATGGATGCCAGCCTAGACTAATATACCCAAGAAAACTTTCAATCATCATAGATGGAGTGAACAAGACATTCCAAGATAAAACCGACTTAAACAATACTTATCCACAAACCCAGCCCTACAGAAAGCACTAGAAGGAAAATTCCAAACTAAGGAAGTCAGATATGCCCATGAAAACACAGGCAATAGATAACACCACAGCAGTAAACCCAAAAAAAGAGAAGTACAGAAAAACTACCACCAAAAATTAAAAATAATAACAGGAATGAACCATCACTGGTCATTAATATCCACTAATATCAATGGACTTAATTCACCTATAAAAAGACACAGGCTAACAGAATGGATACGAAAAAAAGGACCCATCTTTCTGCTTCATACAAGAAACACACCTCAAATTCAAAGATAGATACTACATAAGAATAAAAGTCTGGGAAAAGACTTTCCAATCAAAGGGTCTTAAGAAGCAAGCTGGTGTAGCCATCCTAATATCCAGAAAAATAGACTTCAAACTAAAATCAATCAAAAGAGATGATGAAGGACATTACATACTCATTGCAGGAAAGACACACCAAGATGAAGTTGCAATTCTGAACATTTATGCCCCAAACACAAGGGCACCCACATATGTAAAAGAAACATTACTAAAGCTTAAATCACATATAAAAACCCACACATTAATAGTGGCAGACTTCAACACCCCACTTTCACCTCTGGACAGATCGGCCAAATTGAAACTTAACAGAGACATAATGGACTTAACTGATGTTATGGCTCAAATGGACTTAATCGATATCTACAGAACATTCCACCCAAACAAAAAAGAATACACCTTCTTCTCAGCATCCCATGGAACCTTCTCTAAAATCGACCACATACTTGGCCACAAAGCAAAGCTCAACAGATACAAAACAATTGGAATAATCTCCTGTGTTCTATCAGACCACCATGGTTTAAAGTTAGATTTCAACAACAGAAAAAAACTACAGATCCTACAATCTCATGGAAACTGAATAATGCTCAACTGAATCACCAATGGGTTAAGGAAGAAACAAAGAAAGAAATTAAAGACTTCCTAGAGAGGAACAGACGCCAGGAAATTATCAGATTGAGAGCTGAAATCAATAAAATAGAAATAAAGAGAACAATACAAAGGATTAATGAAACAAAGAGTTGGTTCTTTGAGAACATCAACAAGATAGACAAACCCTTATCCAAACTAACCAAAAGACAAACATGGGGCATCAAAATTAACAAAATCAGAAATGAAAAGGGGGACATAACAACAGACAATGAGGAAATCCAGAGAATCATCAGGTCATACTTCAAAAACCTCTACTCCACAAAACTGGAAAACCTAAAAGAAATGGATAATTTTCTGGGTAGGTACCACATACCTAAGTTAAATCAAGACCAGATAAACCATTCAAATAGTCCAATAACCCCTAAGGAAATAGAAGCAGTCATTAAAAGTCTCCCAACCAAAAACAGCCCTGGACCAGATGGTTTCACTGCAGAATTCTACCAGATTTCCAAAGAAGACTTAATACCAATACTCTTTAAATTGATCCACACAATAGAAGCAGAAGGAATATTACCAAACTCCTTCTATGAGGCTACAATTACACTGATTCCTAAACCAAACAAAGATGCAACAAAGAGAGAACTACAGACCGATCTCCCTCATGAACATTGATGCAAAAATACTCAATAAAATGCTGGCAAACAGACTCCAAGAACACATCAAAATCCACCATAATCAAGTAGGCTTCATCCCAGGGATGCAAAGGTGGTTCAACATACGAATGTCCATCAATGTAATACACCATATAAACAAACAACTCAAAGAAAAAAACCACATGATCATCTCACTAGATGCTAAAAAGGCCTTTGACAAAATCCAACACCCCTTCATGATAAAGGTCTTGGAGTGATCAGGAATACAGGGAACATACCTAAACATAATAAAGGCAATCTACAGCAAGCCAACAGCCAACATCAAATTAAAGGGAGAGAAACTCAAAGCAATACCACTAAAATCAGGAACAAGGCAAGGCTGTCCCCTCTCCCCACACTTATTCAATATAGTACTTGAAGTTCTAGCCAGAGCTAGACAACATAAGGTGATTAAGGGGATACAAATTGGAAAGGAAGAAGTCAAGCTTTCCCTATTTGCAGATGACATGAGTGACCCCAAAAATTCAACCAAGGAACTGATACAGCTAGTAAAAATTTTCAGCAACATAGCAGGATACAAGATCAACTCAAAAACATCAGTAGCCCTCCTGTATACAATAGACAAACAGGCTGAGAAGGAAATCAGAGATACATCACCCTTTACAATAGCCACAAATGATATAAAATAATTTGGGCTTACTCTAACTAAGCATATGAAGGACCTATATGACAAGAACTTTAAGACCCTGAAAAAAGAAATTGAAGTGGAAAGATCTCCCATGCTCATGAATAGACAGGATTAACATAGTAAAAATGGCAATCTTACCAAAAGCAATCTACAAATTCAATGCAATTCCCATCAAATTACCAACACAATTCTTCACAGATCTGGAAAGAATAATACTCACCTTCATATGGAAAAACCAAAAACCCAGGATAGCCAAAAGAATCCTGTACAATAAAACCACCTCTGGAGGCATCACAATCCCCGACCGCAAGCTCTACTATAGAGCTACCATAATAAAAACAGCTTGGTACTGGCATAAAAACCAACATGTGGACCAATGGAATCAAACTGAAGACCCTGACATTTACCTGCATGCCTATGAACATATAAGTTTTGACAAAGAAACCAAAACTGTACAATGGAAAAAAGAAAGCATCTTCAACAAATGGTGCTGGCATAACTGGATGTCAACATGTAGAAGGCTGCAAATAGATCCATATCTGTCACCGTGCACAAAACTTAAGTCCAAGGGGATCAAAGACCTCAACATAAATCCAGTTACTCTGAACCTGATAGAAGAGAAAACAGCAAGTACTCTTGAACGCATTGGCACCAGAGATCACTTTCTAAACATAACACCAGTAGCACAGACACTGAGAGAAAAAAATCAATCAATGGGACCTGTTGAAACTGAGAAGCTTTTGTAGAGCAAAGGACATGGCCAACAAGACAAAGTGACAGCCTACAGAATTGGAAAAGGTCTTCACCAACCCCACATCTGACAGAGGGCTAATATCCAGAATATATAAAGAACTCAAGAAATTAGACATCAACATGCCCAACAGTCCAATTAAGAAATGGGCTATAGAACTAAACAGAGAATTCTCCACAGAGGAAGTTCAAATGGCTGAAAGACATTTAAGGAATTGCTCAACATCCCTAATTATCTGGGAAATGCAAATCAAAACGACTCTGAGATACCACCTTACACCTGTCAGAGTGGCTAAGATCAAAAACACAGAAGACAGCTTATGCTGGAGAGGATGTGGAGCAAGGGGAACTCTACTACACTGCTGGTGGGAATGCAAGCTTGTTCAGCCACTTTGGAAATCAATATGGCGCTTCCTTAGAAAATTGGGAATCCATCTCCCCCAAGACCCAGCTATAGCACTCTTGGGCATATACCCAAGGAATGCTCAATCATACCACAAGAGCATTTGCTCAGCTATGTTCATATCAGCTTTTTTTTGTAATAGCCAGAACCTGGAAACAACCTAGATGCCCTTCAACTGAAGCATGGATAAAGAAAATATGGTACATATACACAATGGAGTACTACTCAGCAGAGAAAAACAATGACATCATGAGGTTTGCAGGCAAATGGATGGATCTAGAAAAAATTATCCTGAGTGAGGTAACCCAGACTCAGAAGAACAAACATGGTATGTACTCACTCATAGGAGGATACTAGATGTAAAACAAAGATGACTAGACTGCTACACAACTCCAGGGAGGCTACCTAGAAAACAGGACCCTGGAAAGACACAGGGATCACCCAATGACAGAGAAATGGATGAGATCTTCATGAATAACCTGGACGACAGTGGGAGTAATGAAGGGCAAGGTTTTAGGGAAAGAGAGCTTAGGGGAGCAGGAGATCCCAGCTGGATCAAGAACAGAAAGGGAGAACAAGGAATTACAGACTATGATAAATGAAGACCGCATGAGAACAGGAATAGGCAGAGTGCTCAAGAGGTCCCCAGAAATCCACAATGATACATCCTCTGTAGACTGCTGGCAATGGTTGAGAGAAAGCCTGATCTGACCTAGTCTGGTGATCAGATGACTAAACACCCTAACAGTAGTGCTGGAACTCTCATCCAATGACTGATGGAAGTGGATGCAGAGATCCTCAGCCAGGCTCCAGGTGGAGCTCCAGGTGTCCAACTATCAAGAAAGAGGAGGGTCTGCAAGAGCGTGAATTGTTGAATCCAAGATTGCAAAAAGCACAGGGACAAATAGCCAGTCGAATGGAAGCACATGAATTATGAACCAAAAGCTGGGGAGCCCCCAGCTAGATCAGGCTCTCTGGATAAGTGAAACAAACTAAATAGCTTGAACTGTTTGGGAGGCCCCCAGGCTGTGAGACCAGGACCTGTCCTTAGTGCATGAGCTGGGTGTTTGAAACCTTGGGCTTACACAGGGACACTTTGTTCAGCCTAGAAGGAGGGGACTGGACCTGCGTGTACTGAATCCACCAGGTTTAAATGAATCCCCAGGGGAGTCTTGGCCCTGGAGGAGATCGAATAGATGGGAGGGGAAATGGGAAAGGTGGGGGTGGGAGTGGGAGGGGGGAGGACAGGGGGACCCATGGCTGATATGTAAAATTAAAACACAAATATAATAATAAAAAAGGAAATTGTCCTATATTTATAATATATTAATGTATTATATTAATGTTAGATCTTGGTGATAAACAAGAAAGAAAAAGTACAGTTTAAAGTGATGTGCTTATATGTCATAGTTGACGAGACTGGGATATCATTGTTACCTTCAGCTGTCAACTTGACACAAACCTACAGTCACCTTGGAAGAGGAACATTAAATGAAGAACTTAACAGATTGGATTGGCCTATGGACTTGTCTGTGAGGCAATTTCTTGTAGTGGGTAGCCATCCCAGCCTTGGCCTGGAAGTTCCAACCCCCATTGAGGCTTCGGTAATGGCCATGCCCACAAGGCAGGGCTGAGGGAGGAAGCTGAAGACCCAGGATCGAGAGGAGAGGGCTCTCTTGGTTCTGGGACCCTGGACGCTGGAGGTAGACTGAGCAGAGTTCTCCAGAGAACACCGCCAGACAGTGCCATACCTTTGCCAGACCCTACAACCTATCCCTTCGTTTGTAAGTTACCCCACAAAATAAACCTCCCTTTTAACTACATGGAGTGGCCTTAATAATTTCACCAATAGTTTCTTAGTTGCTAATTGATGTAGGAGGCTTCAACTCACTGTGAGCAATGCCATCCCTAGGCAGGTAGATCTGGGCTGTATAAGAAGGGAGCAAGCAGGAAAGCGGGCCAGTAACCAGCTTTCCTCTGTGGTCTCCAGTCCAGCTCCTGCCTCCAGTTTCCAGCCATGAGCTCCTGCCCTGGCTTCCCTCAGTGATGGACTCTAACCTGTAGACTAAAGAATTCCTTCTTCCCCCACGTCGCTTTGGTTGTGGTGTTTTTTATCAAAGCAGCAGAACAAATGAAACACAGTGTTCCCAATCATATCTTTACTGTATAACCCTTATAGTATTATTTTCATATATTAAAAGACTAACTACATAATATATTTGTATGTTTTCAATTATATTTACTAATTCTTTTTACTTTATAACTATATAACATCAATATGTACATGTTTTCATTTTCTTAAACTATGAAAGCACTGGCTTGTCTGTCTCTTGACCCTAGTTTTATTACCTTCAATTTTGCATCAGGGTTGAGGATCATCTGGGCTAAGTGAGCAATGGCTCCAGCATCCACCACTGTCTGTGCTAACTCTGGAGAGTGCTTGGAAATGTCGCTGAGGGCAGAGGCGGCGATCCTCTTCAAAGCAATTTCTGGCTCCTGGATACAGAGCACTAGAAGAGGAATCGCTCCTGCATCCACCACAGCTTGAGATAATTCTGTGGGTCCAAGAAAAAGTAGTGAGTGAGTGAGTATCGGTCTGACTCTTGGGCAAGCCATTTTTCATACTGACAGGTACAGCAAATAAAAAGGATGATGGTATATTTGACTCTCTAGAGAGCTGCATTTTAAGTCAGTAGATGGGGTAGGTGATCGCCATTTCTCTCACACACAACATCCACTTGAGAGAAACAAAAAAGAACTCCAAGCATTATTTATATAATCCACTAATATAATATTCATATTCTATGTTAGTTATTGACCATTGGGCATGGTGGCACATGCATCTTAAAAAGGTTAGGCAAAGCCAGGCAGTGGTGGCTCACGCCTTTATTCCCAGCACTCGGGAGGCTGAGGCAGGTGGATCTCTGTGAGTTTGAAGCCAACCTGGTCTACAGATCAAGTTCCAGCACAGGCTCCAATCCTACACAGAGAAATCCTGTCTTGAAAAAACAAAACAAAACAAAAAGGTAAAGCAAGAAGTTTAGGAGTTCAAGGCCAGCCTCAGATACATAGTCAGTTTGAGGTTAGCCTATGCTACAAGAGGCCCTGACTCAAAGAGAAACTCACACCACACAGTTCAAACATTGACCTTAGAAGAATCAAACTAGAACTGACTTTGAAGCCTTGTACCTGAGAACTAGCTCTCACAATATCAGAAGGTGCTATGCAAGTGGCCAAAAGAAAAAGCAATCAACAGTGCTACAAGCTGTAAAGCTTGTGAACCACAATAATGTCCAACCCAACAAGACATCCTTGATGGTGCAATAGTGGTGCTTTTGTCTTGTGGGTAATCAACAGCTGTTAATTAAGGTCTGATCAATAGGAGGGAATTCATGGCATGTACTGTAACCCTAAACAACTACTACTGGCTAGAGAAGTTATAGAGACCCTAGACCCCACCATTTTTCCAAACCAATACAATCTATAACTGTATTTAAGTACTTGTCCTTATACTTGGCAAAGGAAATTTTTATAGAGATCACGATTGGTTAAATGAATAACTTACCAACCATGGGGAACCCAGCCCTAAATGACATATCCACATTGCAAATCCTATTCCTGAAGCTCAGAAAAAATCACAGAAGAGGTGGCAGAAAGATTGTAAGAGCCAGAAGTCCAGCACATCTGCTACAAGGTTGTGTCTTCTAGGCAAACTGTACCTGTGAAACCTCAATAATATAGGTCTTGCCAAAACAAGACCTCCATAATAACGATACAAGCTGACATACCAAAATGGATGAGGGAAATTTCATAAGACGCCACCCTAGATGAAGATCTACAGGCAAACATTGGTTGCTGAGAGAGGGAGAATCAGTTTTCTCCAGGGACAATCTCTCTGATTGGTTATCTAATATCAAGTGTTCAGCCTTAATTATTCATACAGATGAGCAACACTAGATAGATTAAATATGGTGTGTGTATGTGTGTGAATATGTGTGTGTGTGTGTGTGTGTGTGTGTGTGTAGCAATAATAATTAAAGAAGAGGTCATGAATTTGAGAGGAAGTATAAGTATGTGGTAGGAGATGTATGGGGAAAGGGGGTAGAAATGATAAAAATGCAGTATGATATTATCAAAAAACTAAAAAGTTCAAGTTAAACAAAAAATTTTTCAAGCACTAATTTTAAAAAAAATAAGCATGACAGGGTATTTGATCATTCTTTTTAAAGATAATTTAAAGAATTTTTAATTTAAAGAATTACTACTATTAGGGCTAAAAGGTAGTTTAACAGTTAAAAGGACCCAGGCTTGATTCCCAGCAGCAACATGGCAGCTCACACCATCTGTAACTCCAGTCCCAGGGAATCCAACACTCTCTTCTGGCCACCACAGTACAGCACACATGTGGTACACAGACATACATGCAAGCAAATACATAAAATATAAATGAAGGTGTTGTGGAATAGCATATTTGTTTAACTATGTAAAGATGTGTTGTTTTACCATACCTGCCTAAGGCACCTGATTGGTCTAATAAAAAGCTGAATGGTCAATAGCTAGGCAGAGAAGGGATAGGCGGGGCTGGCAGGCAAAGAGAAAAAGGATGCCAGCCAGCCAGCTGGGTGATAGCCAGCCAGACATGGAGGAAGCAGGAAAACAGGATGGAAAGTATGTAGATGAGGTAAACCAGCCTCCAGGCAGCACAGAGATTAATAGAAATGGGTTAATTTAAGTTAAAAAAAAAAAAAGCTAGTTAAAAACAAGACTAAGCTAAGGCTGAGCATTCATAATTAGTAAGTCTCTGTGTCATAATTTGGGGACTGGCATTCCAAAAAAAAAAAATGAAGCGTTTTTTTCAATTACTAGTGCTGGAAAGATGACTCAGTGGTTAAGAGTGCTAACTGCTCTTTTAGAGGATCAGAGTTTGCTTTGCAGAACCCACAGCACACAGCTCACGACTCCAGATTCAGGGAGTCTTACACTCTTTCAGGCTTCTGTGGGCACCTACATATATGACATATACTCAAACAGACACATACATGTACATAAAATTTTTAAGAATTAGTATTATATACTAGAAACATCCATTTATTAGTACTTTAGTTGCTGCTTTTATTTATGCTCTTATTTAATTTAAAATGTTATCTTTTTACTTTTATTAATTTATTTTGTGTGTATGTATGTGAGTGTGTTTGTGTGTGTGCATGACATACATGTGGAGGTCAGCAGAAAGCTTGTAGAATCAGTTCTCTGCTTTGACTACATGGGTTCTGTTGATCAAGTTTAGGTTGTCAGGCTTAGCAGCAAGCTCTACTCTACCTGCTGGGCCCCAAAATATTACACTTTTAAATGTTAAAAGTTACTTCATTCTTAGCATTTTTAGATGTAATAGAGAATGAACTTGCGTGAATATTAAGCCATTTTTATTAGGTAGAGAACTTAATGTAGTCTCTGACAGCCAAGTGTTTTCAGTACAGGAATAGTTGCCCCTAATTGCCTCATCACTGTGAGTAAAGGAACAAGGCAGGCTGCTCCCCCTGGAGCTGCAGGAAGCACTGGAGGTTCCATCCCTAACACTTCCCCATCTCCTGGAGCTGTCTCTAACAGACTACAAGGCTGATACACATACCATTTTTAAATAATAGCAATATGTGGAACTGGGATAAACAAGTGTTTACTTCAGAACTCTTAAAATGTCTGTGCTTCCATAGTATCTGCCTGGAGTTTTTGGCTTCTTTGGTTCTTTTCCTAACACACTGGGCTTGTACTGATTTTGAACCAACAGCTGTAAAGTGAAATGGATCAAAATCTTTACCTTCTTTTTGTGTGTGGTTTTCCAAGACAGGGTTTCTCTGTGTAGCTTTGCACCTTTCCTGGAACTCACTCTGTAGCCCAGGTTGGCCTCGAACTCACAGAGATCTGCCTGCCTCTGCCTCCCATGTGCTGGGATTAAAGGCGTATGCCACCACTGCCCGGCCAAAATCTTTACCTTTAATAATCAAAAGTCTCAGCACAAGCTTAAGGTTTATAAAAGAGAACACAGGTAATATGGAGGACTTTGAAGATTAACAACATTCATAAAGTTAGCGCCAACACTGGATGAACGGATTAGAATTAACTCAGATCAGTGTCTCATTCAGACATCACCAAAGGAGCTTCCTCTTGCACTAGATGGGAACTAACACAGAGACCCACAACTGGATAATATGCAGAAACTGAGAGACTTTGGGACATTCAGTCCCAAACAGTGTGTCTCATCAAACCCCTCCATTCAGGGCTCAAGGAGTTATGAGGAAGAGGAGGCAGAAAGATTGCAAAGCCAGAGGGGATGGATGGCTCCAAGGAAACAGTGTCTTCCAGACACAACTGACTGACACACACGTGATCTCAGAGACTGTGGCAGCATGTACAGGGCCTGCACAGGTTCAAGCCTGTGGGGTTCAGGCACTGGGACAGGGAAGTAAACAAGAGTTCCCCCATCCCTAACCAAGAAGCTGTCTCCAATTGTCATCTGCTTGCAAATGAAAAATGGGTTTTCTTCAATGAAGTCTCACTGGGTACACCAACCACACTTAAGGGCAGCCTCATGCTCAGCAGTAGATGACCAACACAAAATGAACTCGATGTTATTTTTGTAGACTTTTGTCTCATATGGCTTTGTTTGGGCATTTTTAATCTTACTCAATTTCTGCTTGAACATTACAGTTTCCAATTAAATGTTTTTATGGGTCCTGTGTGAGTTTCTTGTGCTCTCTCTCTCTCTCTCTCTCTCTCTCTCTCTCTCTCTCTCTCCTTCCTTCTCTCCTTCTTTCTTTCTTTTTGTTGGTTCTGGTTTGTTTGCTTATTCTCTAAAGAGAGAGAAAGAAGTTGTAGAGTGGGTGGGTGAGGGGAGGATCTAGGAGGATCATGAAGAGGGAAACTATAATAAGAATATACTGTATGAAAAATGTTGTTAATAAAAAGTATATAAAGAACTAACACACGCATCTGCCCTGGGACTCCCATCTGGACCAGAGGTGAGAACCTGGACTCACACCAAGCCCTGGGCACCAGCCATTCCAGGGAAAACCTGCCCAACTTGGCCCCAGGTTCTGGCCCTAGGGCAGGACCCTCCAACCCCACCAGGAAGGTTCCCCCTCTCCAAGACCCTCCAGTGGACCCTACAAACTCCATGCCCTGCCCCCACACCCATCTGCCAGAGACCCCAGCCACTTCCAGAGACTTAGAAACCAGCCCCCTCTTCCATGCTGCCCCAGAACTCTCATCTGGACCACAGGTCAGTGCCTGGGCTTATAGTCAGAGAGCCCCCCCACATCTGGGTCCCACCCCTGGGCACCAGCCATCCTGGGAAGACATGCCAAACTTGGCCCCAGTTTCTGGCAATTTAATGGACCCTGTAGGAAGGTTCACCTTTTCCAAGACTAAAGGCAGACCCTCCAATCTCCACACACTGCCCCCACATCCATCTGCCTGAGACCCCAGCCTCATCCTGAGACTCAGAGACCAGCCCCCAGCTCCCATCCAGCCAGCACTCCCATCTGGACCAGAGCTCCCATCCGGCCCAGAGCTCCCATCTGGATCAGAGAGAGGATCCCTAAATCTGTCAGCTCTGTCTGGACCAAGTGCATTAATAAGACCAAGAACAAATCCATGAGAAGATGGGCAGATGTCAAGGCAGAAGTACATACAACAAAATAAAGAGCAATACAGCATCACCAGAACCTAGCCCTGCTCCAACAGCTAACCTGAACATCACAGAATGGAAGAAGAAGAAGAAGAAGAAGAAGAAGAAGAAGAAGAAGAAGAAGAAGAAGAAGAAGAAGAAGAAAACAACCTTGTGAATACCATCATGAAGAGGCTAGAGCCTTATTTATATAGAAGAAATCAAAAATAAAGGGGAGGAACAGACAAACAAAAAATAGGAAGAATGCTATAAAAAAAAAAACACTAGAGGAAAGGACAAATAAAGCAGAAGAAAACAATAAGTCCCTGAAAGAAAAACATGAAAACGCAATGAAAGAGACGAGGGAAACAGTCCAAGACTGGAAAAGGGAAATAGAAAAAATGAAGAAGACACAAGCAGAAGGAATGCTGGAAATAGAAAATCTGAGTAAACAAACAGGAACTTCAGATGCAAGTATAACCAACAGAATGCAAGAGATGGAAGAAAGTATCTCTGGTGTTGAAGATACTGTAGAAGAAATAGATTCATCAGTCAAAGAAAACACTAAAACCAACAAAATCATGACCAAAAATGAACAAGAAATTTGAGACACCATGAAAAGACCAAAACTACAAATAATAGGGATAGAGGAAGGAGAAGAATACCAACTCAAAGGCACAGAAAATATATTTAACAAGATCATAGAAGAAAACTTTCCCAACTTAAAGAAGGAAATGCCTATGAAGATACAAGAAGTCTATAGAACACCAAACAGACTAGACCCCCCCCCCAAAAAAAGTCCCCTTGGCACATAATAATTAAACAGCTAAACATACAGAATAAAGAAAGAATATTAAGGGCAGCAAAGGAAAAAAGCCAAGTGATTTATAAATGCAAACCCATCAGAATAACACCCAATTTCTCAATGGAGACTTTGAAAGCCAGAAGGACCTGCACAGATATAATACAGACACTAAGAGACCATGGATGCCAGTCTAGACTAATATACCCAAGAAAACTTTCAATCATCATAGATGGAGTGAACAAGACATTCCAAGACACAACCGACTTAAACAATACTTATCCACAAACCCAGCCCTATAGAAAGCACTAGAAGGAAAATTCCAAACTAAGGAAGTCAGATATGCCCATGAAAACACAGGCAATAGATAACACCACAGCAGTAAACCCAAAAAAAAAGAAGTAAAGGAAAACTACCACCAAAAAAATAAAAATAATAACAGGAAAGAACAATCACTGGTCATTAATATCCACTAATATCAATGGACTTAATTCACCTATAAAAAGACACAGGCTAACAAAAACAGGACCCATCTTTCTGCTTCATACAAGAAACACACCTCAAATTCAAAGATAGACACTACCTAAGAATAAAAGTCTGGGAAAAGACTTTACAATCAAATGGTCTTAAGAAGCAAGCTGGTGTAGCCATCCTAATATCCAGAAAAATAGACTTCAAACTAAAATCAAATAAAGGAGATGATGAAGGACATTACATACTCATCGCAGGAAAGATACACCAAGATGAAGTCTCAATTCTGAACATTTATGTCCCAAACACAAGGGCACCCACATATGTAAAAGAAACATTACTAAAGCTTAAATCACATATAAAAACCCACACATTAATAGTGGCAGACTTCAACACCCCATTTTCACTTCTGGACAGATCTGCCAAATTGAAACTTAACAGAGAAAGAAAGCACTTAACTGATGTTATGACTCAAAAAGACTTAATCAATACCTACAGAACATTCCATCCTAACAAAAAAGAATATACCTTCTTCTCAGCACCCCATGGAACCTTCTCTAAAATAGACAACAAACATACTGGCCACAAAGGAAATCTCAACAGATACAAAACAATTGGAATACCCTCCTGTGTTCTTTCAGACCACCATGGTTTAAAGTTAGATTTCAACAACAACAAAAACTACAGAAAACCTACAATCTCATGGAAACTGAATAATGCTCAACTGAATCACCAATGGGTTAAGGAAGAATAAAGAAAGACATTAAAGTCTTCCTAGAGATCAATGAAAATGAATACAACACAAACCCAAATTTATGGGACACTATGAAAGCAGTGCTAAGAGGGAAATTCATAGCACTGAATGCCCACATAAAGAAGCTGGAGAAATCTCATGCTAGTGACTTAACAGCACACCTGTAAGCCCTTGAACAGGAAGAAGCAAAGTCTCCAGGAGGAACAGACACCAGGAAATTATCAAATTGAGAGCTGAAATCAATACAATAGAAATAAAGAGAACAATACAAAAAATTAATGAAATGAAGAGTTTATTCTTTGAGAAAATCAACAAGACAGACAAGCCCTTATCCAAACTAACCAAAAACAGAGAGAGGGCATCCAAATTAACAAAATCAGAAATGAAAAGGGGGACATACAACAGACAATAAGGAAATCCAGAGAATCATCAGGTCATACTTCAAAAACCTCTACTCTGCAAAACTGGAAAATCTAAAAGAAATGGATAATTTTCTGCATAGGAACCATTTACATAAGTTAAATCAAGACCAGACAAACTATTTAAATAGTCCAATAACCCCTAAGGAAATAGAATCAGTCACTAAAAGTCTCCCAACCAAAAAAAGCCCAGTGAAGAGTTCTACTAGAGCTTCAAAGAAGAGTTAATACCAATACTCTTTAAATTGGTCCACACAATAGAAGCAGAAGGAATATTACCAAACTCCTTCTATGAGGCTACAATTACACTGATTCCTAAACCAAACAAAGATGCAACAAAGAAAGAGAACTACAGACCGATCTCCCTCATGAACATTGATGCAAAAATACTCAATAAAATCCTGGCAAACAGATTCCAAGAACACATCAAAATATTATCCACCATAATCAAGTAGGCTTCATCCCAGGGATGCAAAGGTGGTTCAACATACGAAAGTCCATCAGTGTAATACACCATATAAACAAACTCAAAGAAAAAAACCACATGATCATCTCACTAGATGCTAAAAAGGCCTTTGACAAAATCCAACACCCCTTCATGATAAAGGTCTTGGAGTGATCAGGAATACAGAGAACATACCTAAACATAATAAAGGCAATCTGCAGAAAGCCAACAGCCAACATCAAATTAAATGAAGAGAAACTCAAAGCAATACCACTAAAATCAGGAACAAGGCAAGGCTGTCCCCTCTCCCCCTACTTATTCAATATAGTACTTGAAGTTCTAGCCAGAGCTAGACAACATAAGGAGATTAAGGGGATACAAATTGGAAAGGAAGAAGTCAAGCTTTCCCTATTTGCAGATGACATGAGTGACCCCAAAAATTCAAGGAACTGATACAGCTTATAAACACCTTCAGCAACATAGCAGGATACAAGATCAACTCAAAAACATCAGTAGCCCTCCTATATATAATAGACAAACAGGCTGAGAAGGAAATCAGAGATACATCACCATTTACAATAGCCACAAATGATATAAAATAATTTGGGCTTACTCTAACTAAGTATGTGAAGGACCTATATGACAAGTACTTTTAAGTCCCTGAAAAAAGAATTTGAAGAAGATGTCAGAAAATGGAAAGATCTCCCATGTTCATGGATAGGCAGGATTAACATAATAAAAATGGCGAACTTACCAAAAGCCATCTACAGATTCAATGCAATCCCCATCAAATTACCAACACAATTCTTCACAGATCTGGAAAGAATAATTCTCACCTTCATATGGAAAAACAAAAACCCAGGATAGCCATAAGAATGCTGTACAATAAAACAACCTCTGGAGGCATCATAATCCCCAACCTCAAACTCTACTATAGAGCTACTGTAATAAAAACAGCTTGGTACTGGAATAAAAACCAACATGTGGACCAATGGAATCAAATTGAAGACCCTGACATTTACCCACACACCTATGAACCTATAATTTTTGACAAAGAAACCAAAACTGTACAATGGAAAAAAGAAAGCATCTTCAACAAATGGTGCTGGCATAACTGGATGTCAACATGTAGAAGGCTGCAAATAGATCCATATCTGTCTCCATGCACAAAACTTAAGTCCAAGGGGATCAAAGACCTCAACATAAATCCAGTTACTCTGAACCTGATAGAAGAGAAAGTAGGAAGTAGTCTTGAACACATTGGCACAGGAGATCACTTCCTAAATATAACACCAGTAGCAAGGCACTGAGAGAAACAATTAATAAATGGGACCTGTTGAAACTGAGAAGCTTTTGTAGAGCAAAGGACATGGTGAACAAGACAAAGCAACAGCCTACAGAATGGGAAAAGGTCTTCACCAACCCCACATCTGACAGACAGCTGATATCCAGAATATATAAAGAACTTAAGAAATTAAACACCAAAATGCCCAACAGTCCAATTAAGAAATGGGCTATAGAACTAAACAGAGAATTCTCATCAGAGGACGCTTAAATGTCTGAAAGACATTTAAAGAATTGCTCAACATCCCTAAATTATCCAGGAAATGCAAATCAAAATGACTCTCAGATACCACCTTATACCTGTCTGAATGTCTAAGATCAAAAACACAGAAGACAGCTTATGCTGGAGAGGATGTGGAGCAAGGGGAACTCTCCTCCACTGCTGGTGGGAATGCAAGCTTGTTCAGCCACTTTAGAAATCAATATGGCACTTCCTTAGAAAATTGGGAATCACCAGGTGGTGGTGGCGCACGTCTTTAATCCCAGCACTTGGGAGGCAGAGGCAAACAGATCTTTGAGAGTTCAAGGTCAGCCTGGGCTACAGAGTGAGTTCCAGGACAGGCACCAAAGCTACACAGAGAAACCCTGTCTTGAAAAAAAAAAACCAAAAAAGAAAAAAGAAACAAAGAAACAAAGGAAATTGGGAATCCATCTCCCCCAAGACCCATCTATACCACTCTTGGGCATATACCCAAGGAATGCTCAATCATACCACAAGGGCATTGCTCAGCTATGTTCATATCAGCATTGTTTGTAATAGCCAGAACCTGGAAACAACCTAGATGCCCTTCAACTGAAGAATGGATAAAGAAAATATGGTATACATACACAATGGAGTACTACTCAGTAGAGAAAATCAATGACATCATAAGGTTTGCAGACAAATGGATGGATCTAGAAAAACTCATCCTGAGTGAGGTAATGCAGACTCAGAAAGACAAACATGATATGTACTCACTTACAGTAGGATACTAGATATAAAACAAAGATGACTAGACTGCTACTCATAACTCCAGGGAGGCTACCTAGAAAACAGGACCCTAAGAAAGACACAGGGATTGCTCAATGACAGAGAAATGGATGAGATCTACATGAACAACCTGGACGACAGTGGGAGTAATGAAGGGCAAGGTTTTAGGGAAAGAGAGCTTAGGGGAACAGGAGATCCCAGCTGGATTAAGAACAGAAAGGGAGAACAAGGAATAACAGACCATGATAAATGAAGACCACATGAGAACAGGAAGAAACAAAGTGCTGGAGAGGTCCCCAGAAATCCACAATGATACATCCTCTGTAGATTACTGGTAATGGCCTGAACTGACCTAGTCTGGTGATCAGATGGCCAAACACCCTAACAGTAGTGCTGGAACTCTCATCCAATAACTGATGGAAGTGGATGCAGAGATCCTCAGCCAGGCCCCAGGTGGAGCTCCAGGAGTCCAATTGTCGAGAAAGAGGAGGGACTGTAAGAGTGTGAATTGTTGAGACTAAGATTGGAAAAAGCACAGGGACAAATAGCCAAACTAATGGAAACACATGAATTATGAACCAAAAGCTGGGGAGCCCCCAACTGGATCAGGCCCTCTGGATAAATGAGGAAATTGAATAGCTTGAACTGTTTGGGATGCACCCAGGCAGTATGACCTGGACCTGTCCTTAGTGCATGAGCTGGCTGTTTGGAACCTTGGGCTTACACAGGGACACTTGGCTCAGCCTGGAAGGAGGGGACTTGACCTGCCTGTACTGAATCTACCATGTTGAGCTGATTCCCAGGGGAGTCTTGGCCCTGGAATAGATGTGAATGGAGGGGAGGGGCTGGGTGGAAGGTGGGGACAGGGTCAGTAGTGGGGAGGACAGGGGAACCTGTGGCTGATGTGTAAAATTAAAACACAAATATAATTTTTAAAAAATCACTGAAAAAAAATAGAACTAACTCACATTGGCTGAAAAGGAAGACAAAGCAGAGAATAATGTCTCCATTATACAACCTCGGATTAAATTTTATGCTTTCTTAAATCACCTATGGAAGGATTTCTGGACAGGAAAAAAATCACAATCTTTCCACTCTAAAGTCTTGAAGCCATATGTTGTTGTTGCTGCTGCTGTGGTTTGGTTTGGTTTTTGTTGTTGTTTTTGAGTGTGTGTGTGTGTGTGTGTGTGTGTGTGTGTGTGTGTGTGTGTGTGTGTGTGACATGATTACAGGTGCCAGGTCAATGTGCACATATGTGGGTCAGAGAACAACTATCAAGACTTAGTTCTACCTGAAATCAGATCATCAGAGTTGGTGCAGATTCCTTCCCCCCCCCCACCCCAAGCTGTTCCTCCAGCCCACTTCAAGAGCTGAAACTAGGCTGAGTAAATAAGCTCCAGAGCGAGTACTTCAGGCCCATATCCTGCTCTTCCCTTCTCAAGGCCCTGACTTCTGTGGTCATTCCAGCTCATATACTAACTTCTGAAGATGTGGAACTAGGAACTACAGATGAGCAAGAACATGCAGTATTTGTCTTTCTTGGTCTGGGCTACCTCACTTAATATAATCTTTTCTAGTTCCATCCATTAACTTGCAGTCTGCATGATTTCATTTTTTATAGCTGAATAGTATTTCATAGTGCATATGTACTATATTTTCTTTATCCACACATTGGTTGAAGGACATTTAGGTTGTTTCCATTTCCTAACTACTGTGAAAAAGGCATCAATGAACATGGCTGAGCAAGTATCTGTAGATTTTAGGATGTGGAGTCCTTTGATCATGTGCCAAGAAGTGGCACAGCTGGGTCATACGGGAGATCTACTTTTACTGTGTTGGGGTTCTCCGCAATGACTTCTAGAATGGCTGCACCAGTTTGCTTTCCCATTAATGGTGAATGAGGATCCCTTCTCCCCCACGTCCTCTAGCATTTGTTGTTCATTGTTTCATTGATCTCACCATTCTGACTGGGGTAAGATGAAATCTCACACCTGTTTTAATTTGCATTTCTCTAATTTCTGAGGATAATGAACTCTTTTTGAGGTACTATTTAGCCATTTTATTTCTTCCTAGACTGTGGGAAGCCCAGCCCCAATGGATATGTCTGCATTACAGCTCCTGCACCAAGACGCATGGGTACACCAAGCTAAGACCTCCAGCAAACCTAGGGTTGGCTACAGACACGGCAGGGAACCCAAACGCAGCAGGGAAGCGATCCGTTTCCTTCCTTCTGGACACCAGAGCCACTGACTCAGTCCTGGGAGTTTTAGGATGTCATTTCTCCTTTCTATTGTCGGGTACAGAGGACAGCCTTACTTACCTCACCAGATTTAATTGCACTTTCAGAGTTATTTAATGAAAAAAGATTTCCAACTAAGATAAAAGCTCATTGTCTCACTTCAAAGTTACCACCCGTGTTTCTCATGTGCATACTGACAGGGCCCTGATCTTTGCCTTGTCCCTAACTCCAAAAAATAAATTCTCATGTACCACAAGCTTTTCTCTTCCCAGTTCCCTGTTCTAAGTCACTGTTCAGCCAATGATACAGGACCACCACAGAGCCGGAGTCCAGAGATCATCAAGTAAGAAACAGCAAAAAGGTATTTACACCCCCAGACCCAAAAGTGTCTGGGCGCTACAAAAAGACTTTAATGTAAACTATTACTGTGAGATAGTTTTAACAATTGATCACCTGTCTCCTGGATGCCAAACTAGTTAAGGAAACAGGTGCTTTAAAATAATCTGTCTCTGATAAAGCTTAACATGTTTCAAAATCCATCTGGACAGGACGGATCTACCAACATAAAATAATAATGATTGTTTTCTCTCTAAGCTTTTTTCTATGTCACCAGCATCTTGTCAGACAGAAGGTTCCCAGCCACAGCCAAGAGGGATACATGTCTCCAGAGCAAACAGATGACAGACAGCATCCTACAATGCCTGTCTACCTTGGAAGACTCCCCTTCTCCATTCCCCCAAGAGCCAACAGACATCCAAAAATCAGCGGAGGCAGTTTTTGAGAGGCACAACGGCCCTATTCCCATCTACCTGCTTTTATTTTATTTTTTTTATTTTATTTTATTTTATTTTTTTATTTTTTTGGTTTTTCGAAACAGGGTTTCTCTGTAGCTTTGGAGGCTATCCTGGCACTCGCTTTGTAGACCAGGCTGGCCTTGAACTCAGAGATCCACCTCCGGAGTGCTGAGATTAAAGGCGTGTGAATAAGTGAAAGTCTGGGATGTAAGGGTTTTGTCCTTAATTGCGTCATCAGCCTGCAACAGTGTCCCAGCCTAAAAAGTGGGTGGGCCCTCTGTGCATCCCCCTTCTCTCTTCCCTCCCCATGGTCTCTCTCTCTCTCTCTCTCTCTCTCTCTCTCTCTCTCTCTCTCTCTCTCTCTCCTTCTCTCCCCCTCTCCCCCAATAAAGCTCTAGAAAGGTAACCATGGCTCATAATTCTTCCACCAGCACGCTCCTCCGGCTGGCCGATGCAGGTGGTGGCCAGCCACCAGCAGCGCCGCTTTAACCAATAGTGTGACCTTACTGGAAGGGGTATGTATGTTGGGGAAGGTGGGGCTTTGAAGTTTCAAAAGCCCATGTCATTCCACAGTTAGCTTTCTCTCTGCCTTGTGGTTGTGGATTAGATGTGAACTCTCAGCTACTGATCCAGCACTATGCCTGCCTGCCTGCTGCCGTGTTCCCTAACAGGATGCTCAGGAACTCACCTTCGGAAACTGTAAGCCATCAGGAAACTCTTTCTTCTGTAAGTTGTTTTGGTCATGATGTTTTTGTTTTTTTTTTTCATGACAACAGAATAGTAATTAAGACAAAAATTGGTACTAGGGGTGGGGTATTTCTGTAACAGTCTTGACTGTGTTGTTACTTTGAGGGATGTGAAAGACTTTGGGACTTTGAACTAGGAAAGCAGTTGGACAATGTAAGTAGGGCTCAATGAACCATCCTATTAGGACCATGGAAGGCAAAAGTGCTGAGAACTATGCAAACTGTGGAGACCTGGCTCAAGAGGTTTCACACAGGAACAATATCAGCAACTGGGCTAGAGGCCATTCTTGAGATGTTTTGGCAAAGCATGAGGCTGCTTTCTGATCTTATCTTAAGAGTCTGCCTGAAACTAAATAGAAGAGTTTTGAATTAATTTTTTTGGCAGAGGAGATTTCAAGGTAGCCTAGCATTGATGCTACCATATTGTCTATTAGTAAGCACTCTTATGCAGATTTACAATGAAAAAGAACAAGTGGAGCAAAAGAAATACAAAATGCACAGTTTGAGAAAAGAGCATCAAGAACGTTGATGTGAGGTTTGTGCTGAGAGAGAAAAGGAAAGAGGAAATAAAGGGAGTGGTACCCTCGGGGCAAGACCCCACCCAGCTAAAAGAACTGCTCCAAGGAATCGAAAGAGCAAAAACAAATCAAGGCTTATGCAAATGTAATTCAAGAAGGGGGCCAGGATCCATCCTAGGCAAGCAGCAGAAGGTGGCGGCATCAATCACATGGTTCCTGCTTTAGCGCCATGGCAGATGCAGGAGTAAAGGGTTTGCAGAATTTTCCCACATGGCTAAGGAAAGTTGCTGAGGCCAGGCATGTTGCAGGAAAATTCCCAAATTGAGCCTTGGAGAAGCCATTGTGTGAGGCTGTGAAAGTGAAGCCTGGATTGTGTTGGAGATGCCAAAGTCATAGGATACGAATGTCTAGAAAATAAAACCAAGTTCAAGAATATTGTTCATCTAAAGAAAATGTCATGATGCACACCCAGTGACATAAAACCAAGCTGAAGCCTTAGAGTGAGAGATTTCAGGGGCTCTCAGCAGAGAACACAGAGTCTCCTTTCCTCTCCTCCTCTGCGTCCCTGTGTGACCCTGAAGGGTCCAGGAATGTAAGAATAAGATAGGAATACAGAAATAAAAGATTCTAAGCTTAAAAGATGGAAGTTGACAGCCATCAGCTCTGCCAGTAAGTAGGGATTGACTTTTAACCAGGCCTTTCTTTGTTTTAGCTGGGCAGCTCTGTCAGCAACCCAAATGTTAGTTTTTCTGTGACTGCTCTCTGCAGCCCTGGGGTTACCTATTCTTGATAACACCCCACCGCTCACAACTAAATCAAAGTTAACTCTTTTTCACTTTTCTTTATTAAGAAATTTTCTACTCACTCCACATACCACCCACATATCCCCCCCTCATCCTTCCTCCCTCCTCCCATCCCCCAGCCCTTTCTCCCAAGCCACCTGAATCCCCACATCCCCAAAATCAATGTTTCCTATGGGGAGACAGCAGAGCCTGGCACACTGAGCCTAGGTGGGTCCAAGCCTGCACCAAGGCTGTGCAAGTTTGTACAGTGACAGATGGAGGCAGATGCAGAGATCCACTGCCAGGCACCAGGCTGAGCTCCAGGAACCCAATTGAAGAGAGAGGGGAGGGATTCTGCAGGCAGGTGACTTCGAGATCAAAGTTAACTTTTAATGAGCTCTACATGACAACCTGCTTTGTAGCAGGAATCTTAACAGGTCTTATTAATAAGAACAAACCTGAGGCCAGTTATTGGGGTGAATGCTGGAAGAGAATCAGAACAAGCCACAGCTAGCTCACCTCGCCAGTTCCTCAGCTGGTCTTATTTCCTCAGACTGGAAACTTCTGAGTCCTCATCCACATAATCTCAGCTGAACTGCTGCTCCGAAGCCTGAATGCTTAACTGGCCAAATGCTTCTATTTTCTGATCTTCACACCTTATACATCTTTCCCTTTCTGCCATCACTCCCTGGGATTAAAGGTGTGTGTCTCCTTGCTGGCTGTATCCTTGAACACACAGAGATCCGCCTGGCTCTGCCTCCCAAGTGCCACCACTGCCCAGCTTCTGCTATGGCTTGCTCTGACCCATTTTCTAGCCACCATTTTTGGCTCTGTATCTAGTGGCTGTCTGTCCTCTGACCCCAGATAAATTTATTAGGGTGCACAATATTTTGGGGAACACAAAACCACCACACTGCTTTGCATTGTTTCATATTCCTCCTCCTATGGGAACACAGCTATGTTAGGAAAAGTTGCAGGTTTTGGGCAAACATCAGTTGGCTGTGGCAGGAAGACTGCAGGAATGTATAAATAACAATTAGCTAAAACCCTCTAAAACCTTGTTAATAGAAAATTGTAAATCCTAAAAAGCAATTTGTCTCTAAATGTTTAACTTTGAAATTATAAAAATTCTTTTGTCCATGCCTAATGCTTTCCCTTTACTACAAAAAAGGGCCTATAACCCACCTCCAGTTGCCACAGTTATAGAATCTTGAACTCTGGTTGTGATCTCAGCTAGCTGGCAAGCTTTTTGTCAATG